>NC_056689.1:59135850-59449139 GCF_018350215.1 Panthera leo
AGAGATACCGCTGCTACTAGTGTCCTATGATCTTCTAAGACCTGAGGAGCATTGACAGCCTCAGCCGTGTCCCCCTCCCCTTACTCGTGCTCTGTGCTCTGAAGCCTCCTGCCTGAGCAGCACAGATGCAACTCCAAAGAGGCTCGCTTTCTGCTCTCTCCCTCTTCCCCTCCCCCCTCACACACACACACACACACACACACACACACACACACACACAGCCTCCTTGCCCCCTGTACTGTGCATCCCAGGACTCCCAATCATCCATAAAATTTGCTGTGGTTGGGAAGGAGCCTGGGGCCAGGGCACCCCAACAGAAAAGCTGACTCTGTGTATTTCTGTTAACAGAAAAAAAGAAGAAAAGCCTAGCAGAGCTGGAGAGCGGGGCACCAAGGCACAAAGTTAACACTGGTAAGGACTTGCCAAATGGGGAGAGGGAGCATTGGGAACGGAAGAGAGCCAGGAAAGGTGAAGAGAGAGAAAGAGAAGGCGCAGCTCAGCTGCAGGGGACTCACGCGGAGAGTGAGGAGTGAAACGCGCTGACAGCCTTGTCAGGAAATCACCTCGAAGCATCCCACACCCTGGTCTGTCAGTTCCATCTCCCCAGGGGAGGAGCCCCTGTGAGTCACTGCTGCCGTCGGTCCCCTGGATTTCACCCCCCACCCCCCAAGCACACAGCTCTGCTCCAGAAGGGAATTAATTTCTGGCTCTTATTTTCTTCACCTGGAGAAGTGCTGGGCATTTTGGCAGCATAAGGAGAGAGGAGAGAAGCAGAAGTCACGACTGCCTAGGGCGGGGGGTGGCTGGGGGACACCTAGGGTGGCGCTGAGTGACCCAGGGCAGTGTGGTGCCTTGGACTGAGCTGGTCTTCTAGGCAAGCACGGTACTTAAGGAAGAAGGGGTTTTTGCTCTAACAGCATGGGGCCTGGGACAGCAGTAGGCCACCTAGGACCCGTCAGGGGCCCTGGAAAAAAACTGGGCTCTTGTTTAAACTCAGTCCTGCTGAAGGGGAGGCTTGGAGTTGGAGGGAGTGGTTCGGGCAGCATCATTTGTGGAGCGGAGAGCCTCTCTCTCTCTCAGCCCTGGGGGGGTCAGAAATGAGTCCCACTTTCTTCAGGCGCGCTCTGGGGGTTCTTCTCTGGCCCTGCCTCCTTTTTCCTAACGCCTCTTCAGTTGGTATAAACCTCATGTTCTGGCCCCAGTCCTGACTGTCACCCCCAGAGCTTCCCCCATCACGTCACCCATCCATCACCTTCCTAAGGTGACAGACTCTGCGTCTGTCTCTAGGAATCCTTTTTATTGTTTTTATTTTTACAATCTAGTACATGAATATAGGATTAGAGGAATTTCAAACGATCCAGAAATGCGTAGAGTAAGAAGGAAAAGCCCCTCTTTCCTCTTTCCCGCTAATCTTATTCTCTTCTCTGTAAGTTACCGCTCTGAACAATTTGGTGTGTATTCTTCTAGATCTTTTACATATCTACCATACACGTACAGTCGGACAGACGCGCACACAAATTAGATTGAAAAACAATTACTATAGAGATTTATCATGCCATACTACTATCTTATTATTTGTTCTTTTCACTTAAAAACTATCAGAGATATTTTCCAGGCCAACACATGAGGATACACCTCAACACATATAGATGTTTCACATGGCACTCCATAATAGATTTCACCAGTTCCTTATTGGTGGGCCTTTTTGTTATTCCCAAGTTTTTCTTTTACAAACGATGCCACGGTAAGCCTTCTTAAATGTCTGTCATTTTGTACAAGAATGAGTGATTCTGGGGTGCCTGGGTGGCTCAGTTGGTTAAGCGTCTGACTTTGGCTCAGGTCATGATCTCACGGTTCTTGAGTTCGAGCCCCACGTTGGGCTCTGTGCTGACAGCTCAGAGCCTGGAGCCTGCTTCAGATTCTGTGTGTCCCTCTCTCTCTGTCCCTCCCCTGCTCATGCTCTGTCTCTTTCTCAAAAATAAATAAACATTAAAAATTGTTTTAAAAAGAATGAGTATTTATGAGATTCAGAATTCTAAAAACGGCACCACTGGGTCCAAAGACACTCGCTGTATATCTAACTTTGATTTTTCCTTTAAGCTTGAAACCGACATTTCCAAGCAAGTGCCCGTGGATGCTTCCAAGATGGTGATCTGGTTATTTCCAGGTAAATGTCTCCAACACTTCAAACTCAGTAAGTCCAGTTCCAAGCTCATTATTCCCTCCCTTCCATCCTGCTACTCTGCCTCCCAGACTACGTTGGTCAGCATCACCCTATAGATCTTGTCACCCACATGCCACACCTTGGGTCATCTTTGACCAAGGTGTCTGCGTGTCCAGATTTGCCCAGGATTGTTCAGTGTATGTCTACTGTCTTGGTAAAATGACCGATAGTACTCTCTTCATCCTCAAAACCATTCTGGATTGGACAATAAATTATATGGTCACGCTATTCCTCCTCATCTCTGATTCCTGTTCAACCCATCAGTAAGTCCCACCAACATCGTTAGGCTTCGGTGATGACAGGTTCTTAAACTAGCCTCCCTGCTCTGTATTTCTCCTCTGTTCAACTCATCCTTAGACCTCACCACCAGTCTTGTCTATTTAGGCCACGACTTTTATCTTCTTACTCTCCTGCTTCCCGTTGCCTACAAGACGGAGTCCACTCTAGACCCATCTTATGCCATAGCTGTCCAGAGAACATACACCCATCCGACAGGTCAGGAATCTGTATCGCATTATCTGGAGAAGGGCTAGTAATCAGGCACTGGAAAAATTGTTCCATGCCCCCTAGATCTGCATGAGATGGCCTGGCAAGAGGAAGACAAATTAATAATTGATGAAGAGAAAAGATTTCATGTGGTCTGAATGAATCCTGGAAAGTGGCTTGGTGTCTCTCTGAATTCAGATATGGGGGTGTCCATAGAGAGAGGTCTCCTTGGGCAACACCACCCCCCCCCCCAACTCACGTTTTCTCCCCACCGCTCACCTGCTTTTTCCCCTGGTTTCACAAAATTCCAGCCAGTTTTCCTCCATTTCGTGTTCCAGGGCTGGAGTCCTCAGGGACCTCTTTTCATGTTTGGCCATTTCTGGTTGGCTCTCATCCAGCTGCTGCCTGCCTGCTGCACTCCAGGCCAACTGGGAGCAGCATTCTACAGGATCGAGGAGAACAGGAACACCCAATCCTTGGGTAAGAGTAAGGGTGGCAACATAGAGCCCATTGTATGTATATGTGGTATTGTTAGAGTCAGCCTTCAAATGCTTCAAGCCACATCCTGGGGGAACTATTCTAGGGAAACTTCAGGGTGGGATTAGTCAGAACTCCCTCTTCCTCCCCCACCACATTAACCCCTACCCACCTGAGTCTTTATGGTAAGCCTCCAGACCTCTTCACCAAATCTAAGGGCACCTGCAGCCTTTCCACTCCCTTCCCTGGCATCCCTTCCCTTCACTCAGATGTTGCCAAATGGATGGTGAGCCTGGATAGATCCTGGTGGCCAAATTCCAAACAAAGGGGGAGGCATCCTGGCCCCCCGCCAGTGTTCCGTCCATGGTAATTTGGCAGGAAAGCGCCAGCTGCATATATCTGCACATCTGTTTATGCCTCTGGCTTGTTATTTATTCTCTGCCTTTCATGGGCAGCAAAGCCAGAGCGCACCTCAACTCTTCCCAAGTTAGATTAACCAGGAAAGAAGGCTGGGACACTCAGTCACTACAATTGCTGATGTTCATTGAAGGGTATGCCTTCTCTAGCAGCTGCTGCCACTTTTCAAAGAGACGCAGAGGAGAGGCATGAAAGGGAAGGGAGGAGGCGGGAAAGGGTGGGAGGAGAGGGAAGGAGAGACGAGGGAGGGCTGTGGAGTTAGAGTTTGTAGTTATGTTGGGAGTCCTTCAGGCAGATGGGCCGATCCCTGACCCCACTGGAGATGGGGAGAGCTGGCCAGCCAGTCTGAAACACAATCACTCTGACCTTCCTTCCTGCTAGATACCGTGTTTCAGCGTGTGTGTGTGTGTGTGCGCGCGCGCGCGTGTGTGTGTGTGTGTTCTTGTATGCTGTGGGTGAGCAACAATCCTGGGGATAAGGCTTTTTAACAGAGGTTACATAAGACAGGCTTCTTGAGGTGCTTAAATAACTTTTCTTGAGGAATTCCTGGGATGAAGTATGTGGTGAAGAACCAGGGCCAAGCTCTGTCCCTGGGATTAAGAAGGAGAAGGAGCGAGGAGAGAGAGGAGAAGGAGGGAGAGAGGGAGGGATAAAAGGAAGGGCAGGAGGAGGAAAAGGAAGGAGTGTTAAAGAGTAGAGAAACATGTTCAGCAGGGAAGAAAGAGGGATGGGTGGAGGAGCCTGGAAGTTTGGAGATCCTTGGCATAGGTGCTATCCTTGGTCCTGACTGACAAAGGTCCCAGGAATATCCCAGAGTCCCTGTCCTGGATGGTCCTCCCAACTCCCTACAATATCCTTTGAAAGGGACTGAAGGATTTTTAGAGTAGGAACAAAGCTCTGGAGCTCATCTGGTGAGAACTGAATGCACAGATCTGACCCCTCCCACTCTTACCCCATCTCCCTCTCCTGCCTTTTTCAAAGCAGCCCCCTGTCTAGTCAATGCTCCTTGCAGGGGACAGATAGGTGTGGGCCCAGAGAACCCTGGGTAGGGCTCCTCGTTAAGAGTGCAGGCATCTGAGCCCTGGGGACCCTTGGCCTGAGTGGAGGAAAGCGGGGGTGCCCTAGTGTGGGGAGCGCCGGCCTGGTCAGACTTAAAGCAACTAAACCCTACCAAATTCTGGACAGACATTTTGCTTCTACTTTCCCTCACCTCCTTTGCAAAACCCAGATACCAACATCATTTTTACCCTCCTTCAAAAAATTATATGTAACGAGCTGTTCACAGGCAGTACTTGCACAGATGGGGGTTTAATCAGCTGGAGTCTAAGCACACGGGCATTCCAGCCTAATCCAATTCCCATCCGTTCATTAGGGGAAATATTCATCACCCAGAGATTACAGCAGGGCCAAAGCTCTGAATGGATTCTAAAGAGCTGTCACTGGAGCAGTAACCGCACCCGCCGAGACAGGAGGCCAGATTGTGCAGAGGGGGCCTGGCAGCCCCTGGCCATGCCCCGAGACCCCTGGTCCTATGAGGCTACTTCATAGTTTTTGCTTTTGTTTTTGCTTTGAGAATCACTGTTTACAGGCCTGGGGGCCAGGCACCAAGGGGGAAGATAGGGAAATATCAACTGCCTTTGGGAGTCCCTGTTTAGAGGGGAGACACATCATCCCTTGCTTGTAGGGAACCCCCAGTCTAATGGGGAGAGAAATGGCCCCCACTTTCTAGACTGCTCTCCGAAGAGTGCTAACTTATAAGTGACAGACATCTTTGTCCTAAAATCTCTAGCAAGAAGCAAGAAATTACCTCCTCGTGAAGGCAGAGGTAAGAGCATGACTCCTACCAGTCCCTACAGCAAATCAGCAGCAGAAGTTGGGCACAGAAGGCAAGCTGCAGACTCCAGACTAAGGAACACCATGACTTCCCTTCTACCATGGGGGGAACTGGGCCAGGAGAAGCCAGGGAGAAGGGCAAGGGACATCTCCAAGGTTGGCCTCTCCCGAATAGATGAGATTCTCATTGGTGTCAAGTGACTTTCGCCTTCTGGCATTGAGAATCTTGACTATCTCCCTGTGGTACCTGCCCACATCCCCACTTGAAGTTCGGAAAACCTATTTGTTGATCTCCACTGGCTTCCCTGGTGCCACTCTATGTCGCCATTTTTCTCTTATCCTCCCTGGTAGTGTTGGTGGGTGTGTTGCCTCAGGTGGCACAAACTCATCCCAGAGTGTGTCTGACCCAAGGGCAAGGCATTCAAGGGCTAGACTGTGGCCTCAAAGTCTGTAGCGCTTCCTGCCACCTTCAATCCTAGACAGTCCTATGGGCTGAGGAGAACTGTCACCTGCATCCCCTGTCTCCTCTGCCCTTCTGCTCACCTGGCCCAGGACAAAAGTAGGGGAGGGAGAGAATGGAGCATGTGGCCCACCTTCCCCTAGGGGTGAGGGAGAACTTTCTGGACCAAGCACACTGAAATGGAGACCTGAAGGGTAAGGGGGAAATGCCCAAGTGTGGGGCAGGATGGGGACTGTCACCCTTATTGGCCCCTTCTGCTCCTCACACCTCTTTTCTCCCAGACTTGTGGGACTGCTTCTTGGCTCAGGGCCCTTCAGTCCAGTCTCCTCAAGAGGTCCTCCTCCACTAGCCACACCCTGCCCAGCATCCAGCTTCCCCAGAGACTTCCCAACTCTGGGATTACACCGGGACACTTTCCCCCAGGGATTCAGTTGAAAGACTGAGGACCCAGAGGAGAAGGATCCAGAGAGGGTGGGATCCGGGTATTCCTCAAAGGGAGCACCTGGTGGCAAGAAGGCACGTGGTGCTGCTGCTCCCAGGGCCACGACCTCAGGTGGGGATCAGAGACCTGGGGCAGAGGGAGCTGACAGAGGGGATGAGATCCAGATAAGAAATGAACAAGCAGGTGAACCACAGGGATACCTGAGAGTTCTGGGCTGTGGGGATCTGTAAACACCCTCTCATTCCAGCACAGATGTAACCTACCTGGGACATGGGACCTGGAGCCACATCCTGCTGCTGAATGGGAAGTGGCAATACGGTCAGGGGCCTGGCTTCAAACTCTGTTTTCACCCTTCCTAGCCATGGCATCTTTGGTCAGCCACTGCTGTGTATCTGACTCTTGTTTCTTTATCTGTAAAAGTTAGGCTGAGAACCCAGGACAGAGATTTATTACAAGGAATTGGCCGATGTGATTGTGGGGGTTGGCATTCTGAGTGGCATCCTGGGTTCTTGATGCTCTGACTCCTTCTAAGGGGGTGGGCCTGAGTGGGGCGGAGCATGCGTTATCATAATATATGCGTATTTTATATGCAGGAGATCTATTTCAAGGAACTGGTTTCCGCAACTGTGGAGGTTGGCTAGGCAAGTACAAAATCTGTAGGTCATGCAATCAGGAAGGAAAGAGAATAGCTCAGGAACAAGTTGGACCCCGGGGCAATGGTAAGGCCATTGTCCACAGCCCATCAGGAAGAGGAGTCTAGCGAGGGGAGGGCAGCCGGAGTGTCCTTCATCAGGAAGTGTGTCCCTTTCAAGGGCTTGCCTGCTTAGGCCAGCCTCACAGGGGATACTCTCCCTAAAGTTGACTAATTAGGGACTTTAATTACATCCTTCAAATCCCTTTGCAGCAGGCCCTAGATCAGTGTTTGCTTGAATAACAGGGAGAGGGTGTGTGTTTGCTACAAAGTGACGTCCGCCCTCTCTCCCGTTCTCGGAGAGAGTGTAGCCTGGTTGACCCGTCAAAGGAAATCACACGGCAAAAATTATTTTTATGAAGATTAACTATTAGATACTCTTTGGGACAGTTTCCCGACAGCTGGGACTCGCTCAGGAATTTACGCACCAAGGAGCTGAGGCTCTGCTTCTCTTAACAGAGGGGACCTGAAGAGGTTCCGGCCATAGTTGTCTTTGGTCAGAAGCGAGGGTGTCTCTGTGGGGCTCCTGAGGTGTGTGGATATGGCACATCATGGGGAGGACCTCAAGATCAACCAGTGCTCCGGAGATGCCCTGCCCTGGCAGTTGGGGCCACCGCAGCCAGAGCTGCGGCAGCAGATGACCGTCCCGGCCCTTGGTGACCGGTGGGGCTGCAGCAGGTAATTACCGGGCAGAGGCTGGGAACTGACAGGGTAATTATTAGCTTCTAATTGCAGGGCAAACCCAGGCCGAGATCCTTCTCTCCAAAGCAGAGGGCATTACTATTTGCATAGCAATTAATTACTTTGGGAGCTGCGGAATTTAATTACCCACTCGTCCGCAGGAGCCAATAATTAAATTACTCTCCGAAACAGGGTATTTATTTCCCAGTTAGGCTGAGCAGGTAGCTCCTACCTTGGGGAGTGAGCCTGGGTGGTGACCCCTGAACCAATGGTTGGCCCCCTGGCCTGAGCACTCAGAGTGGCAACCTCAGTGCCGCAGGAGGGAGTGTCCGCCCCGTGACGCAGACGGACGCTCGACACACAAAGATGCAGGCCCTCGTGGAGCACGCTCAGACCCCGGGGGCTGGCTCTCACACACATGGTCGCCGGTGGAGGCAGGGACGCGCGCGCGCACCCACAGCGTCATGTAAACCATGGACGTAGCAAGAAGGGCAAAAAGACCAAACAGGGCACTTTTGCTCTGTCGTTTGGCCACAGCTGCTTGGCCTAACTTGTGTCAAAATGTCAAAATGTATTTTTAGTACCGTGTACTGTGGCCAACAGACTGATTCTGAGTCCATCTAGTCCTTCTAGAATCTCTTTTCATCCCCGATTCCTCTCAGGGCTGTGTCGGGGTTGGGAGAGGCTTAGGACAGCGTGGGGCTTAGGGAAGGATTGAAGAACATCACTTGGTAATAATTTAAAAAGTCGGAGAGTTTAATGTTCCTGCATCAAAATGTCCGTGTCAAGATGTCATATACTCTTGAGAGATGGGGGCCTCTGGAGTCCTCCAAACAGAGTGGCCCTTGGGAGCAGGGCTGTGTTAGGTTCAGTCCTTACTTCTCCTTCATAGAAGGCAAGGTGGGGCTGGGGTCATGGAGGTAAGAAGGAGCTGAGGGGAGGGGGAAGCCACCAAGGGTGTGTCTGGATCAGCTCACCCGCTGACTGGGACAGCCTGTCCCCCAGGCCTGAGAAAGCCTAGAGGTCGGGTGGCATCATTCCCGTTTCCCCATGGCTGTCCCCCAAGTCCACCTGCCCTGTTCTCCACCTCGCTGCCTGGGCAGTCAGTAGCTGCCAGCTAGTTGAGGCAAGGCTTTTGCAGAGTGTGGGGTGACGTGTCTGGCTCCGGTGCTGGGGATCCCAGCGGTAGGACCGCCTGCTGCTGGTGATGAGACGCCCAGTCCTCTGGGCCAGTGGACCTGGGGTCTTTGTGTGCCACCACCCTCAGAGGAAGGATGGAAGAGATCTGGCTCGCCTCCCTCGCTCTTCGCTCCGGGAAGGGTCTCAGGCGAATCAAGTGGGCGCTGGTTATTCTGGCCTTTTAGATTCCCCCTCCCTTTCCCCCAGGTGACATTATTGAGCCCCTGCTCTGTGCAGGTCCAGAGCCAGGCCACCTCCCTGCCCTGCTGCCTTTGGTTGCGTTCCCCAATGACATTGGCGCCCAGCCCTGACCTCTTGCACCCCTCCTCCCAAAGCCTAGAGCTGAGCCCTGCTCCGACCCCTCCAGCTTGGCCTCAGGGCCTCCCGGGGTGGGATCCTATAGGCGCTTCTAATGCAGTTCTCCCTGACTCTGTTCAGGGCACCCACCACCAAGGAAGAGCCAGGGCCGGCCCTCAGCCCAGGCTGCTGACAGCAGCGATTCATCTCCATCACAGTAATGGCGTCCCCATTAATCGGCCATAAACTAATAAAGCAAGCACTTTCCACCCCACACCCCCCCCCCAACTTCATTAAGTCTTTAGTACATTAATATGTCTTACTTAGTGTCAGCTAAGCCTCTTTCTCCGTTTGGGGTGGAGCACGGTGGGATGGGCGCCTTGCCCGGTGGGCGGGTGACCATGACCCCTCCCGTGGCCTGGGCAGAGGGTCTGCTGACTCAGGGCCACCCACCCCCCTCTCCCTCCTCCTCCGCCCACCGCCCTCTGAGAGACCCTAGAGGCCCAGGGAAGCAGGAGCAGGAGGAACAGGAAGAAGTGGGGAGAAGCCGAGGTGCAGGGTGGAAAGAGAAGGAGGAGGAGGGAGGGACTGAGGAGGAAGGGGGCTGGCAGGAAAGGAGGAGACGGGATGGGGGAGGAGCCGTGCACCTCCAAATTAAATTTGTGATTCAGGCATCAGATGGGCCGACAGCCAGAGATTAATTCGACTGATCGAGTTATAAAGAGCGGGAGGCCTGGGTAATCAATCTTGCAGCTGTCAGGCCGACAGGCAGGAGTATTAACCTGGCGAGACGGCACATACCGAGGACTTCTTCATTTCATTCACCCCAACCACGTCCCTGACCACCTCTGGCCTGTCTCTCCAAATAATAATAATTGTGGCTGTTAACGATGACAGAGACAGGCTCTTCTGCCAGGGCCTTCTCTCCAGGAACTCCCGCCCACTGCTCAGTGTGACCAGAAGGCAGAGCAAGTAACAGCCGGTGGCCCTCCTTGAGAGGTGGGGAAATCGAGGCAGGGACTCCAACAAGACCTTCAGACGGGCCAGAGGTGGGGTTCGGAAGGCACTTGGAGATAAGGACACTGTTCTAGATCCCTCTTGCTCCCCAGGGAAGGAGCTGTCCCCCAACGAGGGGGCACAAACCCGTGGCACTTTCAGCTCTGGCTGAGGAAGCTGGGCTCCAGCTGTCTCCTCCTCTGGCCTCTGCCCACCCCGAGCACAGCTCTGAGTGCTGAGTGGGCTGCTTGGGGGCCCCACCCCGGCCTTGGGCTGGGGCCCTGTTCTTGCTGGCAAGCCACCTTTCCTGCTCCCTCTCCTCGCCCGACAGTGTCAGTCCGCACCTGGGGTGGGGTGGGGGTCTCCCTGCAGAGACTTGTGGAAACACCATCCCTTGGGCAGAGAAGGGGTGTGTGGGGGGGTGGATACTGCCTTGAAGTTGACGCCTCTCTCAGTTCCGGCTAATTTTCACATCCTTCAAACTCTGATATCTCTTTCTTCCTTGCTCCGGGGAAAGGAAGGGGGAAGAAGGCACAGTGTGTGTGTGTGTGTGTGTGTGTGTGTGTAGTTTTGGGGGGCCGTGTATAAAGATGTGATGCGAGCATGTAAAAAGATACCTTTAGGGTATGAGGGAAGTGAGCCAGGACTGAGTCAGCCCTCTGAAATCCTCAGGCCAGGGTGCACTGTAAGTAGTGAAGGCCTTGGACGGTCAAGGTGAGGAGACAGGAGTCCTCTCCTCCTTTCTTAGTAAGAACCAGGCATAGCGTTACTTGAGGGGCCATGGTCCCTCTAGTGCTCTAACAACGTTATCTGTTATTATGTTGTGATTATTATTGCCAATCTAGGGACCACCCCACCCTGCAGACAACAATACAATTCTCATTTATTGTGTTCTAAGTATTTCTAGATTCTTGCTAAGTGTTTTATGTATGTTACAACTTTAATGTTCACAAAAAGCTCTACAGAGTAGGTTCAATTTTCAGTCGCATTTTACAGAAGAACACTTGAGGTTCAGAAGGGTTTGGGTACTTGCTTAAGCTGGCGTTGCCAGGAAATGGTAAAGCCAATAGTTGCCCTGCCCAGCGCCTCAGTACAGGCTGACTTTGCCCAAGGCCCCCAAATTCACTTGCACTCCACCGTGGCCCCTCCTCAGCATCCCCTATTGGCTGATTCTGGATATCTCCAGCTGAGGTTCCCTGGGCACCGGATCCCTCTGGGTGTGAGGAGGGTGGGGAGGGTGGTGCTGTTTGTTCAGAGGGTGGGGTGGGGGGGGCTGGGTGTCAGAGAACACTCATCCAGGGCAAAGAGAAGAATAGGGCCCCGCCCGGGGAGGCTACTCAGTGCCCTAGAGTAACCCCAGGGAGTAGGATTGCCCCCTCCCCAGGCCCCATGGCCTTTTGGGAAAGGAGAGGGTGCTGACTTACCCACATCCCCCCCCCTCCCCAGGGATGGAACAATTGGAGGGATGCCATGCTGGGTGTGTGTGGCAGGGAGGGATCCTGACTTGGATGGATCTAGAGAGAAAGCTCTCGCTCTCTTGCCTGACCCCAGCTGGGGCTGGGTCGGGGTTGGGGTGGGGGAGTGGGTCTGACTGGGGAAGCAGCCAGGCCAGCCCCTCTCCCAGGCTCCCTGGGACCCATTTCAAGTGGCTGCTTCCAGGCTGGGCCAGCCAGAGGGAGGGGGAGCGGGAACAGGGAGACTGCTTCCAAGCAAAGGTTCAAGGGTCTCCCTTCCTGAGCCCCTGCCCCCTTGCTCAGGGCAGCCATTGATTCCACGCTGTCAGTCTCAGCGTCTACTCCTTATTCTTTATCCGGGGCCAAGCGAAGGAGAGTACGTGCCACCCCCAGCCCATCTGGAGGTCGTTCTTGTACTTGGGGTGGGGATGGACGAGGTCCCCTGGCATAGACCCTCAGGGACCAGAATCCCCAAGTCTGAAGGCTTTGATCATGGGGGTAGCTGGGGATTTAACCTATTGTGGCTACCCTCGCACACTTCTGTCCCCACCCACCTTCTCCTTCATGCCAGATCCTGCATTGAGGCCTGGGCTTTAACAGTTCAGGGGCCTCTTGTGACAGTAGTGTTGGGGGGCGGGGGCAGCATTCTCTGGTTTCTAGCTTTCTCGCCCCATCAAGGTGGGAGTAGAATGAGATCCATTCTCATTCTCAAGACAGTAGAATGAGCTGTCTTGTCATGAGCACCATGATGGCCCCTCGAATCTTCTCTATGCCCTAGCTCCCCATCTAGGTAATAGGGAACTGCCTCCATGATCTCTGCCTCTTCTGCCTTAGGAGGGGGAAAGGTGGGTTGTTGGGGAAGGAGAGAGGAGAGATCTTTTAAGGCAAATCGTGTAGAACATCTCTTTCAAAACCTGGCTGTCTCTCAAAGCCTCAGTTTCTTCATCTGTAAAATGGGAGAAATAATGCCTACTTCCGTGGCTTGTGGCGGTGCTCAAGTGAGATGGCAGGGAGGGTCTCGCACTGTGTCTGGCACATTGTGGGTGCTGAATAAATATCAAACCCATCAGCCAGAGCAGGGCAAGAGCTAGGGGTGTGGTGGAGGTGTGGGCTTTAGGGGAGAATGACTCTTTCTCGCCCTCTGCCTTCCTTCCCTCCTGGGTCCTGATCCCTTACCCGGTGACAAGCCCAGGCAGAGGCCTTGGACTTGGACGCCCCACTCTGAAGAGCTCTTGGACAAGGCTGGGAGAATGTCTGTGTGCCGGACAGGGATATACTCGAGGACTGGGTGTGATTCCACATCCCTGTTTCAAGAATGGAATTGTTTGGACATCAGCCAGGTGGTATATGTGAGTGTGTGTGTCAGTGCACGTGTGTGTGTGTGTCAGTGCACGTGTGTGTGTGTGTGTGTGTGTGTGTGTGTGTCTAGGCTCAATGGCTGGCATCAAAATACTTGCTGATTAATCTCTGTCTTCTCGTACCCAGCCCTGGTCCCCTAGAAGCTCCAGGCCTTCACTGGTGTCCAATGGGCCTGAGGGGGCAGAATCAGGCCCAGGAAGATGGATTTCCCCGGTCCCCTCAGCCCCAACCCAGCAGGGGAGGGAGAAGACTGCTTCATTATGTTTAATGGGATTATTGGGGGGGATAGTAGTCATGGGGCATTAGCTGCTAATTGGGTCCATAATAAAGTTAATAAAGCTCTTATGGTCTTTGCCATTAACTGTAATTAAGGGGGTGCTCTGTGGCAGGGTGGGGGGTGTTGGCGGGGAACGGGTACATAGCTCTTGCTGGTAGAAGGAGCCAGAACAGGAGCAGGTGATGGGGAAGCTGGCAGCCATGCCAAGGCCAGGAGCTGCACCCTGGGCTGGGCTCACCAGCAGGTCCTCTGGGAGCTGGAGGGGATGAGGTGGACAGGAAGCGAAGGGCGTCCATGATGTGCTGTACGTGAGAGCAGGGGGAAATTATTAACCCCAACCCAGATGTCCATACCCTTGAGGAGGCTCAGAACACAGAAGAAATGGCACCTCCAAGGAGAGATGGTATGGACCAGCTATGAGCTTCGGGGCCTGACTCCAGCTCGGGTGTGCTGTGTGACCTTGGGGAGGTTATATAACCTCTCTCAGTCTCTGTTTCCCCCTCCATAACAGAAGGATAATGATGGCACTGTTCACGCCAGTTTCAGAAGCTGATGTGGTGGGAGGAAACCAGATGAGTGACTGGCGCTGTCATTATCTTTGGAGCTTTTATTTATTTGATTTTTTAATTATACAAGAAGTACTTAAAGTCTTATGATAATTTTTTTAACGTTTATTTATTTTTGAGAGAGAGACAGACAGACAGAAGTGAGTTGGAGGGGCAGAGAGAGAGGGAGACACAGAATCCCAAGCAGGCTCCAGGCTCTGAGCTGTAAGCACAGAGCCCGACACGGGGCCCGAACTCTCGGAACCACAAGATCGTGACCTGAGCCGAAGTCGGCCACTTAACTGACCGAGCCACCCAGGTGCCCCTAAAGTCTTGTTATAGATGCAGAAGCATACGTGACATCCTCTTCCCATTTTCCCTCTCCCATCAATTTGGTGTTTATCTTTCTAGAGTTTTGGGGATACATTTATGTCATATATATGTACATAGAGAAATATATAGTTTTCTTCCTTCCTTTCCTTCCCCTCTCCACCTTCCTTCCCTTTCCTTCCTTCCTTCCTTCCTTCCTTCCTTCCTTCCTTCTTCCTCTTGCTCCTTCTCTTTTTTGACACATGGAATATTTTTTAATTGGCTTGCAATTTCCTTTTTCCTCTTACATTTGTCTTTGTAGTGTTCCCATGCCAGTACATGGAGATCTACCTCATTTTTATATGGCCACTCATATTCTATTGTTCAGATATACCATCATTTATTTAAACAGTTAACCTATTCATAAGCATGTAAGTTTTTTCTAGTGTATGACATTTAACAATTTTTTTAAACATTTATTTAGTTTTTTGAGAGACAGAGACAGAGTGTAAGCAGGGGAGGGGCAGAGAGGGAGGGAGACACAGAATCCGAAGCAGGCTCCGGGCTCTGAGCTGTCAGCACAGAGCCGGACACGGAGCTCGAACCCACAAACCGTGAGATCATGACCTGGGCCAAAATCGTGCACTTAACTGACTGAGCCACCCAGGCGCCCCCAGTGTGTGACATTTAAACAGCAGACCATCCTTGTATTATCTTTGTGTAGTTGTTTATTTCTGTAGGCTAGATTTCTGGAAATTGAATAGTTGGGCCCCAAGAGATATGTATTTTATTTTTGTGTTATAATAAACGTGTTTGTTTTTGAAAGGTAAAGCATATACAAAGTTCAAAAAAAAATCATAAAGTACAAAGGAGTGTAACTCCTGACCTCAGTTCCCTTCCTGGTCCTCAGTGCCACCACTGTTACTTCTTGAAGATTTAAAACTATAGATTTTCAAAAGCTGGTGAATGCTTATGTGCATATTTCCTCTTCTTCCACCCCCTCCCCAAATGGTGGCATATACCATACTCCGCTCTGCATCTTGCCTTCTGTCTGCACCTTGCTACCCTTATATCTTGAAGATCATTGATGATGGGAGTATGTGGCTACTCTTTTGAATGGCTGCAGAGTATTCCATTGTGTGGCTGTGGCTTCATTATCAGCCAGCGTCTGGGTAGACACCTAGAATGCTTCCTGTCTTTAGCTCTTACAACACGACCATAAATACTGACGATATATATTTGCCCGAGCACACACGCGGGACGCGGATAGACAAATTCCTGGATGTAGAATTGCTCAGCCAAATGATACGTTCATTGAAAACGTCTGATAGATATTGCCAGATTGCACATCAAGGTGATCTCCCAAGCCCGCGTGCGTGCTGCCTGCCAGGCCCTCAGCAGCAGCCACATCAGTTGTGCGCCTTTGCTCTCAGGCACACTCACGGGCAACGGTTCTTCCCGCAGCTCCCAGGATCGGGGGAGTCCCAGGGTGGATGCAGCTTTCCCTGGGAGAGGCCCGGCAGGAGGGGAAAGGCTCGAAGGGGAACTGGATAAACACAGTTGTCAGACCGTGGAGGAAGAGTTACGGTTGGGGTCAGGGGTTAATGCAGGTGGAGCTACCGGACACGCCACACAAAAGCAAACAAAACAAGTTGGGGGAGGGAGGGGCTGGCCCTGGGGTGGGGGGTGCACCAGCCAGCCCGGACTTGGCTCTCCCCTGGGCGGCTGCCTTCACGAACACAGGCTCTGGGCTGCCGAAACCCTGGGGGCTAGCTGCTGGGCTCTGAGGCCCCGGGGGCGGCTTTCCCCTCCCGTAAGGCCTCCCCAGCCCCGAGCCAGCAGGGTGGGCGCACTGAGCAGCCCTGCCCACTTCCAGGGCCTCTCTGGGGGGTAATCCCCCCGGAGCCCCGTCTGGGAGGCTTTGTGAGGTATTAGAGATGAGCCAGGCGGCGGGCCCTGGAGCCAGGCGCAGCTTTTAGAGCATTCCTGGGCATTAGGCTCCCTGTCCCAGCCCAGCCTTACCCTCACCCCCCTCAGCCCCAGGGCCTTCTCTGCCTCAGCCACTCCTGGCCTAATTACAGGTGTCCATGTCGGGGTCAGCAGTGGGGTTAATTTGGAGCTTGTCCTGGGGCGGCCGGGGCTCATTAATGGAGTCCCAAGGAGTCCAGGGGATGAGCCGGGCAAACAGGGGATTAGGGGCCGAGGAAGACAGTTGTCGGGGAATGGTGGGTCAGATGGGGCCGTGAGCGAGGCCCGGGCCGGGGTCAGCCTCAAGCGTGTGTGTTCACGTGCTCCCCACAC
Organism: Panthera leo; assembly: GCF_018350215.1. Taxonomy (NCBI): domain Eukaryota; kingdom Metazoa; phylum Chordata; class Mammalia; order Carnivora; family Felidae; genus Panthera; species Panthera leo. Next base: position 59,152,279 of record NC_056689.1, read on the forward strand.
GGGCCCTCATACAGCCACAACAGGTGCTCAGAAACACAGGCACACGCGGCCACGGACCCAGACGCTTCCCAGAGACTTCTAGAGGCAGACACACAGAATTTCATACCCACACAGGCTCACACACACAGACATACAGCATTATGACTTAGGACCACTTCCCACGAAGTTGCAGGGTGTGCAAGGGGCGGGGGCTTGGGGGAGACGAGCCACAGGCTCTCTCTCCAGCCAGAAACTCTAGCCTGCCGAAACCAGCCTCCTCTGGTGCCCTGTCCCATCCCCTACCAGGGTGATGATGTTCCCTTTTCCTTTTCCCTCAAGCCTCCTCCCACCCCAGACCTGCAATTCTGAAGCATTGGTCTGTGGATAGAATGACTTACAGAAGTCTCCACGCCAGGCTGGGGGGAGGGAGGGAGCTCTTCCTGCACGTCCGGGTCCTCCAAAGGGTCCCAGTGCTCAGCTGTCAGCCCAGCCCCCAGAAGACTCCCCACCCCCACCCTTCGTGACAAGCCTTGGGTTCTAAGAGGAGGCAGGGCCATACTGCACAGAGGTCACTGGAGCGGAGGAGGAGGAGGAGGAGGAAGAGGAGGAAGGAGCTGATAGGAGCCAGGGCTGGGAGGGGGTGGGCAGGGGGAAATCATTTAACCCCAAAGCCGCCACTGTTCTTTGGACACCCCCCCCACCCGCCCCCCGCCTCCCAGCACTGACAGGGGCCAGCTGGAGCCGGCTGAGCAAGAGAGGCTGAGTGTGGGAATGCAGGGAGGGGGCCTCCCAGGGCTTCCTGGGTCAGCTGGGACGAGGGCACCCGGAGAGTTCTTCCCCGGCCTGTCCCCCTGCCGCCATCCGCCATCCGCGTCTAGGATGTGAAATTAGGCCCTGGTTCCCTGGCTCTGTTGCTGACAGGGAGCTTTTCCCAGCATTAACCGCTGACCCCACCCCCAAGCTGACTGGCTGATGTTACTCCATTCCCGACTCAGAAATCCAACATTGGACTCCAGAAGGGTCAGATTTGCCCAAGGATACTTCCTGCCATCTGTGCCCCCTTGCCGGGGCACCCTTTTCACCAGTATTTAGAGGGGATCCCAGGGGCAAAGTGACTCCCATCACAGAAATAGCCACTTCTCTGTCCCACTAACAGCCTTTTCATCGGTAAAGGTGTCCACGGGGCTAGGCTGCCACCTGTTGTCATCTCAACCTCGGTCCTAGGCAACAACTATTCCACCCTTGTTTCCTGGTCTCCCCCATGCCATTCCCAGGACCCCCCACATACTCCAGGCCCATAATTGAATATAAAGGCCCAGAAGCCAGTGCAAACAGCAGCATTAATCACCAGCAACCTGGCAGCCTCCTGCCATAGATCTTTCTCACACGTAAAATAGCTCATGTTAATCATTGCTGCTGATTTATTGTCTTCTCCGCCTTGTACATAAATTATTCACCGTTGCTGGGGCGCGTGGAGGAATCCTGTGATGAGGGCTTCCGTCCTTCCGTCTGCGTCCGTGAGGTGGATCATCGGACCTCTGGGTCCTCATAGCAGCTCTACAGGACTGTGGGTGTTCACTGATCTGGCCCAGGCAAGGAGCCCCAGGCAAAGGGATTGAGGGGATAGTAGGGAGAAGTGCCCCATTAGCGAGTGAGTGTCTGCTCCGCCTGAGAACACGCACAGGAACTTCTCAGCTCTAGGAAATGGGGCTGTGGCCTCCGGGACCTTTCTAGTCCTGGCCAGGAGAAACGGGGCAGAATGAGAGGCCCATGGTTGGCCCCTGGGCTTCCTGAGGCCGTTGTGGGTGGAGCAGAGGGAGACTTTCCTGGGAGGTTCCTGCCCAGCACCTAAGAGCCACCGCTGCCAAAGAAGCCCAACTCTTGGGAGCGCGCCCCGTCCCAGGAAGCAGGATGTGGGCGTGCTCACCGGACGGATGGACGTGGAGTCCTGCCTGCCTCCCCCAGGGCCCTGTCTCTCTGGGGTCGGTGCTGCTCTCTCTGGCCACACCTCTGAGAAGGCCAAAGCCTCAGAAGGTGGTGGCAGTAGTTATGGCAGTGTCCGCCAGAGGGCAGACCTAAAACCCAGGACAGCAGCGCTGGAGGAAATGCCTTTGGAAAAGGTGGGCTGGGCAGGAGACAGACGCGTTGGGGGGGGGGGGGTAGGTGGAGATGTGAGTCTTGCTGAGGGAAAGAGCCCCGAGCCTCAGTGGGACCAAAAGACAGGACCCATCTCACACATGAGACCACACACGGTGCCATCCTCCAATGGGATCGGCTCAGAAGAGTCGGGGGTCCCAGAAGGCGTGTGTGAGCAACGGGACCGGGACCGGGACCGAGCCGGGGAGGGCGTGGCCAGTCCCAACATCACTGGCTGGGGCCGAGCTCCCCTGAAATGTGGCCAGGCTCTTAAGGCTCTCCTTCCCAGGTCCAAGCCCATCGCTTCCTACTCCCGTCTTGGCTGGGAGACCCTGGGAAGCAGCCAAGATAGGAGCTACTGGTGTAACAGCGTCTGTGGGGGTCCCGCACGGCCCAACCCTCAGCGTCTGGAGAGCTCGCTGGCCCTCAAACGGATCATTCAGACACACGGGCCTGTGAGCTGCGTGGACCCTTTCCACTCAAGGACCCCTGGCCCCCCGCACACCCGCTCCCTCCTCCATGTAAGTGGTGAGGTGCCCAGAAACACAAATGAGTCGTAAGATTCAAGAGACTCGTGGCTTCAACAACGGGCTTGCCAGAGGCCCCCAGCCTGACCCTTCTCCAAGCCCCTCAACCCCCACATCCCACGCAAGGGTATGGTCTTCTGGCCTCTCCCGAGGCCGGGCAGGGCTGCGGTATGATGGTGTGCATAGCACGTGTGGCATTGCATCACCACCTAGCCAACAAGCTGTTTCCCCAGAGACGCAGGGCTCTGGCCCTTTAAATGCCTTGAGCCCCAAGGGTGGAGCTGGCAGAGCCGGACTCTGAAGGACAGCCAGGCCTCCTTTAGCCCCAGCTGCCTCAACTAGAGCCCCAGGAAAACAGCTGGAACCATCCGTCTCCTTGGCAGATCTTGCCTAGCTGTCCTTGCCGTCATCTCCTCCCCCCAGCTCTCTGCAGGTATTAGCTGGGATCCTGGAGTGCCTCTCGTGGCTGTGGGACCTTTGGGTCTGGCTGGGAACTCCCAGCCCCAGGCAGGGCCCAGTCTCCTGCTCTCAGGTTCCCTGAAGGGAAGGTCAAGACGTCCCCCTCCATGAAGGCCAGTGTTTTTCCAAGCGTGACTCCTGGGCCTGAAGACCCACTGAGCTGCAGGCTGTGGGGACAGGGTCCAGGGAACGGAACTGTTAGCTAGCTTCTAGTCTGCACAGCGGACTTCCTCGGAGGCTGGGGAAACCCTCATTAGGCCCAGAGTTTCCTGAGGATCAGCCACGGACCCGGGCGGGCTGGGGGTGGGGAGGCTTTCGCAGGTGCACCTGGGCCCTGACTTCCCTGCCCTGGATGCATGCAGGCCCATGGCTGTCTCTCCACCTGGGCCCTCTCCCTTCCCCGCCTGGCCTTCCACACCCAGCTTGCCTGGCTTCCTCAGCCCACTGTCTTTATGTCTGTCTTCACGTCGGTTCCAGGGCTGCCCCAGCCTAGCTTGTTTATCCTTCAGGGGGTCCGAGTGGGTGTTTCAGCTCCAATTATGTTCTGACCACAGTCACCACAGATACCAAAACAAATGTCCTGGGCGTCAGAGGTGCGGGAGGCTCAGACAGGCTGGTGCCAGGGGGGCTGATAAAGGGGGATCCGCTTGGGCCTGGAGGTGATGAGAGCTCCTGGTGATGGGGCCCTGGGGAGCAGGGGCTCGTGGGTAATTGACCTCCTCAGCTGGGCTCCGGCCACAGAGAGGGCAGTACCGGTCTCAGTGCAATACCCCCCCCCCCAACCCATCTCGGCTTCCCTTCCGTCTTATTTGGCAGAGGCCTGGGGGTGCCTTGGAAAAGTCTTGCCTCTCCCCAGCTACTGGCTAAATCTGGCCTTACCTCCAGAAGATGTAGATCCTGACCCTTCAGTTCAGGTCGGCCCAGGGGGACCTTTTTATCCCCTCCCAGCCCTGGCGGTCAGTGTCTGGGGGAGGAAGTAAAAGTCAAGGATTCCAGCCCCAGCTTTTTTGAATTCTCCCTGTGGCTGGGATTGGGGTCCTGTGTCTCAATTTCCCACCTCAAGGTCAGTTGGCAGAAAATGCTTCCCAGTCTGACTCTCCGTGAAGGAGAAAACTCCTGACCCTCTAAGCCTCCCCGGGGTGCCTGGAGAATGCAGCGAAGCTTCTCAGGGAGCAATGGTAAGCAGGAGGTGGTGCTGGCTCGGGGCACTGGTAGCACAGATAAAGAGGAGGATACCCACTGCTGATGGGTAGACCCTGGTTTCTATCTAGAGCTTCAGAGGGATGGGATACCAGGCACTGAAGCCTAGGGAAGGGCCCCCAGCTCCCTTCTGCCTCTCTGATAGGGCAGGAAGTGCCCTATGAACCAGGGGACACAGCTGGGTCCATGCTCGACACCCTCTCCAGCTGTACCTGCTCCCGCCCGGAAGGAGCCCCCTCACTGCCCTCTCTAGCTTCTGCCCCACGACCTGTTTTACCCCTACCCTTGCCCTTCTGTTCTGCCCTGGAAAGGCCACCTCAGCCCATCTGCCCGTTGGCTGATCTCAACGGGCCATCCACTGGGGCATTTGTAATAATGATATTTGATGATGATGATAATAGCAAGGATAGTGAAACACAGCTTCAATGGATGGAATACTTTCCATGTGTTGTGCCAGACGTCCTTGCAATTTGCTTTTCCTATCAGTGCTGCAAGAAGGCAGAACTCACAGCCCTGCTTTACAGACCAGGAAGCTGAGACTTAGAGACGTGGAAGTGAATTGTTGGAAGCCACACCACTAGGAAGTGGTAAGAACAGGATTCAAACCCCAATTCGGTCTGACTTCTGAGCCCCAGGATTTCGCTCCAGGCTCAGAATGGCCTGAGGGGGCTCTGGTTGATGATGGATTTCTATCCTGATCTCCATTCTGACTTCTCGTATGTTCAAGAATGAACTGTGTTTGTGCCCCAACACAGTCAGCCCCTTGACCCAGGGCTGGAGGCACGATTCGTAAGGCGGAGGGATGAGAGGTGGGCTGTTGGGGCCAGATATCTGCTTCCCTGACACTCCTCTGAGGCCCAAACCTACCCCTCAATACACACTTTGAATGAGGTCCAGGTGAAGATTAGAGAGTCAGCCTCTGGGAGAGAGGGAGAGCCGCCAGGGGCTCATGAGAGTGGGTATGGATGCATTTGTGTCCGTGTCCGTGAGTGTGCATGCTGGAGGACTGACGGTGTGCATGTGTGTGACTGTGTGTAGGCGTGTGTCTGCGTAAATGTATGGGTGCTTCTGAGTGTAAATGATTGTGCTTGGGTGTGAGAGCGCAAACTTTGAGTGGGAAGGCAGTCACTGCCTGTGTATGTCAGAGGGAAAATCCCAGAAGACCCAGAGCCCGAGCTCTGCCATTGATCAGCTCTGTGGCTATGGACACGTGACTTCTCTGAGTCTGTTTCTGTACCTGCTCGTGGGGAGAAAACCTCCTTCCGGAGTAATCCTGAGGCTCCAGTGCCGTTTGTGATCCTCGGAAGCCAGCGTGCTCTCTCCACCCCCTGCCTCTCTCCCTGCTCTCACCCCAGTCGGTTCCAAGCTGGAGTGGGATGTTATCCCACGGCCACAGCCCATACAGGGAGGCTCTGGGTCCCAGCCAGGCTGCACCCCAGAAAACAATCCCCAATCGGTCATATAGATTTAAAGCTCCCTCATGTGATTCGCATGTGCAGCCAAGATTGAGAACCACCGATAATGATTCCCAAACTTCCCTGACGAAGAGAGTCACTTGAGAGGCTTGTTAAATACACAGCTTCCCAGGCCTCTCCCATGGAAATTCTGATTTGGCTGGGCTAGGGTGGGGCCCAGGGATTTGCATTTTTAATAAACATCCCAGGAGATTCTAATTGTCAGAGAATTTAGGACACACGAGCCTAGAGCTGTCTTCTCAGACTTTGATGTGCGTGAGAATCACCTAGGGAGCTGGTTCCAACGCAGATTCTGGTTCAGTGGTCCTGAGGTGAGAGCCCGCGGTCCCATCCAGCCAGAGCATAAATTATGAGATGGTGAATGATAAGCGATGACACCACAGAGGAGAGCAGGGACCTCACCAACCCTGATAAGGACCTTGAACTTGAACTTGGCCTCCAGGGCAATGAGGAATCACTGAAGGGTATTGTTGTTGTTTTTGATTTTATCAGAGGCGTAGTTTGTTCAGATAGACAATTTAGGAAGATTATTCTTGTGGCCACGAGCGGTGGATGGGAGGGTGGGACAGCAGCGAGGAGGCCATTGCCTCTGTCCAGGCGGAAGGTGGTGGCCTGGGCAAGGAAAGCAGGGAGAAGGAAAGGAGACGTTAGAAATCCTAGGGAGGGTTTCATGATCAGGTGGATGTGGAGCGAGGGGGAGGGGGAGGAAGCTCGAGAGCGGCCCCTGGACGGGCAGTTGGCGAACGAGAGCGCCCACACCTCAGCTGGGCTAGGCCGCTTCCTTCCACACTGGCTGCCCCCACAGTCTGGTAACTGTTTGGCCTTAGGCTCCTGTGGGACAAGAGTTGGGGAGAGGCAACAGGAAGCAGCCTGGAAAATGTTATGGAACTGTCTCAGAGAGCCCCTCTCCTTGACCTTGGATGACTCTGGATGTCCCCTATCAGTCGTTGCCAAGAAGACTTGGAGACTGCTTTGGGTATTCAGCCTTCTGAGTCCCTCGGCCCTCTACTTTATCCCTCTCTGGCTCCTTCTAGACACAAAAGCCCCGAGGAAGGGAAATCCAGACCCACCCTGGCTTGTGGATCCTATTTGGCCGACTCTCACTGTGGATCCTAAGTACCCCTAAAACCTGTCCCCGGCCATCCTCCTGGCATCTTTGCTTGGCATACTGGCCCCGTCCTGCCCTTGACCACGGCCCTCCCCCTCCCCCTCCCCCGACAATGAGTTCTGACTGCCTCTCAGACCATCCACTCTAAAGACACGGGGCTTGTTCTCCTGTTTGGGGGTTTATTTCTCCCTGTTGGCAGCTGGAGGCCGGCTCATCCTCTCCCGGCCTCAGGTGCTCCTCCGGAGTTCCCAGGCTGCCGTCACACTTTTCTCTGACGTAGCTCCTTCTATAGTGCAAGTGTGCACTAAACCCGAGATTAAGTCGTGCTTACCTGGGCAGAAGGGCCATCCCACCATAAATGTTTGCCGTCAGCGCCTTCAGCGTATTAGTGAGAGCTAATAAAATGCTGGGGCCCAAACCAAGGCCTTTCTATGTATTATCTCAGTGTATGTTCGCCACGTCCTCAAGCGAGATTCTCATATTATTGCTATTTTATGGATGAAGAAACAGAGGCAAAAATGTTGAGGCATGTGCTCAAGCTCGCTAAGCTAGAGAGCCCTGGTGCATCTGGTGCCAAGGGCTTGCCCTTGTGATTGGGTCACTGCACAGTCTTGCCTCTTGTCGTGGTCTTCATCACCATCCCGAGGCCTCAGTGAGGTCCTTTGCCTGAGCTCAGCCTCAGAACTGGATTCTTCCCAGAGCAAATGTCAGGCCGGGGCTGAGGCTCTTGCCCAGAAAAACCAAGGTGGGAAGAAGATGGTGATCCCAGAAGGAATTTTGCTGCAGCAGGAAGAACTAAGGGTAAAGATGCGAAATGAATGAGGATGAGCCTTGCTCTGCCTCTTGGTATCTGAGTGAGCCTCAGTTTCCTCATCTGTGACATGGGGATAGCAACAGGGGCTACCTTTCAGAGCCATGACGAGAACAAATGAGGACATGTGCAAGGCAAGATCCTATCAACTGCAGAGGGCTGCTGGGAGTGACTGTTAGCACCAATCATCACTCAATATTTGTTTTGAATCACTGGGACAGAAGGCAGTGCCTGTGGCGACATCCAGGAGCCCCCGGGCCTGGATCTGTCTCTGAGACAACAAATGACGAGTCAAACAGGTGTACCGTCAAATTGCCACCCTCTGCCTTCCATTAACCTTTTGTGATCTTTCTGCAGCTATGGCTAGGGCCCCGGCCATCTCTCTCACCTCTGTAAAATGAGGGGCTCTAGCCAGTCAGTCTGGATAGCTCCCCAATTTTAACATCCCAGGAGTGGAATGGAAGCGAATCCTTGTGACATCTGCCAAAGCATCATGGCTTCCAGAGAGGATCTCCACTCTTCATTCAATGGATAATAACTCTTGGTGCCTCCTTGTGTGTGTATGTCGGGTCTCACTGCTGCCCCCTTCATTCAGGAAGTCATTCACAATACCTTCAGTTAACTTTTTATTTTAAATTTCAAAAGTAAGCCATGGATGCATTCTTTTGTCTATTTATTACTTATTTTTTTAATTAAATAAGGTCTATACCCAACGTGGGGCTCAAACTCAAGACCCCGAGATCAAGAGTTGCACTCTCTAGTGACTGAGCCAGCCAGGCGGCCTGGATGCATTCCTGTTGTAAGAAATAACTGTGAAGCACCCTTTCAGATTCCAGAATCCTCCCCAGAGATCACTACTGTGGTCAGTTTACCAGGTATCCTTCTAGACAATTTCCTATGAGTTTACATGTATATGTAAATATTATACATGAGAAAACATACAGATTTTTTTGGGTGTGTTTTTAGCTTTGTGTACACATTATTTTTCTGCAATTTGATTTTCTAGTTAAAAATATGGCTTGGCGGGGGGGGGGGGGGGGGGGGGGGCTCCCGGGTGGCTCAGTCAGTTAAACGTCCAACTTTGGCTCAGGTCATGATCTCACCGTTCGTGGGTTCAAACCCATGTCAGACTGTGCTGACAGCTCAGAGCCTGGAGCCTGTGTCTCCCTTTCTCTCTGCCCCTCCCTTGGTCACACTTCTCTCTCTCTCTCTCTCTCTCCCTCTCTCCCTCTCTCTCTCTCTCTCTCTCACACACACACACACACACACACACGCACACATACATAAATAAACACTAAAAATAAGCTAGGTTTCTATTTTTTTTTTTTTTTTTTTTTTTTTTTTTTTTTATTTTTTTTCAACGTTTTTTATTTTTGGGACAGAGAGAGACAGAGCATGAACGGGGGAGGAGCAGAGAGAGAGGGAGACACAGAATCGGAAACAGGCTCCAGGCTCCGAGCCATCAGCCCAGAGCCTGACGCGGGGCTCGAACTCACGGACCGCGAGATCGTGACCTGGCTGAAGTCGGACGCTTAACCGACTGCGCCACCCAGGCGCCCGCTAGGTTTCTATTTTTAAAAAAATATGGTTTGGAAAAAAATATGGCACAGAGATGTCCTGACTCAATACCTGTAGATCTGCCTCATTAGTTTTTTTTTTTAATTTTTTTTTTAACGTTTTATTTATTTTTGAGACAGGGAGAGACAGAGCATGAGCGGGGGAGGGTCAGAGAGAGGAAGGCACAGAATCTGAAACAGGCTCTGAGCGGTCAGCACAGAGCCCGACGCGGGGCTCGAACTCACGGACCGCGAGATCATGACCTGAGCCGAAGTCGGCCGCTTAGCCGACTGAGCCACCCAGGCGCCCCAGGCCTCATTAGTTCTAACTGCGACATATTAAGTATTCCATAGCACAGGTTGCCATTGTTATTTAGTTTAGCCATTGCCCCACCAGTGGACTGGTAGGTTAGTTCCAGCTTTTCATTGTTATCAAAAATGCTCAGTGAACTCCCTGGTATGGGGTTCTGTGGACAGACATGAGTATTCCGTTAGGATAATGGATATCTAGACATAGAGCTGCTAAGACAAAGATGGGCCTTGTGAATTTTAATAGAAACTGCCAAAGCACCTTCCCAAAAGACTGGACTGGAGCAATTTATGGTGCTTCCAGTTGCTGATGAGACAACCCACTTTACATACACTCTCTCCAGTATTGGATAATAGCAGTCTTCTGAATTTTGCTAACCTAATGGATCAAGCAAAAATAAATCTTATCTTTGTTCTAATTTACATTTTCCTAATTATGATTGCATTGCTCTAATGTTGAACATATTTTATTAAGTTTATTGGATATCTTGTATTTCTTGTATAAACTGCCTGTTCATATACTTTGCCCATTTTTCAAGTAGGTTTTTAAAATCTTTTTCTTATTGGTGTATTAGAATTCGTTATTCTGCATATTAGTATTTGTTATGCTTTGGTTGCTTTTCTCTCTATGTCATTTTCAATCTTTTATCAGAAAGCAGTTTTAAATTTTAGATGTATATTTTTCAATGCTTTTCTTGATGGCTGTTATAGTTTGTGTCTTATTTTAAATTTTCTTTAATGTTTATTTATTTTTGAGAGAGACAGAGGGCAAGCAAGGGAGGCTGCAGAGAGAGACGGAGACACAGAACCTGAAGCAGGCTCCAGGCTCTCAGCTGTTAGCACAGAGCCCGACATGGGGCTTGAACCCATGAACCGCGAGATCATGACCTGAGCCAAAGTCTGACGCTTAACTGACTGAGCCACCGAGGCGCCCCTGTGTCTTATTTTAAACAGCCTTCTCTAATGTGAAATTATTTCATTTTAGCTCATATTGTCTTCTAACATTTTTAGAATCAGATTTTTATTTCCTCTGGAATCTAGTTTGTAACTGGTGCAAGATAGAAATAATCCTCTTGTAAAGTCAAGTTTAGAGAATTCCCCGGCCAGGTATCCAGACTATGAATCTGATTTGCTATTATCAATGCATGCAGCTAGTGTTTTCACAATTTGAAAGTGAGAGATTTTGTAAGCAATGGCAACGGTCTGGTGTGGTGAAGGAAGGGTGTGGGGGAAATGGATGTGACACGAGGGTCACATCCTCCTAGGGCTTAGCTGACTGAGGTACAGACTTTGGCCTTGGTTCCCCCTTTCCCACCCCTCAGTATGAAAATGGCCCCAGGCAAAGGAATGGCAGGTGATCCCCCCAGGGTCCTGAGAAGTCCACCTATGTGTGCCTGTGTCAAACCACATGAATGGTCTGTTTCATTAGCATGGACCCCCACTGAAATGTCAGCCCCAGGGGGCAGGGACCTGTCCTCTTCACTTCGATCTCCCTCACACCTAACTCAGAGCCAGCATCCTGGGGTGAATGCACATATACACCCTCATGCACACATGCATCTGCCCTTTTGTGTGCTCAGTTTGTGCCTGAGGGGTGTGTGGGTGAGCACGTGGCTCCACGTGGCTCCCACGTGCATGGATACGTGGGCATGATAGGCGGGTCGTGAATGCAGGCTGGCATACTGTGCCTGGGGCACAGGAACATAGGCACGCTTTCCTCCACTGTCCCCTATCCCGTTTCTCCCCCTCCCTTTCTCAGTCCCGGAGCATTTTCTCCACGCAGGTAGGAGTATTTATTGATGGGGCCAAAGTGAGGCCCCGGCAAACGTTACAGTTCCCCCTGGGAAAGCAAGCTTCATCCTTTCCCCTTCTTTCTCTCCCTCTTCTTTGCTTTCTTCTCCCCGCTCTTTCCTATTTCACATCTCTCCCCTGCCCCCCTCCGGGAGGAAGCTCATCTGAGCTCAGCCTTTGCTGACACGGCCATTTGGGCCCATTAGCTGCCTCCTAATGAGTGAGTGCCTTCTTGCCCCCTTCCCCCACCCCAGCTGGGAGGGAGGGATCAATTAGCTGCTACACACACACACACACACACACACACACACGTATGTGCGAATGCACGCTCGCCTACACATGTACTCATGCTCCGGTGTACATATATGCACGTCACATGCACACTTATAAACACACTGATGGCACACACACATACATTCTTTCCTCATGACCAATAATATCCTTTTAGGGGTCCCCACCTTCCACAGTGCTCCCCAGCTCCCTAGACAGAGATCCTCCTCAATTTGACGAGCAGAACTCCCCCTGCCAACCCCACTCACGCCAGCTCATTCCCGGATTTCCACGATTCCAAACTCGGTCCGGCTCTCACATTTCACAGATGGGCAAACTGAGGCTGAGTGGGGAAGTGACTTGTCCCAGGCACTTAAGTCAGTTAGAAGGCAAGCTGGGAACAGACCCATGTCCTCAGACCCCCAGTCCATCACTGTCACTATCAACAGATAGAAGCGGGCTGTCCCACAAATGTCCACCTGGTACACATCAGAGCTGTGGGACTTCACGAGTAATAAGTCCACGTTAAGGCATGTGGACATGATTCCTGGGGGTAACAGGGACCTGGGAACCTCTGCCATGTGCCGAGGGAGAGGGTCGAGCCCTCGGGCAGGCTTACCTGGTCCCTTGGAGTCAGTCTGGCCCAGAAATTGCAGAGAGATGGGTCCACCTTCAGCTTCTCCTCGGGCTTTCACAAGCCTCGTCGTGACTGCTCTCCCTTCCGAGTACTGGCCTCAGGGATCCCTGATATAAGCTCCGTCTTGGACAGATAGGAAGGAGCACCTCACTGTCCCAAAGAGCGTCCCACGAGGACTGGGAAGGGGTAGGTGCCAGCCTGGCCCATCACACTCTCACATAGGGAGTGCGAGAACCGTGACGCAGGCCTGAGGCATGCAGGCCCAGGCAGGGACAGCCCAGGCGGCCAGGGTCAGAGGCCCCCTGCACCCAGTCCCTTGGGAGAGTCTCCTCCGAGGCCTCAGCGGCTATGGCTGGACCTTGGCAACTCACATCTCCTAAGGCCCCAACCTGAAGGCTCTGTACAAAAGAGGACTTGAGGACGGGTCTGGGAGTCGTTCTGAAAGCTTACCCAGGGGGCAGGGCCTTCCAGAGCCTCTCCTCACAGCCAGGAGCAACAGTACTGTCTTTACCCCCGCTCGGCCTCTTCCCTCTGGAGGGCTGGAGTTCTCATCTAAATGTCCCTCTCCTCCCTGGGAGCCCCGGACCACTTTCCTCCCCGATCCTGTGTCCCTGTCTGGGAGGTCCTGCAGACACTGGGGCCTGTAGTTCTCTGTAACCCTCAAGGCCTCAGTGAAACCCAATACGGACCCCAGAGGGCATCCTGGGATGGGCCCCTCCGCGGATGTGGACCCCACGGTCATCTCAGTCAAGTTCCTGGGCCTGCTCCTTGCCCTTCCCATCAGCAAGTTCTCCCCTAGATTGAGTCGTCAGAGGGGGCCACCCTGCCCTAAAAGCACAGAGCAGCAGAGTCCCGGCCTGCCCATGGGAATGAGGGGGCTCTCGCCTCAGCTGGCCCATCGCGGTGCCAGCGTGAGATGGAGGAGGCAAGGAACCCCGGGGCAGAGGGTGTAGAAGACACAGGTTCCAGGGCGTCTGGGTGCCTCAGTCGGATAAACATCTGACTTTGGCTCAGGTCATGATAGTGTCATTCATGAGATCAAGCCCCACGTTGGGCTGTCTGCTGTCAGCCCAGAGCCTACTTTGGATCCTCTGGCCCCCTCTTTCTCTGCCTTTCTCCTGCATGCACACTCTCTCTTTCTCAAAAATAAATAAACATTAAAAAAAAAAAGAAAAGGAAGGAGGAGGAGGAGAAGGAGAAGAAGAAGAAAGAAGAAGAAAGAAGAAGGAGGAGGAGGAGGAGGAGGAGAAAAGAAGATGACGATGACGACACCAGACCAGGAACCAGGAACCAGTGACGACACCAGACCTGGACCAGGTTCCAGACCAGGAAAACTTGGATGGGCAGCAAACTTCTCCACTCAACACCTGAGTGACTTTGGAGAGCCACCTGCTTTTAAGTTTCATCTGTAAAAGGAGGAGAATCGGGGCTTCTTCGCAAGTGAGACATTGCAAGGATTTGAAGCCAAATAGAATCTCAATACTATTTACTTACACGTGCACTGACCATTTCCAGAAGGGTTACAAGAAACTGTCAACAGCAGTTACCTCTGGAAACGGAAATAACGGGAGGAAAGGGGGGGGAGGGAACTTCTACTTTTCACGTTATTCCCGTTGCCCTGTTTTAATTTTCCTACTGAGCCTATTTTACTTTCATTTAAAAAAAAAGAGGGGCGCCTGGGTGGCTCAGTCGGTTAAGCGTTCAACTTCAGCTCAGGTCACGATCTCGCGGTCCGTGAGTTCGAGCCCCGCATCGGGCTCTGGGCTGATGGCTCAGAGCCTGGAGCCTGCTTCCGATTCTGTGTCTCCCTCTCTCTCTGCCCCTCCCCCGTTCATGCTCTGTCTCTCTCTGTCCCAAAAATAAATAAACGTTAAAAAAAAATTTTTTTTTTAAAAAAAGAAAGAAAGAAAGAGAGGATAAACCGCTTCCAGCCAAATAACCGAGCCAGTTAGTGGTAAGTTGAGTCAGTAAGTGGCAGCCTTAATTGACGTCTGTTAACGGTTAAGAGGGCAACAATCCCTCTTTCAGTGGGCATTGTATCTAGGTGTAAAAGCGATTTGTAAATAAATTGCTGTATAGATGTTAGGTGTGATTAGTGTCTGGGTAATGATATGTTTCTATGCACAATTATGTATGTGAGACGGCCTAAGTATGAGGAGGTGTATATATACTTAAGGGTAATTATGCAAATGTTATAAGGGGATGGTTAACAGCACAGGCTTCGCAGCCCTGTTGCCTGAGTTTGAATCTTAAATCCTCTGTTTACTGGAGATACGATCTTGACCAAGTTATGTGACCTCTCCGTGCCTCAGTCTTCCTATCTTTAAAAGGGGGATAAGAAATGTACCTGCTCTATAGGATTGCTACGAAGGTTAAAATGAGCCGAGTTCTATAAAACTCTTTGAACAGCCCCTGGCACATAGTAAGTGTTCAACAAATTGTTCCTTAAAAGAAGAGCCACCGTCTCAGCCTGTCTTCCATCAAGGAAGGGGAGACGGCTGGGTAGGTCTCCCCTTCCGGTCTGTTTGTACACACCTACTGCAGGGATCTAGGGTGCTTGCTGATCCTGAGATCCAGAGCCCAGGCCCGTCCTCAAGGGGGTCCTGGAGAGGGATGGGATGACTCACATCTAGCTCTCATGCTTTCTGTGCTTCTAGGACATTCCAGGCCAATGCCCCATTTGCCCCCCTGGGTCATTCAGATTGGATGTTAGCTGAGCCAGGAGGAAGGACCGATACCTTGAGGGTGGGCGGTGAAGAGCGGGAAAATTCTGGCCGGCAGGAAAGAGGGACCAGGGACCATGGGGGAGGGGGCACAGCGAGCTCAGGTCAGAAGGATCGAGGCAATTTCTGGCAGCCTAATTTCCCCAACCCCTCCCGAAGGGGTCAGCCTGCCTTCCCACCTACCCCATTGCTGCTACTCTTGCTGCCTCTCCTGAGGACGGTGGGATGCCTGTTCCCCCCCTCCCAGGGGGCACCAGAGGCACCTCTGGGAGACGCTGGCCTGCCAGGCGGGTTGAGCAGGTTTGGGAGAGGGTGGGAGGAGCTCTGACTTGGGGGAAGGCCCTGGGCCAGGGACGGAGCTGACAGGGCCAGGTTTCTCAGGGTGCCATGCCAGGCGCCAGCTTGGGAGGGAGTGAATAAACCCAATCTGGAGAAAGATGAGAGAGTCGAGCCAGGCTCCCCCTCTTCTCTGGAGCCATAACCCCCTTCCCAGTGTAGACCCTATGTCCGGCTCTGATTTGTATCAGAAGTTCTGAACCCCAAATTGAGACATGTGGCAGGGAAGTGTTTGTGGGAATCAAGGGACAAAGTGATTTGGAATGTGATATGCTTATCCTGCCTCCTGCATGGAACAGGAGCACACTCCCTATGAAATCATACAGGACCCCATCTGGTGACACAGGCACAAGCATACCCACAGTCACACACCTCACCTGCGGGCATGTGCACACAGTCCTGTACACAAAGAGACACTCAGGCACAGATAATCACAGGGACGGTGCTGGAAACCAGAGCGCTTTCTCTCCCTTTACAGATTAACGAGCCAGATTCTGGGAGCCTAAATAGTGCAGCCAAGGCTCACCTTTGGGGTCTTCAAAGAGAGACCTTCAAGGTTTTTCCTTCATAAAAGGCCGTCCTTAACTAATGCCTTGCGGTCACCCACTCCCTCCCATGTGTCGTTTGTCCTGCAGGAGAGTGGCTGACCTTCCACACTGGTGCGCACGCTGGAGGCCTGTCCAGACCCAGAACGTCAGCTTGGGGTCTCCCGGAGGGTGAAGCCAAATCTTCCGCCACCTTCACTCTGCCTTCAGGGACACTGCCTTCCAAGGGAGTCACTGAGTTCGGGGAGAGACCAAGAGGTGAGATGGGAGCGAAAAGGAGGGCTGTGGAGAGAAGCCCAGAGGTAAGCTGGGATCCGAGCAGGCATCTCGGCAACCCAGAGACATAGGCCTATTACACACCCAGACAGTGTGTGTGCCGGTGGGCGGGGGGGGGGGGGGGGGGGGGGGGGGTTTGAGGAGGGAAAGCAGGCAGAGGGGCCAGTTGGAGAAGGTGAGCAACGCAGGCATGTGGGAGGGACGCAGGGGGGTGTGCAGGGGACGGTCTTCAGGTTAGATATTCTTGGACCAATGTTTCACTGAATTATAACATATTCAGCCAGTAAAATTATACAGGTACTTTATGATTTCTCATTATATATGAGTATAGGGGTCAGTGAATTTCCACAAAGTGGACGCATACATGTATACATGTAAACAGCATCCCGATCAAAAAGTAGAATATTATTGGGGCACCTGGGTGGCTCAATCGGTTAAGCATCCCACTCTTGGTTTCGGCTCAGGTCATGATCTCGTGGTTTCGTGAGCTCGAGCCCAGCGTCGGACTCTGGGCTGATAGCGTGGAGCCAGCTTGGGATTCTCTCTCTCTCTCCCTCTCTCTGCCTCTCCCTGACTCACACTATCTCTGTCTCTCTCAAAAATGAATTTAAAGGGGCACCTGGGTGGCTCAGTCGGTTAAGCATCCGACTTCGGCTCAGGTCATGATCTCGCGGTCCGTGAGTTCGAGCCCCAGGTCGGGCTCTGTGCTGACCACTCAGAGCCTGGAGCCTGTTTCGGATTCTGTGTCTCCCTCTCTCTCTCTGACCCTCCCCCATTCATGCTCTGTCTCTCTCTGTCTCAAAAATAAATAAACGTTAAAAAAAATTTTTTTAATGAATTTTTAAAAAGTACAATATCATTAGTACCCAGGAATACCCTCGGCCCCCTTTCCAGGCACAATACTCTGTTCTGACTTCTTATGCCAAAGATGGATTTTCCTGTTTTTACACTTTATATGAATGGAATCACAGAGTATGTTACTTTCTTTGTCTGCCTTCTGTTGCCCAACATTATAGTTCTGAGATCTATCCATGTTGTGCAGACACATCCTTAAACGATATTTGCACGTGGAGATGCACACACACTTGTAAGAGCTGGCACACGGGCCGGCTTATGTGCATAAGGTTCTGCTACGAGTATGCACACGCACAGCACGGACATGCCCGGGCTCTCACGCACATATGCGCATTCCCGTTAGGCTCACCTACGTGACTGTCACACACACGCACACACACACACACGTGTACACAAATACACCCAGAACATCACGCGTCCACACACTCGTGCAAGTTCTCACACACAAACACACACTCACACCACGCACTCTCAGACCCGCGCACCGTACCCATTTCGCACACTCATGCCCACTCTCACACGCGGGCCAGCCCCCCAGCCTCTCTGGCACAGGCTCTAAACAGACAGAGGAATGTGATCACGCCGACAGCTGAAAACTGTCGTAAGAGCAAAGCTGTACTTTGCTGAGAAATCCGAGCCCTTATTGGAGGGATACAAGTGTCTGTGTTTCTGGAGGCTGGGGGGAGAAGGGAGGTGGCTGACGGTCTCCCAAGGCGCCTGTGGCCATCGGGCTGTTTCCATTATAACAAAATGATGAAAGCACCCGAGCAGTGAGAGCTTGACTGGGAGTAAATAAAGCTGCCACCTTTGACCCCTGGAGGCCAGGGCTCATCCCAGGACGAATGATCATGGGGGGGGGGGTGCTCAGGCCCAGCCCAAGTCCTCCAGCACCCAAGGCTCAAAGCCAGACTCCAGAGGGGGAGGGAGAGGGGACGTGAGAAACTGTGCGATGCCGGGGGATGTTTAAAGGGGTGTAGAGAGAGGACCCGGGGCTATGGAAGGAGGTGGGGTGGGGGACACTGGGGAGGGTGGGATGGGGAAGAAGCCTTGGACTTCGGGCTCTCCCTCCGTGGACTCTTCTCTCCTGGCACCTCTCCAGGCCTCTTCCGCTCCTGGGCTCTGAAACAAGCACAGGTCCCCTTTCTCATGTTTAAGGCTTTGCCCTGCTTGTTTTTCTAATCACCAGGAACTACAGGCAAACAGGGGTTAGCAAAAACAAAAAACAAACAAAACAAACAAACACAGACAAACTACAGAGTCATTGGAATCCCAGAAAGGTTGAGAAGTGGTTGGTTCTGGCTTTGACAGAAGTAAGGGACTTGCTGGGCCTGCCCCCCAGGCCCCCCAATCCCTTTCCCAAGGGGCCTGCCTAGCTCTCACATAGCAGGCACGGTGCCTGGCTTAGAACAAAGCTCAACGAAGTGGGCTACATGGATAGATAAGTGAATACACGCATGGCTAGATGAAGGCAGGAAGGTTTCTTGGTAGTCAACCTCCCGACTCTGTGTGGGTTCAAAACTCTTTGAGCACATACGTGGGGCTGGTCTCACTGGGGAGTCAGGAAGGATCCTCAGCCCTTTCCAGGCCTCCTCCTTGTTTACTCTTTGCAGTTGACCCTTTGGGCAACCCCCCTTCCCTAGGGCTGACACTCACTTCATTCTGTAGCCACCTTGGCTACTAAAGGTTCACCTGGTCTAGTCCCTAGAAGAAGAAAGTGTTTTTCAATCTGGCTCTCAAAGATCCCTGCCCTCATGTCTCTCTATCCTGTACAGACCCAGTATTCACTTCCTTTGCTCCTCCTAGGGGCCACTAAGTGGCCACTAAGTCGATTCTGGGAAGTCTTACCTTGGCTAATTACAACAAAAGTGACGATAACAAGAAAACAGAGCAATAAACACGACTTCTTGGCCTTTTGGCTAAGATCAAGTGTAGTCAAACAGAGCAATGAACAAAATGTTCACAAGATGAGGACACTCCCAGGTTTGTGTGTGAGGGACATATAGGGAAAGATGACAGAAAATAGACCCACTCCACCTCCCAGCCCTATCACCCCATCTGGGCCTGACTTAGCAAGACAAATACACAGAGACAGTTCAAGAAAAGCACCCCCATTTTCCTGCAAGCCTGGAAACTTCTGGCGGGAGCTCCAGTCTTCAGTTGGAGAGAGTGATCTCTGGAGGAAGCTGAGCAAAAGGAGGGCAGAGCCGGCATGGGGGCCAGTCCTCAGCTGGGGGAGTTGCCTCTGGTCAGCGAGACATAGCCTGCAGCCAAGCGCTCAGAACCTGGCCCTTCTTTATCCCCTAAGCACAAAGCCCATTTTCCCCAAATCCATGACAGAGACTTGACTTGGTCTTGGTCCCTGGGGGCAGGGCAGGGCTAAACTCCCCGGCTGGGGTAGGGAGGGCACTCAGGCTGGAAGAATCTGAGGCAGCTGAGCCCTGTGTGTCAGCACTGGATTCTTGGTCTGCACCGAGGGCCCCCTCTTGGCTAAGACTCTCTTGCTTCGTCAGCTGAGATGAAGGAGAAAGCCAGGTGCCCTAGGCTTCAAAACCAACCAGAGACCCGGAAGACATAAGCATCAGAGAAATTAAACAGGTTTCTGCCTCCTCCCTTTAGAGTTCCCCCAAACCCAACCCAAAGAGTGACCAACTGTTACTGAGATGTTACTCTAGGCCAGACACTGTTCTCTGGGTTTCCGTAAGTTGACTGATTAAATCATGGCAATAATTCTCTATATAAGTACTACTCTTATTCCACCTTCCAGATAAGAAAACTGAGATCTAGAGAGGTTAAGCTACTGGTCCAAGATCGCCCAGTTTTTAAGTGGAGAACTGAAATTGGAACCCAGGCAGTCTGGCCTCTAGGGAGCTGGTAGCAGGTGTGTCAGTCTGGTTTGGAGGCAGGGAAGTTCAGCAGGGCCAGGTTCAGGAGTCAGATCGGAAGGTATTCATGGGGTGCCCGGGGGGCTCAGTGGGTTGAGCGTCTGACTTCGACTCAGGTCATGATCTCACGGTTCATGGGTTCGAGCCACGCATCAGGCTCTGTGCCGACAGCTCAGAGTCTGGAGGCTGCTTCAGAGTCTGCGTCTCCCTCTTCTCTCTGCCCCTCCCCCGCTCACGCTCTGTCTCTGTCTCTCAAAAATAAATAAACACTAAAAAATAACAAAAAAAAGAAACATTTGATATGTCCACCTATTTACTCTTTCATGTGAATGTCGGAATCTTTCTTTCTCTTAATATAAGAAAATGTCTGCTTTGATTTTTGATTAGTAGGACATTGAGCCTGTACATTTTCTTAGGGAGTTCTGATGTTTTTATACTGTTTGGCATCTTCCCCTAGGAATACGGCACGTCCCACTCCTTACCTGTGCCCTCGTTAGCAGTTTAATGGCTGTGTGCTATTCCTTTGTGAAGCAGCTTTCTAGCTGGCTTAACCATTACCCTAGTGTTGGGTTGCTTCCAAGGTTGAGCTGTTATGAATGGTGCTCCTATGAACATCTTTGTACAAATTGCTTTTTTTATTTCCCTGGGATATGGTCCCAAAAGTGGGATTATCTGATCAAAGGATATGAACAGTATCATGGTTTTTGTTACATCACTCGAGGAGGACGGGATTAATTTACAGCACCACCAGCAACATATAAAGAAATGTCTACTCTTCCCTTAACAAACCCTCAAGCACCTTGAAAACTTAAAAGGGTAACCTGTTCCTAAAGTAAACAAACCACAGCCACGGGAGGACAAAAACAGGAGTTCGAAAGCACGGGGTTCTGAAGATCACTGATCATGCAGCCAAAGAGGCAGGCTGCCTCCGGTGTGTGGCTGCCCCACTGAGTCCCTGGGACCAGGTTCCCCGTCAGCATGTGAGCCTGGTTTGTTTCTATTGACTGAGCATACATTCGTAGGCCATTTATTCTGTGTCAGGTACTATTCTAAGCACTTTACAAATAATAACTCATTTACTTCTCAGATCAAGTTCACAAGATAGGTGTTATTGTTATTGTTGTTATTATTTTAAACGTTTATTTATTTGTTTTGAGAGAGAGCAGGCACACACGCATATGTGAACAGAGGGAGGGGCAGAGAGGGAGGGAGAGAGAGAATCCCAAGCAAGGCTTCTCACTGTCAGTGCAGAGCCCCATGTGGGGCTCGATCTCACAAAACTGAGATGTGGCCCGAACAGAAATCGAGAGTCAGACACTTAAACACCTGAGCCACCCAGGCACCCTGCTAGATCCTGTTATTATTATGATGCTCGTTTTATAAAGAAATCAAGCCATAAAGAAATTTGCTGTAGGTCTTATAGCTAGAAGAACTTGAACTTGGGCCGTCTGGCATTGGATTATTAACCACTGTGCGCTGCTCACTTGACCAGGTACAGGCACTTCAACTTGAAGCCACCCTTCTTTTTCTGGGTCCTGCCTTGGCCCCAGCAGCCCAAATCCCCTTCAGGAAAGGAAGGCCCTAAACCTTCTGGTCCTGCGTTTCAGACTTTCTTACATTGGCCTTCTAATTACTTTCTTCTCACATACAGCCCCCATCCGTTGGATCCTGCCATGTGCCAGCCATTGGGCTGAGCACTTTTAGGTATTTTTATCTCTTTTATTCTTCACCACAATCAAACAAAGTAGGTGGCGTATCTTCATTTTATAGAGGAGTAACCTGAGGATCAGAGAGGCTAAACATGTTGCCCGAAACCACACGGCTAGTGGAGCACGGGGACAATTTGAATCCTGTTCCAACATCAACGTCTTTGGTCTTTCCATTATACTTCCCTCCTCCCCAGCCTCCTGAAGCCCCCACCTTTTACCCTAGTCCATTTTTCTTTGCCACGAGTGGCTTTCTTCACGTACGCTGAGGTGGAAACAAACCCTTTTGGTACAACTCCACTGCTTTTCCTGGCCACGGTGAGGCCTGGCTTCACCAGGGCCTAAGTAGTCACCCCCAAGATAAGTGCTAGCTTTACCTTGTGCTTCTTGGAACTGAGGGCCACTCCCTGAGAGAGGCCCAGATAGCTCCTTCCTTTCCTGTTTCAAAGTCCACGCCCTGTGGAGCCCGCCCACAGGGTTCCTTCCTACTTCCTGCCTCAGGATCGGCACCTAATTTACAGAGTGCATTTGATGGACAGGTTCGGATTCCAATGAGTAGACCGCATCCCTCTGTTCAGATGTGTGCTCCTCCTACTTTTTCAGGTCCTCCGGAATGACTCATAGCTCAGGTACCTTGTGGGGAGTGGTTTTTACCAATCCCGCCATACAATTCTACAAGCCCCAGATACCCTTGAGCATCTATTATCCTAAATATACCGAGTTCCCACCCAGGATAAAAGAAGGCACTTCCTGGGCACCTGGGTGGCTCAGTTGGTTAAGCATCCACCTTCGGCTCAGGTCATGATCTCATGGTTTGTGAGTCCAAGCCCCTTATCGGGTGAGGGTGAGCTTGAGTCCCACTTTGGGCTCTGCACTGACACTTGGGAGCCTGCATGGGATTCTTTCTCTCTCCCTCTCTCTCTGCCCCTCGCTCACTCGAGCTCTCTCTCTCTCTCTCTCAAAAATAAACTTAACAAAATAAAAAATGAAATAGATATCAAATCTTCCAGAGTTTGATCCCCGGCAAACTCTGGAAGAGTCAATGGCAGCACCAACTTCAGAAACTGTGCTTGGCATGTTGATTGGTTGAGTATTTGTGTTTGCATGAACATGCTAACCTATGTGGCTATATACTTCTCTGCACGGGAGACAGTGGGAGACGGCATTTCAGTGGGGACAGCGCAGGTGCATGTCTGTCTGCACAGGTGGATCCGGGACTTCATGGGGGAGGGGGGTTAATGTTACGCTCAGGACTTTGTTCGTGTGTTTTTGAGAGTAAAGGTCTGCACGCACCTCTCAGTTTGCATGTGCGTTTGTGCGCACACAACCTACGAGTTGGGTAAAGGGGCTGGTTAGGAAGTTTCCCAGACCAAGAGCACTAAGAAAACACTCAGCAGGGAGACTGGACAGGACAGGTAAGCGAGAAAGGGAAAACAGAAAAAAAAAGAGTCAAGCCTAATGCTTCGTAAATAAGCAAAGGGATGTTGCGGTAAGTCCGAAATGCCCCAGACAGATTCAGACAGGTTTGCGGCACTCAGCAAAGTCATTTGTAGCCCAGGGCAGGAATGGCAGGTTAGAGTTAGTGGTAAGTATGCGCTAGCCCCAGTTCTCAGGGGTGAGGGACTGGAAAGTATGGTAAGGCACTGCCCCGCTCCCATCCTCCAGGCCCTGGGCCCCAGCCTTTCCCCACAGGTTGGCCTCTCTAGGTAAAGATAGTTTGTCCTTGGTACAGAGGTGGGGGCAGAGGAGCGAGGCTCCAGGAGGCCTCTTTAGGCCGTGCCGGTACCCTTCATCCCTCTCCCTGCTCCAAAGGCAAAGGAACCTTCTTCTTCCCGAAGCTGCTGAAAGGTTTCGCTGACTTCAGAGAGACAGAGGAGGAGGGAGGAAGGAGGGGGAGGCCTCTGAGGTGGGGAAGGTTTTGCTGAACCTGCAGGCTACCCAGCCCTTCCCTGGTTCCTCATTACTGAGGCCCTTGGGCATGAAATATCTTTTTATTTGAAGGCCAAAAAGAACCCAGGGCTGCATTAATGACCAGCCAGCACCGGGGCCTGAGGCAGGGGACTGGCTCCCTTGACCTTGAAATCCTGCCTACATTTTCCTGCTGCACTGATGTTCTATTTTTCCAGAACTTGTCTCTACTGCTTTAGCCCTATCCTCTCAATGGGACCTTAAAGAGGCCCCAAGAGGAGGAAAACTGAGGAGGCAAGGAGAAGGGTTTCTCCTAGTCCCAGGCGCTCATCGGCTGGCTCGGGTAACTGAGCAAGGCCGACAGCATTGAGTTTCAACAGCTCCCAGACAAGTAGGGCTGACAAACATTTTACACAAATTTTACTACAGTAAGAAAGATGGTAAAGCAGGGCTACAGCCAATGAAATAGGAAGATTCCGACAATGGCTTGCTGCAATAGAAGGCAGAGTCCATTGGGCCCGTTTTATAAACAAAAAAAGTAAGGGCCAGAGAAGTTAATTGATCTGTTCTGATACACATTTATTTTTGATTTTTATTTTATTATTTTTTTTAGAAAGAGAGAACATGTGTATGTGTATGATTTTGATTTTATTTTTTTTAGAAAGAGAGAGAGAGAGAGAGAACATGTGCATGTGTAAGCAAGGGAGGGGCAGAGGGAGAGGGAGAGAGAGAATCTTAAGCAGGCTGCACGCCCAGCACAGAACCCAACATATAGTAGGAGTAGGGTGTGTGTGTGTGTGTGTGTGTGTGTGTGTGTGTCTGTGATTGGGATAGGAGAGAAATGGATGTTGCCAGGGCATTGCACTGAGGAGATGGCGGTCAGTGGAAAGGTATGAGAGAATTTGTCTCAACTGATACCAAATGGTGAATGGTAGCTGGGGATTGGGGGAGGGTACTACCAATGAAGCCGCAAGTTGAAGGCCATGAATGGTGGGATAAAGGGCTTGGATTTTCCTATAGGCAATGGCGAGTGGTTTCTAAGCCAGAGAAGAATGTGCCTTGCATGTCCTTTGTGAGGGTGTGAGGGGGTGGGGGGGGGGATTGGGCCTCTCCAGCAGGGTGAATTCCAAAGAGAGGGGTGAGGTGCCAGCCAGGAAAAAGAAGGGAAGTGGAGGAAGCTGGGGTGGCAGTAAGACTCCGGGCGTGAGGGTGGAGGGTAAGTAAGGTTGCCTCCTAAGGAGTGTGGAAGGAACTCCAAGCCAAGAGGCCCAGAGAGGAGGGTGGGAGCCACGGGAGCCCCCACCCCCCCCCCAGCATGGAGTGGCCATGCTGTGACCATGCCGAGCTAGTGCACAGCCCTGGGCAGCCCCAGGCTCTGCTTTCTGAGCCTCGCGCCTCATTGAGAGGTTATTAATAGGGAGTTTGTCTAGTGTCAGAGCGCAGACATAAACTGCATTAGCATTACCCCATAATCTTATTTAGTAAATGCTCATGCCGCTCCGTCTCCTGTAATTGCATTGCAAAGATGCAATATTTATGAAAGGGGAGAGGGGATGTCACTGCTCATCTTGGCGCTGCAGTAAAAGTCCCGGGAAATACAGTAAGGGCCGCGGAGGCCTGGCCCTGGGCCTGAGAGGGTGGGCAGTGCTGGCGCCTAGCGCTCTCAGGGCGACCCACCAGGATGCCCAGCCCGGCCCAGAGCCCCCACCCCCACCGCCTCTCCAGAGCCTTGAGTATCAGAGCAAAGGGGTGTGGGTGGAGACGCCAGCCACACCGCTGTCCTTGGTGTTACTCCTTCAGAGGGTCCTGGTCCCTGCCAGATGCACTGAGCCCTTCCGGTGGGCTTGAAGCCCCAGCTTTGGCCCGCTCCCACCCTCGTTGGATTTCTAGGGGACCTTGCCTTGACTGCATAACCTGGGTGGCTTGGCAGAGCTCAGTGGGCAGGCGGAGGGCAACATCAGGCAGGAAGCCTGAGGGCCAGAGGTCCTTGCCGGGGCAGGGTCTCAGTATCAGTGCTGACCACTGGGTGGCCAAAGCCTGCTGCAGCCCTCGGTTCCCTGAGGTGCGGGTCCTCTTCCACCCTCCTAGGAATCCATGGCTCGGTCCCTAGGGCACCCCCACCCGACACCCACTTGGGGCCAGTACCATGTGTCCTGCTTCTGGGTGAAGGAGGCAAGGAGGTGAACTTCGCCATGACCTCAGAAGCATGGCCATGTGCCCACGGTCTCCACAGCTCTTGGGCGGAGCTCACCAACAAGGAGGACTCACTGGTACTGAGAGCGCCTGTGGGCATGTATGAGTGCTGGGGGACAAGCTGGGACTCTGGTGCGCCTCCAGGCACTTGCAGTTTAGAGCAGGACAGACATGCAGACGTGCTTCCTACCTCAGGGATTTGAGGGCCATCGTGGGCAGTGGAGTTCTTCCCCAGCCACATGTGGGGAAGCTTTCTGTGGTTAGGGCGCTATGAGCCAGACCTCAAAAGACCCGATCAGCGGAGGTGCGGAGGACGTTGAGTGGGAGAAGAGCTGAACGAAAGGATGCCTGTGTTCGGAAGGCATTATCCAGAAAGGTGGGGGCAGGGAGGTGGAGGCCTCGATCAGGAGCCACCCCATCAGTTGCTGGTGGTGGGGATGGGGCTGGGGTCTCGGGTGAGGCTGCTTCTGGAAATCCATTATGAGAGAAGACAGGTGCCCAGCTAAGCACTTCCTGGGGACCCCGGGAAGTGCCAGAGGCTCAGTGCAGTTCCCTGGCCTTGGGGCTGGGATGGCCCCCAGAGGCAGGAGCACACCCCTTTCATATCTCACAACCCCACACTCTACACTTCAGCCACATTCATACACCGCCCCCCAGCACCCCATTCAGTGCAGAGGGATTCACAGCTCTCAATGCCCTTACACACCCATGCAGCCATGCCTGCCCACACCGCCTTGCCTCCCTCACTGACATCCAACTGGTCTAATTTCCGGTGGCCCCGTTGGCCTGCCTCCCGGTTCTGCGCTCACTTCCCCAGACCCCAGACTCCAGTGGGGAAGGGGCCCTCAAACCAGGGAGTGAGAAGGCAGCTGAGAACCAGGGAGACGGGTGGGCTGGGCGGAGGGCTTCGCCCCCCCCTCCGTGTCCGCTCCCTCCCCGCTGTCCCATTAATCACAGCGTCGTCGCAGTCCAGTTGGGGATCCCTGCCGCCCAGTGCCACACGCAGCCCGCAGAACAATGGGATTATTTCCGGGGGGAGAGGACGCCTCGGGCAGGGGCTCAGGCGGCGGTGCCTCCTTCCCTCAACCCGTCCCTCGGCACCCAACCAGCGCCTGCGGCGGCCAGGGACGTGTGGCAGAGCGGACGCGGGTGGCGCGCGGGTGGCAGGGCCTGGCCGGTCTAATTCAATTAGCGGGGCCGCTGCAGCCTCGGAGCAACTCTGGGCCCGCGGGGCTCAGCTTAGGGCAGCTGCTCTTTGTGCGCGGAACCCATACATATGGATACGGTCCCTCCCCCTTAGCCACCCCCACCCCAACTCCTGGCACCTGCGGCTCCCCCGCCCCCTCCCTCCCTGCCTTTGGCCTCCCCAGAAAAGTTGGGAAGCTGTGTGGCTGCTTGTGGGCCCGAGGTGGCCGGCAGCGTGCGCGCCCGAAGGGAGGGAGGTGGTTTTTATCTGAGCCTGGGGTCTGGGTGGAAGGCGGTGTTTGTAACATCCGTGTGTACTTGTGTGTGGAGGCGTGAAGGAGGCCTTGCGAGCAGCTGCCAGAATTGCACACTGGAGTGTGTGTGTGTGTGTGTGTGTGTGTGTTCAAGGGTGAGTGTGGACCTGTGAGCGCGAGCCTGAGAGAGAGGGTGCTGGATCTGCTCCAACGCTGAATCTGGAAGGCCTCGGGTGTTGGTTGTGTCTGCCAGGGACCATTCGTGTATATGCGGGGGCCATATGCAGTCGGGACAGAGCGTGGAACACATTTCCTCGACAGCAGCTGGGTCTCCCAGGCGGAATCCGTTCCCCTGCCTCCCGCAGCGGGGTTTTCTGATGGAGGAGGAGCTTGGCCAGTTCATTTCAAACCCCAACTCCAGCTCAACTCATTTACGCGGAGGACACTTGCGGCGCCCACTGGGCGCAGCCGCAGCGCAGAGGTAGAGGTGCGCAGAGGTGCCGCGGCCAGGGCTTCTCAGCGGGAACGGCGGTCTTCCCTGGCCAGGTTTTCCGTTCGCGGCGCAGTGTGGCTGCGGCTCAGGGAGCACCTGCAGCTTCCGACGTGCCCTGAGCGCCCGCGGAAATGTCCAGACGTGTCCAAGCCGAGGTGGCCCAAGCTCCTATGGGTGACCGCAAGACCCTCCCCGCCGCAGCCCAGGACTGAACCCCTCTAGGGGGCCGGGTTTCCGGAGCTGGGAGGTCTCCACCTGCCCTTCCTCTGCGGCCCAAATGTATGCCCCAGGAGGGCTGAGGACCTGAACTGAGGCCAGAAATCTGGTTAGATCTGACCGCTTACAGGTTCGTGGCCCAGCCAGAAAGCCCCCCTCATTTTCAGCTTGACTGAGTGGCTGGAGCCACAGAACCGCACACCCAGAGGTCTGGCCCACCGATCCTGAAGAGCCTGCCAGACCCCACCCTGTCCCCCCCTGCTCCCTGCCCTGGGGTGCAGAGAGTAGGTTTCTAGGAGGTGGTGGTGGCCCCCCCAGGCCCTCCATTCAGCAAGCTGGCACTCCCCGGCTCCCTCTTCCTCCCCCACACCACATTCAGCACACCCAAGGACTGGCTATGACCCTCTGCCTCCGAAATTCCTCGGATCAGCATGGACCCACTTGTCGGCTGGGCAGGGCCAAGGACGGAGGCCGAGGGTCGGCATGCTGGGGTGTACCTGTGGTCCTGGGTCCCAGGCTGGGGTGCTCTACTGGGTCCAGTGGTGGGAAGCTAAACTTGGTGCCCAGGGAGCCCTTCAGGAGCTGTCAACGGATGGCAGGGTCACAGAGCGCTATTCTGCCCCGAACCTCAGCCCACACCCTGCCCAACCCTTTCCCCATCCTGGCATTCTGAGAGAAGACTGGCATCAAAGATCTGCTCTGCCACGGGCATGGGTCTGGATGGTGGGACCTGAGGGTCTCTGGGCTTCCTTTGGGGGAGAGTTGGTCAGAGAGAGGCCTGAGGTCCTAGCTCCATGCCCAGAGGTGATAGGCCAACAGCTGCCTTTGTATAGAGGCCAAGAAGGGGACCCCTACAGGGCAGGGCCTAGACTTAAGACCCCGTTGTTCAAGCAGGCTTTGGGGTAAGGAGCTGGCTCCTAACCCAGGTGACAGCTGAGGTATGGTTTCTAGCAGGAAAGATCTATCTTTCTCTGTCTTCAACCTGTCTGTGGTTGTGATATCTTGTCTCCTCCGTTCCACACCCACAGGCCCACATATGGCCATTTCCCAGACAACTACACTAGAAAATAAGACCTCTCTCCCACAGATACACACACTCATGAGCATGCATACACACACACACCATTAGCACAGCCTCACTTTCACACAGTAGCTGACGGATGCTCTCACCCCATCATATGTGCCCGTTATACAGGAACAGTTAGGGACACACTCTTATCTGTTACAAAAAACACACTCACTGGCATCACAGGCAAATACAGTTATAAAAATGACCTGGACTCCCCTCCTGTCCCCTAGTCCCCTCACACACATGCATTTTGCTTGCAGTCGAATGCCAGCAGCCTAACACGGGTACATAATAGACGCTCAATGCATATTTGTTGGGTAGATTTTAAAAAGTATTCCTCAGAGACATGCCCAGGCTATCATGCCCCCACTGTCACGCACACTTTCACATCTGGCTTTCCCCTCATGGACACACAGTCCCACAAACACAAAGTAATTAAGTTATCACACACACACCCCTAAGCTAAAGTACAACCCCTGGCCCAGGGGTCTCTCCCAGAGGGGGGAGGGAGCCGTGTGGGACCCAAAGGGGCCGCCCTCTAGGGCTGAGCCCTCCCTTTCCTCCTCCCCCAGCCCCAGCCCCAGCCCCAGCTGCTTCTCTTTTAATTGGAGGCACTTCTTCATTCTGCAGGCAGGGGAGAGGGGAGGCGGGGGAGAGGGGAGCGGAAGGCGCTTGGGGGGGTGGTTACCAGGTGGCTTTAGGGCCGGAACTCACCTAGACACATGCAAGATACTCCTGCAAAGCGAGGGCCACAGCTACCGAGTTTGGTGTTGAGAAATCAGCTTGTAATGAATGGAGTCAGAAAAACAGCATTTGAGTCCAGTCTGTGTCCCTTCCCAGCTTTCAGTGCCTCGGCCTTCTCATCTGTGAAATGGAGATAACAAGAGCCACATCACAGGGTTATTGGAGGATGACACGAGATAATAACTGTGACTGAAGGTGCCGGGACATCACTGTGTGCTCCTACTCTCTCTCCCTCTCCTCCTCTTTCCTTGTGTGTGTGTGTGTGTGTGTGTGTGTGTGTGTGTGTGTGTGTATACAATTTATAGTCAAATTGGTTTCTCTCCTCCTCTTTCCTAACAGGGCCGCCACTGGGGCCCTGCACTGAAGCTGCATGTCTCCTCCCCACCCCCTTCCGAAAACTTTCTGACCTCATGTGACACTGCTTCTGGGAGGAGTGGGGGCCAGA
The DNA here is from genome assembly GCF_018350215.1 of Panthera leo. NCBI lineage: Eukaryota > Metazoa > Chordata > Mammalia > Carnivora > Felidae > Panthera > Panthera leo. The sequence continues at coordinate 59,182,367 of NC_056689.1, forward strand.
ACCCAGCAACTCCTGACCCTCTTGTCTCAACTTCCTAGGAAAAGAAGGGACTGAAAGGGTACCCTGGCCCTCAGCAACTACCCTATTGGAAAACAAAGGTGGAAAATACCACCCTATTGGAAAACAAGTTGGACACAGAGAACCCCATCTTGGGGACGGCCAGCACTCAGAACTATGTTGGGATAAAAGTTGATTCTGATAGGTGGGGGGGGGGGGGCTGAAGGGGGGTATGGAAAAGATCAGTGAGGCAAACACCTGTAAGGGCCGGGGAAAGTCAAGATGTCCCTGGGTTGCAGGATTTTGATGAGAAGAGCCTCCTGACAGTCTGAAGAGGCCACTAGGCAGCTGTGACCTCTGCCAACCTTCGGCTGGTGAGGTCTCCCGCCAGGGACTCTGGCCAACTGGTGCCAGATCTGAGGAGTCCAAGAGGTGAGTAAGATAGATGTCTAAATGGTGGAATAGGAAAGGTCAGAAAGACATAGGTGTTGGAAAGATTCAGCCAGAGGAGGAAGGAGGGAGGAACGGGGAGAGTGTTAGGAACACTCAGGAGGTTCCTGCATGGGCCAGAGAGGGTGGCAAAGGTAAGTTGTCCTAAAGATAAGAGGGTTTTAATTGCAGCAGACAGAACTGTAGTTAATCATGAAAAGGATCAAGGCACTGCAGTCCAGCCTCAAAGGAAGCAGAAGCACCCCTCTCCATACTTCTCAGCCTCATACGGGGAAAACAATTCAGATTTGGGGAACCAGATCAATCTTCTTCTGTCTGTGGGACTTTGGGCAAGTTTGTTCATCCGACCAAGTCTCGGTTTTTGTTTTTTCTTTTTAAAAATGAATATAACTCATATACTATGATAACCCCTTTAAATCATACAATTGAGTGGTTTTTAATATATTCACATAGTTGTGCAACCATTGCCACTAATTCCAGAATATTTTCATCACTTCAAGTGGAAACTTCGTATCCACTCGCAGCCACTTCCAAACTTTCCTCCTCCAACCTCCGGCAACCATTATCTGCTTTCTGCCTTTATGGATTTGCCTATCCTGGATGGTTCGTATGGATGCAGTCATTTGATAAGTGGCCTTTTGTGCCCGACTTCTTTCACTTAGCATGATGTTTTCTAGGTTCTTCCATGTTGTAGCATGAATAACATTCTGTTGTATGGATACACCACATTTTGTTTGTCCATTCATCAGATGATGAACAGGTGAGTTGCTCCCACTTTTTGGCCATTATAAATAATACTGCAATGAACACTCATTTAATTTTCATACTTACTTAAAACTTGGAGGTGTTTCTATTAACTTCCCAGAGTTGCGAGTCTTAAATGACATCGGTGTGGTGAGGTGCCTGGCACATAGTAGCTTCTCAGTAAAACACTTAGGTTTATCTCTGCTTTATTTAGTTCCTCTAAGATAAGAGGCAGGAAGGAGACAAATTTAGGTTCAAACAACTGCTGGGTAAGGTTGTAGAACCTGGATTGGGTGGGTGAAGAGGAGTGAACTGGCAAGGGAATAGGGCTCTCGCCTGTTTCTGCTCAGTGTTTACAAACCACCACCTATTTCACACATGGCCTTGCCTTGAGCGGGCCTTTGTCCACCTGCCGGGAGCCCAGACAAGATTTTCTCCAGGTTTCCAGGCTAACCCATAAAAGCAACTCAAATCCAGCTTCTCCATCTTGACCAAGTCACTTAGCCTCTGAAATTTGGCTTTCTTACATCTATAAAATAGTATAATTTCTTACTATATCTATAAAAGAGATAATACTCATCTTGAAGAGTTGGTGGTTCATAGCATTCCCCATAATACTTACCACGATCTGACTTATTGTATTTGCTTCTTTGTTTATTGTCTAACCCCCTCTATGGAACGTAAACTCCATGAGGGCAGGACCTTGGTTTTGTTTACTGCTGTTTTCCCAGTGCCAAGAACAATGCCTGACACATGGTAGGTATTCAATAAATATTTGTTGAATAAGGAGGTTCATTCATTCATTTTTCACCCAACATGAGTATATCCTGTGGTTTGGGGCTATACTCCACAGGAGGGAAACTGAGATGAGTTCCTTGCTTCCAAGGAGGTCTCTTCAAGTGGAAATAACAGACATGACTGAAGCAAATAGACTGTAATGAGACTTGATCAATAGAATGTGCACCTTCATCTTGCCTGATAGAGACAGTCCCTCCCTGAAGACCTGTTGAATCTGAAATAGACCAGAAATAGATCCAAAGTGATCCAACGTGCACCGGTCCCAGAGCTTGGCTCCTAGCAGGGAGCAAACCTTTCCCTACTGGAGAGGGGAAAGAGAGGAAGCAGAAAAAGGGAGTTTCCTCCTTCTCTCCTGGGCTGTAAGCCAGTCAGCCACAGTCAAAACTTTAAAAGGCCTAAATTTGTCCAGATACACTTCCCTGATCTTGGTCCCACCAACCCTAGCCCCCCCCCCCACCACCACTGCCTTAAGTCCCCAGGCCTCCCTCCCAGGATTCCAAAAGTAAGAAAATAACTCCTTCCCCTCACCACAGTCCAAAGGTTTCTTGCTTGGAATAGCCAGCCCCGTGCTAGTTGCTAGGTGAAAACAATCTGATTGAATTCATTCGCATACTGTGGGTACTGCTTCTTTGGGGCGTGTTTATTTAAAAGGAAAGGGGTATCTTGAGGCATGGGCCCCCTGGAAACAAGCCCCAAGCCACCTCTCTTGACTTTTGCCTTCCTCTCAGGAAGTCTTCCTTTCCTCAGTTTCTCTAAATAGGCTGGGTTGGGGTGGTTGTTGATTTTTTTCAACAACCTACAGCCGGTTGTTCATAGGCCTGTGTTTTTAAAAAGGACAAGCCTGAACTCACCTTCCTGCCTCAGGGGCCTGGGCTCCATACCTGGGAAGTAGACAGTCTTCTACTTTCTAACAAGCCAGACTTGAAGTTTGCAGTAAATCCTCTTGTTGAAGGACAGGTGTTTCCCAGCTGAGCCCTTGGGGAGATTCTCCAGTAGCGCAGGGACACCCTTCCCCAGAGGCCTAGTGGGCTGGACCTCTTTGGCCCCATTCAAAGTGAGGGGAGACTCCTGCCACACCGGGAAGAGGGCTCTATCCTCCACCTCCTTGGGTCCGTCTGTTTATCGGTCTCTGGGAATGGCCGCCTCCTGTTCTTTTTCTCCTTTTAAGTCTCTGAATCTCTTCTCTCTCTTCCTGAACTACTTCTCGGTGCCTCGGTCTCCGTCCCTCTGTCTCTGGCTCCTGCATCAGTCTCGGCTCCCGGCCTCCCTCTCCCCCTCTCCGCCCCTCCCCCGCGCTGTCATTCACCCCGCTCCTCTCCACGCACAGCCAATGGAGAGACCCGGCCGAAACGGCTAGGCTCGCTTGCACCGGGCTTTTTCGCCCGGTGATTGATGTCCCAGAGTCAACATCGAGCTAGCAGACGGAGAGGGGAAGGAGCAGCCTGAGAGGGGAAGAATACGGCGCCCCCTCTCTCCTTCCCCTCCCCCCTACTTTAGCCCTCTGCGCACTTCGCTTCCAAGTCTCCGCGCAGCCGGGAGCGGCTGCCGCCTCCGCGCCCCTGCGCGCTGCCCCCCGAGCCAAACACAGCGATCGCCGCCGCCCAGGCCCCCCCCGCGGGGCCGGGGCCGGGGGCCAGCATGGAGCACCTGGGTCCGCACCATCTCCACCCCGGCCATGCGGAGCCCATCAGCTTCGGCATCGACCAGATCCTCAACAGCCCGGACCAAGGCGGCTGCATGGGGCCCGCCTCGCGCCTCCAGGACGGAGAATACGGCCTTGGCTGTTTGGTTGGAGGAGCCTACGCTTACGGCGGCGGGGGCCCCGCGGCCGGGGCGGGGGCCGGGGGCGCGGGGGCCTATGGTGCCGGCGGCCCCAGCGGCCCTGGTGGCCCTACTAGCGGCGGCGGCGGCGCCTGCAGCATGGGCCCGCTGGCTGGCTCCTACAACGTGAACATGGCCTTGGCGGGCGGCCCCGGTCCGGGAGGCGGCGGCGGCGGGGGCGGCGGCGGCGGCGGCGGGGGGGCGCTGAGCGCTGCAGGGGTGATCCGGGTGCCGGCTCATAGGCCGCTAGCTGGAGCGGTGGCCCACCCCCAGCCTCTGGCTACCGGCTTGCCCACCGTTCCCTCCGTGCCTGCTGTGCCGGGTGTCAACAACCTCACCGGCCTCACCTTCCCCTGGATGGAGAGTAACCGCAGATACACAAAGGACAGGTTCACAGGTGAGTCCGGCCGGCGCGCGCCCCGCCTGGCCGCGGCCCGGGCTCTGCGCTACCTTTCCCCTGCCCGGTGGCTCCCGCAGCCCCCTCTACGCACCAGGTTACCCAGCTCCTCTCGGTGCTTCCCCCGAGTTCAGCCGCCTGCCACCTTTCCACGCTCGCGGAATCGTCATGCTCGAAGAGTTCTCCCGTCCTGGGCCCCTCTCCGTCCCTCCCGCAGGACCCCTACTCTGAAAAGCGCTCCCTGATCCCCTCTCGGAGTCGCTGGGTTCAGTGTGGCCGAGGGAAGGGGGATGTAGCTTCGGGACTACCTTTCACCCCGGCTTTTGGGGCTCAGGAATCTTGGAGAAAGGGGCCCGATGTGAACAAACTGTTTTTTCCGTCCGGGCCAACGTTCTCTGGCTGAGGGGAAGAGCCCCAGAATCAGACGCTAGGAAAGAACAGGTTCCCCACCTCTCGTCCCCCTCCCCACACAAACACACACGCTCTCAAACACCCCACACACCCCACTTCACTTCGCGCTCCGAGCTCCAGTGTCGGTTGCGCTTGCCGGGCCGGCAGAGGCCTGAAGCCTGAGTAAAGCAGCAGAGCTGGTGGGCCCTCTTTCCCGGACTGCGGGCTTCGTCCAGGTCGGTCGCAGCGTGAGGCTGAGCCTCCCGGTTCATTTTCGTTCGGTCCCGGCCTGGCGTCCTCCCCTCTGGGCCCAGCCCCGTTCCCTCCAGTGTGAATAATGCACCGGCCTGACCGGCGATCGATCGGCGGCGGCCCAAGGACAACTCCTGGGACGATTACGCACTCCGCGGCGGCCGACTGCAGCCCTCTCCGCTGCCTGCTCCGCGCCTTCCACCGCTCGCTCCGGCTCCCTCCGCTCTCGCTTCCGCTCTCGGCACTCAGCTCTCGCTCACGCGCGGGCCCCTTGCTTCGGCCTCACTTCCAGCTACCCCTTAGCATTCCTGGGATCCGAGGCGAGGATCCTCGATCCTCCCGCCGAGCCCAGCTCCCAAGCCCGCTGAGAAGTAGCCACGAGTTGAGCCTGGGTTCCCGGCTGGGCCTTAGAGGCGGCGGGAGGTACTGGCCGCTGCCGATGGCGATGGCGAGGTGGGACTCCCATGGGGCTCGGGCTCCAGGGCCCAACGGTGGAAAGGAGTTAGGGGGTCAGCAGAGGCAATACAGCCATTCTGCCCTGGGCCTCCAGGAAGGACCCTGTACTCAAGGGACCCCAGGACCCCAACCTAAGTCCTCTCAGGCCTGGGGAGGCAGAGCCTGCTGGCCATTCCACTCCCCCTACCCACCCAGGCCAGTCCAGTCTTGAAGGACCCTGATGGAACCCTCAGCCTGGAACCCACTGGTCTTAGGTCTCTGGTGAAAGCTGTTCCACACAGGGCCTACCTAGGGGAGCGACCGGCGGCCCTAATCTGGCTTCAGGCCCCAAGAAGGTTCTGAGGGAGTGAATGACTGTCACCTTGTGTTGCCCTGTGTCCTGTATGTGTCTGCTTGTGTGCCTGTCAGGCCGGGTGTATAGATAGGTAATTTGCCCCTTGGTATGTGATGTGTCTGTGTATGTTGCTGTGTTGGTGGCGGCTCAGGTCAGGACCCAGGGTTCCCCCACCCACCCCCACCCCCACCCCCGCCTTGATCAGATGCGGCTTCAAGCTGCTGGGCAGCTTCCTGGAGCAGTGGGGGGCTTCGACCTTTAGCTCGCCTCAGACAAGCCCCTCAAGGAGACTGGCTTGGGCACGAGAGAGCCCGGGGCTAGGGAGGCCTCCGTGGCGGCGGCAGCGGCGTCCGCCTGGCGGGCGGGAGGGGGCCGTTTCCCGCCGCGGGCTTGGAGCTGAGGGCTGACGGGAGGATCGCGGCCCCGTTCCTGGGGTCTGGCCTCTGCGCTCGCTGATCGCGGGGAGTCGGGCCTGGGACGCCTCCTGACGCTCTGCCGCTTGCCTCTGCCGTCTGTCTGTCTCCCGCTCCAGTGGCCCTCTCACCCTTCACTGTAACACGCCGTATAGGTCACCCCTATCAGAACCGGACGCCCCCCAAGAAGAAGAAGCCGCGCACGTCCTTCACGCGCCTGCAGATCTGCGAGCTGGAGAAGCGCTTCCACCGGCAGAAGTACCTGGCCTCGGCCGAGCGCGCCGCCCTGGCCAAGGCGCTCAAAATGACCGACGCGCAGGTCAAAACCTGGTTCCAGAACCGGCGGACGAAGTGGAGGTGAGCGCGCGCGGGGTGGGCAGTTCTCAGCCCCGGGGTCTCTCCTGGGGCGCTCACGCCCCCTCCGCTCTCCGGCTTCTGATCGGTTCCCTGCTAGGCTCGCCAGGAACCGGGTGCAGCCGAGGCCGATGCCGGGGTGGGGCTGGAGAGCCCCCGCTCTGTTTTACCGGAGGCTTCTTGGCTTTCTGACCCTAACGCTCAATGCTGGTGTAGACGCGGCTGGTCACCGCCGCTGCTTGGGGAACCTGCGGGGCTAGAGCACAGTCAGTCCTTGCAGTCCGCGCTTTGGGAATCAGTGAACGCTGAGGGACTTTTTGTTTGCACAAAGTAGCGCTTACAGACATGCCTCCTCCGTCCCGGAGACTGGAGGCCGGATGGCCTGCGCCTCGTTTCTGCCGCCCCAGAGAGGGCTCCTGGCGGAGCTGCCGGGCCCCAAACCGGGAGCCTGGGCCCCTCTGACTCCCTCCTCCCCGGACACTCAGCCAGGCCCTCACGCAGACGGTCTCCCACCCTGGAAGAGGAAAATCAATCCCTACCGGCTGCAGCGGGGTTTTGGAGAGTCCCACTGAAAGGGGGATCAATTAGGAGCAGATGGGTGTGTGTGTTTGTGTGTGTGCGCGGGCGCTCGCCACACACACATTTACCCTTCTCCCGTCACACACCCAGTACACTAAAATCCCCCCACCATGCATACATCTCTCTCTCTCTCTCTCTCTCTCTCTCTCTCTCTCTCTCAACGTCCCACACTCCTAGGCAGCCTTACTCACCGCCAGCACCGCGCTTTCTCCAGCTGTACCCACTTGCACCCCTCCCGCACATCTGGCCCGCATACTTGGTTCCACAAGTTTGGTTCCAGAAGTTTCTCACTAGCTCAGGCCTCAGGGGGGAGAGCGCAGGAGAGTCTGGGCGACGTGCGCGGGGCCGTGGCCCAGTGGGCCTAGCGCTGGAGGAAGGAATTGGAGTTTCCTCTTTTTCTGAACGAAGGCGAGGGATCTGCCCGGGATTCCACCGGCGTGGCTTCCACAGGAAGCCACTGCCCCCACGACTCTGCCTCCACCCCATTCCTGTCGTTGGGGAAGAAATGGAGTATATGGCTTCAGACCTCTGGGATCTAGTTAAAGAGGTAGCTAGGGCTGGCAGAGTAGGGGTGTGGGCACTAGTGTTCCCAAGGCCCCACCAGGGCTGCAGCCTAGGCGAGAGGAGGGAGCGAGGCAGGTCCCTGGAAGACAAGGGGCTCTGGGATCACCGAGAGTGTCAGGCGAAGAGAAGGGAAGGGGCAAAGATAAACACCCCACCCCAGGGAGAAAAGGAAAAACCGGGCAGCTTGAAGAAGTCTTAGGGTAATAAAAGAAAGCAATGGATGACTAAACCTTCATTTTCGTTTCAAACAAATTCTCTTAATTCTGAGAGAACAAAGAGGGTGGGGTGAGAGACAACAAGAGAGAAGGACACAAAGCCGAAAAGGAAGAGAAAGGCTCAGGCAGTTTGAAATGCAGGAAAGAAGGGGAAGGCGAGACACAGAAAGACGCGCGGAGCTAAAGGCAAGAAGGGGCGGCGGGCAGGAGGCCGGCGTCCACCGCTGGGAGAGGCCCTCGCCGGCTTCGCGCGGCTTCATCGATCGCCTACAAATTGCTTCTGGAGGCCCCCGGGACTCCCATTAGGTCTGTCCACCTTAGAGACAGACGTTTGATCTCAGTTGACGGGGTGGAGGGGAGGCATTAAATGGAATAAGTGAGTCATCGCCTCCCTGGACCGCCTCGGAGAAAGGCGCTGGTCCGGCGGGAGTCCCGGCAGGGCACAGGGCTCGGCCCAGGAGGTAGGAAGGCTGCGAGAGTTTCGCAGAGAAGAGAGGTCTGGCAAAGCAGCTCGAAGGCAATCCACCGGCTCCCGCCTCTGCCCTGGACTGGTGGGGAGGGTGAGGCGCCTCAGGCTTGGCACCGCAGAGCTGGGGAGAGGCGAGATGCCACCCTACCCCTGGCTGCGCCCTCCGAGGCTAGTGGGACACCAGGAGCTCCAGATGCTTGGGCCTGGCGGATTTCCCCACAGCTCCCCCGGGGTTCCTGCGCTCCATTTACTTGTGGGGTTTCCAGTCTGTGTCGGAGTCAGGACCCTCAAGATTAGGGTGTGTGTTAAAGGGGCCCAAGCTGGAGTTGGGGGCTGTGAAGGAAGCAGTGCTCGTCCAGGCTGTTTCCCGGGAGCGCGCTCGAAGCGTCGGTAACGTCGGTAATGGCTTGTCCCCGGTGCAGGCGGCAGACCGCGGAGGAGCGTGAGGCTGAGAGGCAGCAGGCGAACCGCATTCTCCTGCAGCTGCAGCAAGAGGCCTTCCAGAAGAGTCTGGCGCAGCCCTTGCCCGCCGACCCGCTATGCGTGCACAACTCTTCGCTCTTCGCCCTGCAGAATCTGCAGCCGTGGTCTGACGACTCCACCAAGATCACCAGCGTCACGTCCGTGGCGTCCGCCTGCGAGTGAGCCTGCCCGCTCTGCCCGGAGAGAGCCCGGGTCCAGCCGAGGGGTCGCGGAGGCTGAGAGCCGGGACTCTCTCCCACCCCCTCCTGCTTCAGACTGTGCGCGGGAGGGGAACGCGGTGCCCCCTGCGCTCGGCGGAGCTCCTGCCGACGCTGTTTTCTCTTTGGTGGGGGGGGGAAAAAGCGCGGGAGACAGGGACACGCGACCTCGTTCCAGACGCCTAAGTGGTCCCGCGCCCCCCTGGAACTGTTCAGAGTCCTCTCGGTTTACGTCTATTTTATTTTATTCTGATTTTTAACGTGGGACTGAGAGAGGCAGAGGACGTTGGGGAGTAAGTTTCTGGGGTCCTCAGAGGACAGCAGGGGCTGTCGTTTGAACTTGCTCTGGGAAGAACTCTGTATTCCACTCCCCATCACACGTGGACGCCCGCAGGCCCACACAGAGGCGATTTCACGGTCTCTGGTGATGTCACCCAGAGCCAAACACAGAGGACCTACGACAGAGTGTCATGCACACATAGGGCCATCGCCTTCACACCCTTGACTCTCACTGTCAGGCATAAGCTAGGGGTGACCCAGCTGCATTGTGAACAGCATGGCACTTCTCACAAACACGAGGCTACGGCCACACTGTGACACACTACCCCACACACGACAGCGTCACGGCCCTCCAGGCCCCCATCACACATCCTAGCCGCACCCAGGTACGCACAGGCAGGTTTTCACACAGACTCAGCCTGCTTCTCCAGATCCTGTTCATACGGGGAGCTTAAGTTATGCACTTATAAGGTGTTTTCTGTGTAACCATTTTATAAAGTGCTTGTGTAATTTATGTGAAAAAATAATAAAACCCTCCGGATCCGGAGTCAGGGCTACCTGCTCCTTGCTGAGCCCAGCACCTTGCAGCTACTTGGGTTTGGTGTGAAATGGTGCCACTGGGGCAGCTGCTGCTGTCTGGGCATAAGGGACACCCGGGGGCCAGGACCTGCAGGTCCTGGAGAGAGGGAAGGAGGGGGACAGAGAGAAACAGACCTGAGCAAAGGAAGGAGTGCCAGGCTCTCCTGGGACGCGGACGCTTGAGAAGATACACGGTCTTTGGGTGTGAGGGTTGCACGCGTGTGCATTGTGTGTTTGTGATGGCATGGACCTTCAGGATGTAACTGATCGTGAATGTAACAGTGTTTAAGCGTCTCATTGTGTTGGCAACTATTGTTAAGTGCTTGTCTCTGCTTAAGTCGCAAATCGAAACCAGCATCATACATACGAACTTGCAGTGGTCTGTGTGACCATGTGCGAATGTGATTGTGTCTTCCGGGGTACCGGTGACCACCCACCCAAATCTGTGACTGTGTGTGACTCCTGTGTCAATGTGTGTGAGAGTACATGTGAGTTTCTCCTCGTGAATCCATTTTTGTGTTAAAAGTGCGAATGTTTGTAATCGTGAATCACCCGTAATGGTGTGAATACACTTGGGTGTGATATGTAATCATGTGTGACATGTAATCATGTATGAGATGTGTATTTTACTATATATACTTGTGTGTGACAGTATATAATGGGGAAATGAGGTAGAGAGTGTGGATCGTCGTGGGTGACTGTCCCTGTCGGTGAGTGCGTGTGATTGGTTGTGATTGAGTGGGTGTAGTTGCGCACTGCTGGTGTGTGGGGGTCTAAGGTAGGGTGTGTGATGCACGGGGGGGGGGTACTAACATCTGCTAGGAGTTCCAGGGTTCTAGGCCCTTCCTCAGTAAGCCCCACAGGTTGGAGCACAGTGAGTCAATAATTGGGCCAGGATCCTGTAGTGCTCTTAGTAGGATTTCCTGGCTCCCAGCACTAGTCTGGCCTAGTAGAGATCTGAGTAAGTGACTTCCTAGGGACCTTCAGGGGGCCCCACACCCACTCCAGCCAGGACAGCAGCCATGGGACACAACACTCCCTGTAACATCCAGTCCTTCTGCCTATGAGACAAATCTCAGGTGCACAAAACTGACTTGTTTTTTCTGAAAGAAGCTAGGTGGTGGAGGCTCTGAGGACATGCCATCCTGGGGGAATTAAGTGCGGGGGGGGGGGAGATAGGCTCTTTCTTTGGGATGGGAGTGTGACAGAACTTGGTGGCTAGAAACTAGAAGGGAGTGGGTGTGGGACTTGTTCAGGTATACAGAGCTATGTGTGTGTGTGTGTGGGGGGGAGGGTTCAGAGTCACAGAAACCATCGGAGACACTCTCCTTCACCCCTGCCCAGGCCGCCATCCTGGACCTGCCATGCCATGGGGGTGGGGGACAAAGCCCAGCAGCCTCCCAGCCTAGTAGGCCCAAAGGGAAATTTGACTGGGTGGGGCCGTGCTTATCCATTCCTCATCCGTGGCCCCCTTGGAGCCTGATCTCCTCAGGAGAAGAGGATTCTGGATCCGAAGGACTAAGGCTGGCCCTCCCGCCCCGCCCCCCAGACCCTTTGGGTGACCAGGCAGGGCCCTGACATGCAGTTTGCCTTGGGGAGAAGGTTCTGGCCACAACACGGGGTCTGCAGCCCGCCTCCCGCCTGCACCGTCTGAAACACCCAGGACCTGGCCAGGAGAAATCCGGAAATGGCCTCCCGGAACCACCAAATTCATTTCCTTCTGCCTGGGCAGGTCTAGCTGATCCCTCCTGTCCTGCAGGGACTGGAGCTGCCAGGCCGGTACCTTCTCCGTTTGGCAAGGTATCTTCTCCATTTATGTCTGTAAGACGCACCTTCAGTGCACCCCCCCCCCCCGCCCCCGTCAGATTCCAGAGTCTGTGAACTTCAGCAGAGACTGGGGCCTTCCTCCCACCTCCCAATCCTGGAGACCCCCTCGAGAGGCTGCTGGCCCCAGAGGCTACTGGATATTTTCTGGCCACAGACTGTCCAGCTGAGTCAGGAGTGGGGAGCCTCTGCCCAGAACAAACACAACCTCCCCAGCAGGCTCCAATCCAGGTTCTTCCCCAGAATCCTTCGCCCCCTTTTACAAAACAAACTGCAAAATTAGGCATTATACACCCCTCCCCGAAATACCTTCTACCTCCCTGATCTTCACAAACAGCTAGGGTTCACACTCATAACCACGCGGGCGTATGCCCCCTCCGCCATACCGCTCTCCGACCCGGTCCAGCTTGTCCGGGACTCGGGTGGAAGTGGGCATCCCGCATGCCGGGCTCCCGGCCCTGGAGGTCACCCAGCTCTGCGCGCGCCGGCTCCCGGGGTACGCGCTGGCTCTTGGCGCTCGCTGGCCGCGGGAGGCCAGGGTCGCGCTCTCTCCAGGGGCCCCTCCCACGCGCCCAGGCCCTCGGGGGAGACGTCCCTGGGGTGCCAGACTCCCAGGGGCACCGAGGCTCTTGGAGCCCAGGGGCCGCGCAAGACTCCCCCGTCTCCACCGGGAATTCGTTGGGACCGAATCTCCGGCGAATCCCGCATCGGCCGAGGCCGCCGCAGCGGGGAAAGGCCAGGATGGCTCAGGGCCCCGCCGGGGGCAGCTGAACCCTCACACCCCGGCCCCTGGTGGGGGGGGGGGCGGAGGCTGGTGGAGAGGGGGCTGCGAGGGTCACAGTCAGGGCCAAAAACCCGCAGCAGAAAGCTCACAACTCCCGGCTGGCCACCGCGCCTGCCGGAAATGGTCGTCTCTGTTCAGAAATAGGAATGGAACTCAGTGTCCGAATAACTGTGAAGAGAGGTGCGGAAAGAGAAGAGGAATTAACGAACCTGACTGGGCAGAAAGATCGGCTTCCTTCCTTGGCTTGAGTGAGCTCACTGCCCGGACCAAATTGCACGGCGAGTGAGCCCTGAGCTCGGGCTCAGACCAGGCACAGCCCAGCGGGGTGGCTGAGTGGGTGGTGGCCCGTGGGGCCCAGAAACCCAGGCAGGGCTGGGGTCCTAGAGGCCTGTGTTGTGCCGCCGGTGGTACACAGAGAATCTGGCTCAACCTGTTAACTATAATAGCGGCTTTGTGCCGATCTGTGCTTGGGGGCTGTGTGGGCACGGCCTGAGCACTGCCTTGTGACGTCCCTACTGTTGTGGCAGGTGTGGGGTTTGCCCTGGGCCCAGGACCCAGATGGGCATCCTGTTTATGGTGTGCTTGCAGGCGGGCAAGGTGTTTCCAGGTGTATGAGACTACTACTAAGAGGGACCTCCCTCCCGGCTGGGCAGTTGGGAATGGGAGGCAATGCCGCGGGAGGTGCGGAGCTGGGGCCCCGGGGCTGCCTTGAGGGCCCCTCAGACCAGATGCGGGAGGAGACCCCTTCTCTCAAGCTCCCCCCTCGTGCCCATCTTCACACGCTTCTCACTCCCACGCAGTCCTTGGAGTCTTGCTCCCTAATCAGCTCAGAGTTTGGAGCCTCACGGCCAGGCAGCTGCCCTGGCAACTAACGCGAGTCACTTCCGCTTTTCCCGCATGGCTCGAATTCTTTGCCCAATGCCAGCCCAGGGAGGCCCCTGGCACCGCTCCCCTGCACCCACGCCTGGACTCCTTATCCCGGGGAGCCCGATGAAACAAGCTGAGCGAGGGCTAGATCCGGTTCGGATTTTCCAAAGAAATCAGAGCAGAATCTTAAGATAGTGTGTTCGATGGAGAGGGTGGTGGTGGGTGAGTGAGTGGAGGAGGCGGTGGGGTGCTCATGTTGTGTTGGGAGGGGTGCCTACGAACTCATCTCCTCGGTCACAGCCTGCATCGCTGTGGACAACCTCACATACCTCCACCCTCTGCGCGACCCCTGGGGTGTGCGATGTGGCACCAGGGCAGGGAGCTACAGGTGTGCGGGTGCTGGGCACACACACGCACACTCTCTAGTACTGGCATTCTTAGTTCCCTCAAACTCGCGGCGGTCCCGACCCCAAGAAGCTCCTACCCGCGGTTACCACCACCCCACCTCACCCCACCTCGTCGAGGGCACTCCCTTTCCCCACACCGCCTCCCCCTGCCCGGAGTGAGGAGGGCCTAACTTGACTGCCGGCGGCTTGGGGGTGGGGATTTCCTAGGCCCGCGCTTCCGCCGCCCGCCCCCCGGGCTCCAGCGAGCGCTGAGGCTGGGCTTGGGGCCCGCGGGCCGCCCGGGATTCCAGCCGAGGACCCTAGCCAGGCTCAGAAGGTCCAGCGGTCGCCGCTGCCTCCCTGAAGCCTATGGAAATCCGGCCTCCCTTTGTGTGCAAGAAGGCTGTTAAGGGCTGGGGGACAAAAGGGGCGCAGCCCCCCCCCCCCCACTGCTGCGTGTCACCCTAAGGAGGGCTTTGGTGGAAGCTGCTCCTTCCCCTTCAGGTTTTCAGCCCTTTAGTCCCAGAGCCCACGTATCTTCCGTTCCTTCGGGAGGAGTCGCAAGACCCGAAAGCTGGAGGCGGCGGCGACTTAACAACCACCCAGAAGTGGGAGCCGGACCAGAGGCTCCAACACGGAAACACAGGACAAGTGAGTTCCGGGCGCCCTCTAGGGGCCGCGCGGGGAGAGGCGCTTTGAGCCAGGGCCCTGGAAGCCAGCCCGTGGTCTGAGGGACCCTTGGGAGTGCTGGGGCGGCTGCCCCCGCCGTTATAATAGTGTAACGATAATAATATTAATCAGCAACAATGTGGAGTGCTTGCTCTGTTCAAGGCACTGAACTAGTTTTTAAAAGTACTAATACAGCCCTAACAACTACCCTATGAGTTACGTGGTATATCATCCCACTTTATAGGCAAGGACAATGAAGGTCCAGAGAGGTTAAGCAACTTGCCTGAGAGCACGAAGTTGCTAAATGGGGCCGGTATCCCAACCCAGGGTCTAACCCGAGCCAGGGTCTCGGGGAGGGATGGCTGAGTCCAGGGGAGCGGTGGATTTGAGGAGAACTGGAGATGAGACCCCCCACGAGGCTTCTCAAGGGATTTCTCCTATTGTGGAGGGAGCTCTTCGCCCAGAGATCCACTGGGACATTGCCTTCTAGGGCTCTGGAAAAATCACCTCCAATCCACTCCGGTCCGCTGGGCCTCCTCCATCTCTGACTGTCCCCTCCACCCCTCTAGGACCCACCCTGGAGCACTGTCAGACCTGTGAGACCTTCTCCTCCTTCTTCCCCATACTTAGCCGGCATCCACCCTCTGGGCCTTCCCAGCCTGGGCTTGCCACCTTCCAGGAGCCCTCCGGGATTGGAAGGAGGTTCTTGGCACTTCTATCCCCCTCCCTTCCTCTGAGCCAGTGGGGGCGGGAGAATTCAAACAGGTAAAAAATTAAAAATAGAAGCAAATGAATCACCCTTTATTAGACAAAGGAATGGAGAACCAGGAAGGAAAATCCCTCCTCTCCTTTTACATCTGCTCTGTGCAAAGCCTATAGTTCTGGGTTGGAGGGTGGGGGAACAGGCTGGGGTGGGTAGGAGGGTGTAGCCTGAAGTTCAGAGAGGGGGTTATTTTCACCATTTAGACATTCAGACAGAATATGAAAAGAGATCACAACCTTCCCTTCTTCTCTGCCTCCTCCAGAGTTGTGGAGTGGGGAGGAGTGTGGGGGAGTGTCCCAGGGGATGCTCTTTTATATACATTATAAGGTGTATTCATTTAAAGTAAGTTCCACGCTCAACATTGGGGCTTGAACCCATGACCCTGAGATCAAGAGTTGCATGCTCTACTATTGAGACAGCCAGGGCCCACTCTTTCTTTCTTTCTTTCTTTCTTTCTTCTCTTTTTTAATTTTTTTATATTTTATATATGAAAATATAAATTTATTTATTTACTTACTTATACACAAAGGTATATTCCTTTGTATATAAATAGCTCCTGCCAATGTCTTAAGCTTGAACATGTTGGAATCACCTGGGGATCTTGTTAAAACGCAGATTCTCATTTATTACATCTGGGGTGGGTCTGGATCCCGAATTTAGAACAAACTTCATATGCTGCTGATGTTGCTTAGAGGATCAAAATCCTAAACTACACCCTTTGTCTGAGATCTAATCCTGGGTTCTCAAACTTGCCTGTGACATATGGCCTGCAGCCTTATTTTATTGCCCGAGAGCATTTTTCCACTTTATTTAAAGAAATGAAATCTGTAGACACAGTTGATGCCCCTTCTGATATGTTTTAAAATACACTCTCCCCTATACCACAGGCCGAACCCATCCCTGTTATCCTGTGTCCTGCTCCTTCCCTGTCACTGACTAGGGCCCCTCGGAGCCCCCATTTCCTCTCCATCTGCACCTGTCCCTCTTTCTAAAATCCTCTTTCACACCTAGGCGGCTGCTGAAGCGACGTTGGACATCAGCCTAGGTTTTGAGATCGACTTCTCTGCTTTCTAACCTCAGGCAAGTTAAATTTTAGGAGCCTACCGTTTCCTAGCCCAAATTATAGGGCTAACCCTTTCCCTGATTACCAAAGGGATTAAGGAGATAACGCAGATAAAAACGCCTGTCTCTTGGGAGGTACTCCTGGAAAGGCGCAGGGCACCCCAGAGTGGCTTGACCTGATTTTTCTACCCACCTGGTAGGGTGCAGGCGGTAGGAGGCGGGTCCTACAAACTGCGGGCCCCGCCCTCCCCACCTCATTCCCAGACCCTTGATTTGCTGGAGAAAGTAGAGTGGCGGCCCTCCTGGGCGCTGGGAAGGGAGGCTATTGTGTATTAGGTGCTTTACCCGCCCCTCCTCCCAGCAAGGAGCAAATGAGCGAGTTCTGGCTTTCACTGGACCCAACTGTTGGCGGGGGGGGGGGGGGGGGGGGGGGGGGGGGGGACAGGCGGGTGGGGAGAAAGCCGGTACTGACCCTGCCAGGCTGGGTGGAGACCTTAGGGAGGGAACCTCAGTGAAGACCCACCCAACCCTGGAGCCCTCCCCGCCCCCAGGCGCCCGGCAGAGGTGGGGTCGTTGCAGAGCAGGGCTTACCGGCCTCCTCACACACCCCTCCGAAAGTGTGCACAGGCGCACCGTTTCACTCTGTCGGTGTCAGGCTGAAACCGTGTGTCCGCACAGGGCGACAGTCCTGTTGCGTGTCTAGACATTTACCTCCTTGTTCCCACAGATGTCTTGGTCACACACGGGCTGCAGTCCCAGATCTCACCCTCACATTTGCCTCCAGTCCAGGGAGACGCAGAGTGGCATGCATTCACCCATCTCTTTCCAGGTGGCCCATCAGGGGTGGGTGCCACAAGTTTATAGGAGAACGCTTAAGAGGTCCTCGCAGGGTCTTTCACCAGTTCACTTGTCATCGGGGAAAGCCAGCTCCAGCACGCTGGCACGCTTGTTCAGGAGCCTGGGCCTGCAAGCTCACGCTCAGTCATACACTTTTTAATTTTTTTGAGAGAGAGATAGGGGGGGATGGGAAGGGGAGAGAGAGAGACAGACACACACACACACACACACACACACACACACACAGAGAGAGAGAGAGAGAGAGAGAGAGAGAGAGAGAGAGAATCCCAAGCAGCCTCCACTCTCAGCACGGCGCTGATGCGGGGCTCGATCCCACGACCCTGAGATTATGACCTGAGCCAAAACCAAAAGTCAAACCGACTGAGCCATCCAGGCGCCCTATCAGCCGTGTACTCTTGAACCCATTTTGTATCCACAAGCTTTGACTTCTTTCCCTTTCTTACCGCAGGCCAGAAATTGGGCTCTTTCAGGTCAGCACCGGAGCGGCATCGTTACTGAACTGGGGCGGATTCAGCGGAGGGGTGGGCAGGACGAGGGGGAGAAGACAGTTTATTAACGCCAAAGAAGTCCCAAGTCAACTCTGCGTTTTTATCTACTGCCCTTCGCTAGAGTGAGGTGCCGTCCCGCCGCTGCACGCAGGGCCCTGGCCCGCGCAGGCGCCCCACGGGCGATTTACAGCGCTGGTGACAGAACCAGCCTAGACCCGGCGGGAGAGCCTTCTCGGTTAGAGAAAATGAGGGGTGGCGGTGTGTGAGAGATGCGATGTTTCTCCATCGGGGGTCGGCTGAAACAGATCCTTGGGAGGCCTGGGCCCTTTGGCTGCACAAACCGAGCAGCACCTTCAGTTCGAAGGAGGCGCCCTGGAGTGGGTTCCACTGCCCCCCTCCCCCCCCCCCCCCCCCGGCAGTCTGGCCCCCTCACTTGTGCGGGGCGTCACTCCCAGCTCCCAGCCGTCCACAGGGCCGCAGAGAGCCGCCACCTGCGCGGAGCTGGCCCGCGGTGCGCTCGCGACAGCCGGGGGGCGTGGGGAAAGCTCTACTTCCGGCGTGCGGGCGGCCTCAGACTTGCCCCGGCCCCAAAGCTCCGCGGAAGGCTCGGTGGGGAAGGGTAGTCAAACGATTCAGAAGCACCCGGACTGTGGGGGCCCGGACGGCAAAGGACACTCAGGCAGGGGGTGCCGGGGTTGGAATGGACCAGAAATGCAAAAAGGAGGAGAAACGGGACTCTCCTTTGGAAGCGGGGCCGGCCATCCGGGAAGAAAAGGCAGCCTGCGTCCACCTGCTTGGTCCCGACCACTCCGCAGACTCGAGCCTCCACCCAGCCGGGGCCTGGGGCCTGGGGCCTGGAGCCTGGCCCGGAGAGGTGCAGGCCTCCCCGCCCGGTCGCCAAAGCGGCTGGAGAATTCCGCAAACCGTTTCCTCCGCAGCGTGTCCCTGTCCCTCAGCTCCACCGCGTGACCCTGAGAGCGACAGGCTGCGTGAGAATCCCGCCACCCCGCGCTGTCCTGGGCTGCGGAGGGTGCCGTGGGAGGTGGCGCCCTGGGCCCTGGCCGAGAAAGGCTTGTTTTTTATTTCTGCGCCCCAGGGACGCATGTCCGAGGCCGCGCCGCCCTCTCGAGACCCACCATCGGATTCTCCTGTGGGCTTCCTCCCTTCCTGGGACCGAAGATCCGGGCCCGGGGAAGAAAGTGCGCGGTTCCCTCACTTTTTCTGCCGGCTACCGGATCCCCCCCGACCCCCCTCCAGAAATTATGGGAAAGGGGCGCCGGGCCCTGCCCTGTCGCGCCCCACGCAAGGACCGCCCGGGGCCGCGGATTCGCTCCCGCGAGTTTGCGGCAGAAACTCGAGAGCAGCGCTCCACCCGCCGCGACCTGGCACCGCGCCACCGCTCCCGGGATCCCGCCCGCCCAGCAGCAGAAAGGTAAGCGCTTGGAAACCTGTGGGAGGAGCACGGCGGCCCTTTGGGTTAGGATTCATGCTGTGGCCACGAGAAGGGCGCAGGGCTCCAGGGCGAGAACCTGGAAGGAGAGAGGCACACTTTGCCTTGGCTCTCAGTGGCAAATGAGTCCCCCTTCTCTCCAGTCCTACCTGCGTTCTGCTCCTCTCAGGGCAAGGCTGAGAGACAAGTTCAGGTTGTGTGTGTGTGTGTGTGTGTGTGTGTGTGTGTGTGTAGGAGAAAGCACACCTGTGCCTGAGTGACTGGGGAGCTGCCCTGTGGCTGTGCTGTGAGGTTCAAAGGGCAGGAGTCCTGGGAGAAAAGAAGAGCCAACCCTGCCCTGACTGCTCCTCTGCAGACAGCTGGACCCTCCCTACATCTCCGCCTTCATGGCCCTTTGGTGCAGGAGTAGAGGGTAGGAGTGCTGAGTACTTTGGATCTCTGGGCTCCAGGCCTGGCAACTGTCAATATCCACACCAGTTATCCTGATAAATGGGTCTTCTTAGTGACAAAAGGGACTTGTAGGAAACATCATCCCTCTCCAGCTGGTACAGGACAGAAGCCCTTTTCACCTACATGCTGTTCAGAGAATATTTTTCAATCCTAGACTACAGATAATACTCCCCTTCCTCGAATCCTTGAGTTTCTCAATGCCCATCAGTGTGTAAGTCTAGGTTCAGCTAACTCAAGAGAAAGATTAACTTATTGCAGGGATACTAAGTAGTTTACAGGATTGGTAGGAAGGCCAAAGAATTAAGGAAAATCCAATTTAGGAAATACCACAAGATCAAATGGCAGGAAAGCCTGGTTAGGGTATAGCTGCTGGCATCCCTGTCTTTAGGCTCTTGACAAGAGCATCACTACGTGTAATTTCTTAAGTTTCCTCCCATCATTACTAACTTTAATCCCCCAAGATTCAAAGCTCATGTGGGACCATTTGATTGGCTAAATCTAAGACACCTGTCCAGGCACCAGCTGTCAGAGATGGGGAGAGAATAAACAGTCCCTTAGGTTTCTCTATGAAAAGCAAAAATTCCTCCATCAATATTTACTTTATTTGGAGAAATCTCCAAATCAGGAAGAGTATTCAGATGATAGGTTTGTTTTTTTTTAAGAGAAAATGATAAATGCCACTACAATCCACCCCTTGGCAGCTCAACATCCACATGTGCCTTTCTTTCTAAATTTAGAGTCCTTTACCCCCTAAAATGCTCCCATCCAATTTATGCTGCTGTCACTCATACAGATTGTATTCAACTTGCCCCCAAGGGAGAGAGTCCAAACCCTTGTAACTCTAGGTTCAGGATCCTTGTTCTATTCCTCTTCTAGTTATGTTGGAATCTTGTCTCAGTATTCCGTAACCTGTGGACTAGACCAGATTATAAGGTTAATCATCATCATACATGATAATACAATGGCAAGAGAACAGAAAACTGGGAAAAAGGCAAATAAGTTAAAATATATAAGCATCTACCATGCCAAAGGTTAGGAGGTAAAAGCCACTATCTGTCTTTCTGCAATATGAGATTCTATTTTGTACTTATGACATCCCTCCTCCTTTTTTCCATGCCATGTTTCTTTTGCCTTCAGCCAGCACCTGAGCTGGTTTGTGTTCTCCACCCAGGGAAGAAGTGAGCCTTTGTTCCTGAGGGATATGAACCCTTGAGGGTCCTGCCTATGAAGGTTGTTGTGGCCTTCCATTAACTTTTACCACTGGACATAAAAGCACCAGGAGGCACCCCAAGGGAGCCCCTCGGTTCCATGAATACTTCTTGTTGCCTACTGTGTACAATAAAAATGCTACTTGGCCTTGATAGTCAGAATTCATCATGTTGGCCAATCCCATTATCCTCCTTTAACCTGTCCATCCACTGGCAAGAGCAACCAGAAGTGACCAGGCAGAAATTTCTGCTTCCAATTCAGTAAAAATATTGTTGCTTCTCCTGGTTGGAATTTTCTTCCCTTCAGGACTCTCTAACCTTAATCCAGCAGAAACAAGAGTCACAGGAAGTGAGGGGGCCTTTGGGTACTTGTAGAAAGTACCACCCCTCTTTCTGGACCCATATAATTGGGCTATGTGAGAAATGGCATCCTAACATTAATCACTAGCTTAAAGCATATACTTCATCCTTGAAGTATTGTACCACACCACCACAAAATTCTAAGTGGTTCTAGCAAAGAGTCCGAAAACACAATGGCTCAGGCAAGATAAAAGTTCATTTTTGTCTTACAACTATGGAAGAAAGATATCTCTGCTCTGTGAACCCAGTATAGACCCAAGCTAACAAGGAAGCTCTGCCAGCCTCAACAGGTGCCTTCAGAAGTTGTCAGTCCTGGCCAGCAGGAAGGGAAGGGTGCAGAAACTCCAAGGCAAGCTCTTTAAGAAAATGACTTGAAAGCTGTACTCTCAATTCCACTCACATTCCATGGTGGAGAACTAGCTCCAGGGGAGCCTGGGAAATAGAGACCCTGGGTTGACAACCGTATGCTCAGGAGAAAGGCAGAATGGGTGTGAGGGGATGTATAGTCTTTACTACACCATTCCATTGATCTATAAAGTCAGCTGCTTCCGCATTATGGGATACATAAGTAAGATCAATGAATCTCATGGACAATAGCTTGGGTTTTTTTTAACTGAAAAATGAATTCTTGTTAAGAAGCAATGCTGTGTGGGAAATCAGACCGTCATAAGGCATAGAGTAAGTCCATGGACGATAGTATTGGCAGAAGCTTGATGCTCAGTGAAGGCATATCCAAATCTCCCACTGGACACCTCACTGGTCTCCCTAGGATTATAGAATAGTATGGGGGACTTGGGGTTGATTGCTGCTATTGGAAGATTGGTCATTTTGCATTGATGGTAATCAGGTTAGCTTCGGTGAGATGTTGAGTTCATATGGAGCTTCATCTAGGTCTTCGGGCCATCTGTTCCAAAGCAGGCCCTGGACTTCCCTGGGAAAGGACACTGAGATCTGGAGGGAGTTATCTTGTCCACCTGGTTATTAAGAACCCTTTATTTTTTTAAAATTTTTTCAAAAATTTAAAATGTAATTTTAGAGAGAATGCAGGCAAGGGGCGTTGGGGGGGGGGGGGTTGGAGAGAATCCTAAGCAGCCTCCACGCTCAGCATGGAGCCCAATTCGAGGCTCAGTCCCATAACCCTGGGATCGTGACCTGAGCTGAAATAAAAAGTCAGATGCTCAACTGACTGAGCCACCCAGGTGCCCCAAGAATCCTTTCCATAGTGGGAGGCTCTTAGTGACCAATTTCATAAAACACAAATATTTTCACTCTCTATATCCATCCCCAAAGATTCTTTTTTTATGTTTTTTCCTTTTCTCTTCCTCACCCCAAATCTTTTATCTCATGCCTTTCAAGTCCTTGCTATCTGTCTAAACCATTCACCACTTCCTGTATACTCATTGCAAATCCTTACATCAGTCCATCTCTCCCTACAGACAGAACGAGCCACAAAATATACCATTCAATGTTCTGCCCACTGGGAAGGTTTTCTTCTGTCATTTTTCAGAGCCACCCCTGAATAGGACTATACAGCATTGGGACACTTCTGGCCAGGGTTGGTGTATTGCACTATAAACTAGACTTGAAGCCTTTCTTTCTCTT
Source organism: Panthera leo (assembly GCF_018350215.1). Taxonomy (NCBI): domain Eukaryota; kingdom Metazoa; phylum Chordata; class Mammalia; order Carnivora; family Felidae; genus Panthera; species Panthera leo. Next base: position 59,204,909 of record NC_056689.1, read on the forward strand.
TCGTCTGGTGTTAGGGTATTCCCCATGGGATCCTAGATGTGGGATGAGGGATGGCTCCTCGTGGTATGTGGTAGGGTGGGGCAAGTTGGCTGCCTGTGGTGAAACCTGTAAGGAGGCCCTCACTGTCAGGGCAATGCAGACAGTCAGCAGCTGAGTGAGTGCCTCCTTAAGTTTACACATTAGGCATGTTGCCTACTGCACCCCAGTCCAGGCCCTGGTGAGTGGCCTGCTCAGGATGCTTGCTTATGCCTTCAGGACCTACTTGGACCTGATCCCACAGATTCCATTTCTACTTGATGATGCACTCTAAAGGACACAGCCAGCGCGTCTCTAGGTAGACCAGATAGCGGCCAGCTCAGTATATCTTGGTGTCACATGTATATCTAGTGACTTATAGCAAATCCAGGCCCCCTTCTCGAAGTATGCTATGTGAGTTTTTTTGTATTTTTTGTTTTTTTTAAGTAGGCTCCATGCCCAGTGTGAGGCTTGAGCTCATGACCCTAGGAAGATCGGGAGTCATATGCTCTACTGACTGAGCCAGCCAGGTGCCCTGTAGCTATTTTCTTTTGAGGGGAAAAAAAAGGCTCTTGGTTCTTTATTGGGCTATGAAAGTTGCCTCCACTGTAACATGCCACAGGCTCCCTATAGCACCCTGTTGTGCCACAGAAAATGTGAACTTTCTCCAAGCCTCATCCACATTGTACTCTCTCTTGATAATTAAATGGAGATGTGATAGGAATCATCACCCTTCACTTTTAATGTCTTTTATGGTGTAATTTTTGCATTTCCTCCAGGACGTAGCTTTTGATGTACTATTTCAGTAAGAAGTAAGAGTTCCAGGGGCTTCTGTTTTGCCTTCCCAACTACGGGATTCCCAATGTGTATTTTTTTTGGCTGAGGATGGAAAGGAAGAAAGCCATGAAAGGGGTTTGCAATCCCACTGGGCCCACTGCAAGGCAGATTGAGTCCAAAATTATCTCATGATCTCCATAAGCCTCCACTCTGACTGATGGATCACAGGGGCATTTGTGTTGGCAGAGAGCTAGTGACTGATAACCTCTCAAAAGGGTGAATTTTTCTGTCTCTAGGGCTCAATTCCCCTGGGAATAGTTGAGGCTTCCTTGAAGGAAGGTCAAGAGGAGAATTCAACATAGTTCTGTGGTCAAGAGCACAGGTCTGGAGCTGGACTGTCTGGGTTTGAAACCTCTCTGTGTCTTAGTTTCTTAAACTGTGGAATGGAAGTAGCAGTACCTACTTTATTGGGTAGTTTTCTCCCTTATAGTCAGGGTTGAGAGATAATTTGCATACAGTAAAGTTGGCCCTTTTTATGGGCAGTTCTATGAGTTTTGACAAATGCACTCATTTGTGTAACCATTGTGGAGACTCACAAATTATAACAGTATAGTGTGGTGAATGCCACTGTCGGTGAGCCAGTAGGAGGTATTCCCAAACTAGCCTGAGAGGGGTAACCAGGAAAGACTTCTTAGAGGAGGCCATCTTTCAGCTGGGTGCTCAAGGGTAAGGAGGAGTTTGCACAATCAAGATATATAACATTTTCATTCCCCGCCCACCAAATTCCCTCATACCCCTTTGTACTCAACCTCTCCCTCACCCCAGCTCCTGGTAACATCTAATCTGTCTTGTGTCCTATTGTTTGCCTTTTCCAGAATGTCATGTAAATGGGATCGTACTGTATGTAGCCTTTGAGTCTAGCTTTTTTCACTTAGCATGATGCCTTTAAGGTTCACTCATGGTGTTGCATGTAGCAGTAATTCATTACTTTTCATTGCTGAGTAGTATTCCATTGTGTGGATGTACCACAGTTTGTGTATCCATTCATCAGTTGAAGGACATTAGGGTTGTTCCCAGTTTTTGGCAATTATGAATAAAGTCAATATAAGCATTCATGTTTAGGGTTTTGTGGGAACATAAGTTTTTTTTCCCCCCTTGGGAAATACTCAGAAGGGGGGAGGAATCGCTGGGTCAAACAGTAAGTATGTATGTATGTATACCTTTATAAGAAACTGCCGTGCTGTTTTCCAAAATGCCTGTCCCATTTGGCAATTCCATCAGCAATGTATGAGAGTTCTAGATATTCTATATCCTGGTCTACACTTGGTATGATCAGTTTTTTAAATTTTAACCATTTTAAGGTAATGGTATCTTACTGTGGCTTTAATTTATATTACCCTAATTATCACTGATAATTAGGATAATCATCCTTCCATGTATCTATCTGGTAAAATGTCTCTTCAAATAATTTGCCCTTTAAAAAAAAATGGATTGCTTACTTTCTTTTTATTGAGTTTTGAGAGCTCTTTATATATTCTGGATACAAATCCTTAGCCAGATATGTGTTTTATAAATATTTTCCTCCAGTCTGTGGTTTGTCTTATAAAGTCCGATTTATCCATGTTTTCTTTTATGGATAGTGCTTTTGGTGTCATATGTAAGAAATCTTTGGCTAACCCAAAGTCATAAAGATTTTCTTCTATATTTCTTCTAAATGTTTTATAGTTTTAAATTCTACATTTAGATCTATCATCCATTTTGAATTAATTTTTGTATCTGCTGTAAGGTATTGATCAACTTTTTTTTAATACATGGATTATACAGAAGTTTTGAGGATTAAATGAGTTAATACATGTAAAACACTTGGAATAGTGCTTGGTACATAATTACATTTAATAAATGATAGCTGCAATTATTTTTTTTTAGAGAGAGAGTGTGCACGCACACACAAGAGTGGGGGAGGGGCAGAGGGAGAGGGAGAAAGAGAATCTTTTTTTTTTTTTTTTTAACGTTTATTTATTTTTGGGACAGAGAGAGACAGAGCATGAACAGGGGAGGGGCAGAGAGAGAGGGAGACACAGAATCTGAAACAGGCTCCAGGCTCTGAGCCGTCAGCCCAGAGCCCGACGCGGGGCTCGAACTCACAGACTGCGAGATCGTGACCTGAGCTGAAGACGGATGCTTAACCGACTGAGCCACCCAGGCGCCCCAAGAGAATCTTAAATAGGTTCCATGCCCAGCACAGAGCCCAACGCAGGGCTCAATCTCATGACAGTGAGATCATGACCTGAGCCGAAATCAAGAGTTAGACGCTTAACCAACTGAACCACCTAGGCACCCCAGAGCTATAATTATTAAAGAACATTATTGAGCTGTTTTTACAGAACTCCTCATTATAAATGCTTAATTTCTCTTTTATTTAAGGGGCTTTGGGTCCGTGAAATTATTCAGGTCTGGGAATCAAAAGAGATGCCTACATTCTTTATCATTGGGGGCTATCTATAGTCATTACTTAGTTACTCACTTACTCTTTAAGTAAAAGAAACCTAAAATGACAGAGACTTAAATGAGATACAAGTTTATTTCTCTCTCCTGTGACAGCCCAGATATAGACTGTCCAGGGTGGTAGGGTGTCTCTGTTTCACAAGGCCATCAAGGGACCTAGCCTCCTTTTTGGCTTGTTTTCTCACCATCACTAGAATATTGCCCTGGTCTGCATTCCAAAATGTCTATAACCGCTTCTATATTCTGAGCAGCAAGATGGAGAGAGAGGAGGAAAAAGGGTATAACCCCTACCTTAAAGACATAACCTGGAAATTATACATATCACTTTCACTCCCATCCTCTTTGTTGGAGCTTAGTCACATGGCCATACCTAGCTACAAGAGAGGCTGGGAAACATAGTCTTTGTTCTTGGTAGCTGTGAGTTCTGCTAAAAATCAGAGGTCCTTTTTCTATGAGAGAAAAGGGGGAAATAGATATTGGGAAACAATCTGTAGTCTGCCTCAAGAACTCAAGTCAAGCTTCTACTCACCATTTTTTACCATTGAAAAAAATACCAATCTGGGGCCCCTGGGTGGCTCAGTTGGTTGAGTAGCTGACTTCGGCTCAGGTCATGATCTCACAGTTCTTGGGTTTGAGCCCCATGTCGGGCTCTGTGCTGACAGCTTAGAGCCTAGAGCCTGCTTCAGATTCTGCGTCTCCCTCTCTCTCTGCTGCTCCCCAGCTTGTGCTCTGTCTCTCTCTCTCAAAAATAAATAAACATTAAAAAAAATTTTTAATGATCAAGTGGCACCTTAGTGGGCTATTTTAGTTCCAGGCACTTAATTAGAAGAAGCAAAAATAATTATGATGGCCAGTGACCTTTGTCAATGGGGGGTACATGTTGGCTCTGCTACTTACCTTTGCCTCTGCTACTTAAGTGTTGCTGTTTAAAGCACACAGAGTTCATTTTCTTTGAAACAGAGAGCCACTCGTCATCTTTCAGTAGCATCTCTAACCCGTAGAAAACATCTTACTAAAGTGCTTTTAGGTGCCTTTTTTTTTTTTTTTTTTTTTTTTTGGTATTTCTGTTATTTCCTTCACGAAAGTATTTTTCAAGTTCTTTGTGAATGAAACATCTGGGACCCTTTCCAGGGATATAATGTGTGGGTGGTCAAGTTGCACAGGATAAATCTTCTTTAATATTCCTGTCTTCATAAATCTTCAGGTTCCTTTCTCTCTCTCTCTTTTTTTAATGTTTTATTTATTTATTTTTGGGAGAGAGAGAGAGAGCAGGTGGGGAAGGGGTACAGAGAGAGAGGGAAACAGAGAATCCAAAGCAGGCTGCAGGCTTTGAGCTGTCAGTGCAGAGTCCCATGTGGGGCTCCAAATGATGAACCATGAGATCACGACCTGAGCCAAAGTCAGGCCCTTAACCGACCGAGCCACCCAGGCGCCCCCAGATTCCTTTCTTTTTAAAAGTTTATTTATTCATTTTGAAAGAGAGAGTGAGGGCAGGGAGGGACAGAGGTGGGGGGAGAGAGAGAATCCCAAGCAGGCTCTGCACTGGCAGCCCGGAGCCTGATGTGGGGCTCCTGCTCATGAACCATAAGATCATGGCCTGAGCTGAAACCAAGAGTCAGATGCTTAACCCACAGAACCCAGGCACCCCTCTTGAGATTCCTTTGAGGTTATACTGCTTGTGACATTGTAACCTTAGATCAATCTGAATTTAGTGATGTATGCATACTTATCAAAGATCCTGAAGTTGGTGTTCTAGTCTGGGTGGCCAGGAATCAACTATGTGCTCCTTCAAAAAGAACCACCCCCACCAAATTAGCATGCTGAGATTTGACATATCTAGAGAAAATATTGGGTAGGAGGGGTAGAACATGAGGGCAAGTGGTGTCGTCTTGCAAGGTAACTCCAGAAGAAGTCACCTCATGAGTCAAGGGGAAGGGCACTGCAGACAATGGGGAGGAACTGCTTCAGCTGGTAAGGGATGCCCAGTGCTAGTTGGGGGTTTCCTCTAAATGTCCCTGCTGTAACCCTATTCCAGTTCCTGGGATTCTCTTTTTTCATAATCGAATGTCCAATTTTTATAAGACTATGATTCATCTAACGTTATAGTTTAAGAACCATTAGGATCAAATTCTGAGATTGGCTTTCATTTATGTCAGCCCTGTTGCTACAAGAAGTAAGGTATATTTTCCCGCAACAATAGAAAGTCCATGGGTTGAAGTCAGTACTTTAAGCTGTGAATTTAGGGCTTGGACTTGTTATCCAATTTCTATAAGCTGTCCTGTGGTTTTAGAAACAGGTGCTCCTTTCCCTGTGGTCTCCTACAGCCTGTCCTCAGTGGACACTTCATTCTAGGTGAGCACAAGCAATAATTTAATTAGAGGGTTTGTGCTGTATGGCATAGGCTACTGAATTCCCATCCCTAAATCCCAATAGACCTACCGCCCTAACTAAGCCAAGTAACCGATCCCCATTTTCCCCATTCCCCTTATAACCTTTCACCTGTCACCATCTGTCTGGTACCAATATCTAGTTAGGGCTTTTGGCAGCGAGCACAAAAATTAACTTTGTCTACCCTAAAGATAAAAGACTAAAGAGAGTTTTTTGGAAAGATTTGGGTAGTGCATAGAAGCCACATAAATGCCAAAGAACCAGTGTGCAAGAACCAGGAAGGCAGGAAATAACAGCCAAGGTCAAACTACCAGAACACTGGCTCAGAGTCCCCACTGAGCACTGGTGTCTCTGCCACTGAGCACTCAGAGCTGCTTATGTTGTGTTCCCAGCTCCAGTGTCCCCACTTTCAATAACTTTCCACCTGTCCTTATATCTTGGAGTCATCCTGGGTAGGAGCATTAATTGGCTTAACTTGGGTCATGTGCCCACAGACTGGCAGATAGTGGGGTGGAAAGAGAAAGCTCTGGCCCCTTTGCTTCTTTGGGGCAGATGAAATTCTGCCTTCCTCCAAGCCACACCCAAAGGGGGTTTCTCCCACATTGGAGCATGTCCGGATGTGGAGTAGCCGAGCGCGCGCACACACACACGCGCACACACGCACACACACACACACACACACACACACACACACACACACACACACAGAGCTGTTCACTGTAGTTGGGAACTTCCTGGCTCTCCTTCTCCTCCATACAGCCAAGAACCCCTCACCAACTTCAGCCTGTCCTTGCATTTAACCGGTGTCCCTGACAAACCCCAGGCAGGGAGCCACATCACCACCTCATGCTTTCTCTTTGACCAGGCCACAGAGCACAGCTGGAAGACAGGTCAATTCATGGGGTCCAGCTTTTGTTGAGTCTCCCCAGGGCTTAGAAATCCTTTTATGTTAGGGGCGCCTGGGTGGCTGAGTCGGTTAAGCATCTGACTCTTGATTTCGGCTCAGGTCAGGATCTCATGGTCATGATCTCACAGCCTGTGGAGCCCGGTGTCATCTCAAGCTTAAGATTCTCTCTCTCCCTCTCCCTCTGCCCCTCCCTGCTTGCACTCTCTCACATGCTCTCTCGCTCTCTCTCTCAAAAGAAAGAAGAAAGAAAGAAAGAAAGAAAGAAAGAAAGAAAGAAAGAAAGAAAGAAAGAAAGAAAGAATAAATCCTTTTATGTTAGATAGCATACTATTCACCTCTGAAAAATATGTGACTCATATGACTTTTCATATGTGACTCAAACTAACAATAATTCTTTAATTGCATCTAATATACATCCCACATTTAAACTGTTCCCCAAATCTTGTGAAGGTAACCTTTCTGTAAGGAAAATATGGTTATATCACTTCCTCCATTAAATTATTTTAACATATCAATATTGTAAAATAATGTAAATGCAAACAGTACAAAGTGGTTGGAGTAAAACGGAAGAGCGCCCCTCTTCCTCCTCTCCTTTCTCTTCTCTCCTTTCAGTCCAGTCCATCTCCCCACTAGTATCAAGTATTGATTTCATGTGTTTTCTTTCAATAAGTTTCCAGACATTAACATGCAAGCAGGTGCATAGATAAATATATCCTTAACACAGAATACAAAGGGATCACAGCATACACGCTCTCATGTGACTCGCTTTATTCATTTGATAACCTATCTTGGACATCTTTCCATGTCAGTAAAAATAAAAGCCCTTTAGTGGTTCCTGTCTCCCTCTGTCACTGGAGTGCCATCTTACCAAATAGCATGTGGTTCCCTGAGTGCACCACACTCCCTCATACCTTAGTGACCATGTGCATGTCATTTCCTCTGTCTGGAATGTCTTCTCTTCTTTCATGGGACCCGAAAAATTCTTACCTTCTCCAAAGCCTTTCCTGTCCTTGGGAAAGAATTAGGCTTTCTTCCTAGTTCCCAAAATTCCCTCGGTATTCTTCTCTCATCACACTCACCATGTGGTTTGTGAGTGCTTATTCCTTTGTCTTCTTCTCTCATGATACTACAAGCTCCAAAGGCCATCCTATGAGTTATAACCAACTCTCAGTCTCAGGGCTTAGTCAGAAGTGGTGCTTAATATTAGTGGTTACTGAGCTCCTTCTTCCATCCAGAGATCAAGAACATCTTAGGGTAATAGAAATACATAAGTACCCTATTTCTATTACAGAGACACTGCCCTCCCCACATCATTCAGTCAGTAGGATACTAGGAGGAAAGACCTGGAGAGGACCAAGGATTGAGATTCTCCAAGGCTGGTTGGCGTTGAGGGGAATGCTCTGAGTGACAATAAGCCAAGACTCCTCTGGTTAGGAGCACTTTTGAGGCCCTCCTAATTAGGACCTATTGTGTGAAGGCAAAAATTTTGGTAAGAGTAACTGGGGACATGGGTAACAATGACCCCGAGCCCACCAGCCTGACCTTGGCATTCCAGGGACAGGCAGAGTGAGAATTCCTGAACAATGCTTCTACCCAGAGAACAAGGCCATGTTTGACTAAAACAAATAAGACTTTTTTTTTAACTTTTTTATTTATTTTTGAGAGACAGAGCACAAGTGGGGGAAGAGCAGAGAGGGAATGAGACACAGAATCCGAAGCAGGCTCCAGGCTCTGACCTGTCAGCACAGAGCCCGATGCAGGACTTGAACTCACAAACTGTGAAATCATGACCTGAGCCGAAGTTGGATGCTTAACTGACTGAGCCACCCAGGTACCCCAAACAAATAAGACATTTTTACAGTGGGTGGGATAGGGAGGGTCCTTCTTCCCTGAGACAATTAGGCTGGGGCTAAGATGAAAAGGGATTGTGGGTATGGGCTAGCTGGGTTGAGTCCGCGGAATTTCTGGGAGAGAGAATGGAGTTCCATCCAAGCCACCTTCATGGAAAGTGTGGTAGGCAATATGAATTAGGCCATCATACATTCATCCAACCATCTTCTAGTGTGCTTTCCTCTCACATGGTTGCAATCAAGGTATCATCTGGGGCTGCAATCTCATTGGAAGGTTTGAATGGGGAGGGATCTACTTCCAAGTTCATTTACACGGTTGTTGGCAGAATTCAGTTCCTTGTGGGTTGTGGGACTGAGGACTGAAGACCTCAGTTTCTCACTGACTGTTGGCTGGTAGCTTCTCTCAGCTCTTTGCCATGTGAGTCTCTTCATAGGGCAGCTCACAACATGACAGCTCACTTCATCAGAACAAGGAAGCAAGAGAGCCTGAGAGAGCAAGCAAGATGGAATCCACAGTCTTTTGATAACCTAACCTCAGAAGTGACATCCCCTCACTTTTGCCATATTCTATTAATTAGAAGCAAATCTCTAGATACAGCCCACACTGAAGGGAAGGTAATTCTACAAGGGGAGAGAGATTACACAGGAAGCAGGGATCACTGGGGAGCATCACAGAGACTGCCTACTACTTGTAAAAGCCTCCAGTACCAGGACTAATACCTTTATCCTCTCATCTGTATCCCCACTTTCACCCTATGACCATGGCCATATAAGGCAAGCATCCCCACAGCCCTGGATGCCTCTCCCAAGTGAGGATCCAGGATAGCCTCAGAAGGACTTTGGTCTCAGAAGACATATTCGGCATGGTCATTGTCATTGGTTAGCAGACAGGCTGGGTGTGGAATAGAACCAGGGGCCAGACTGGGGCCTAGAGGCACTGGCTCTCCTGGGGCTGGCCAGATACACAAGGCTACAACCAGGCCATAAGTCCACCTCAGAGTCTTTCCCAAATGAGGAGGGGCTGCTTGGATGTCTCTCCTTAAGGGCCAGCCCTGCCCAACTTGGCTGGATTTGGGCCCCACTTACCTGGGTGCTGGTTTGAGCATCACTGTCTTCGTTGCAAAAAGAGGGGTGTCTGGGGACTAGCAGAGGTCTGTGAACCCGGAGAATGAAGAAAATACAGTCTTTGTAATTTCCCCCCAAGCATGATCTCAGTCCATTTTGGTGGACCTATTTTTCCCGTCTCTGATTCTTCCTTCCTTTTGTTTTTGTTTTCCCAATTCCCATTTCTCTGACTCCTTCTCTTCTCTCAGTTTTATACCCTAAAGCCCAGGGCACAGGACACCCCTAAAATTGAGCCTGTACTCTCCACTAGGGCGTGGCAAGATTTGGGAGGACTCTTCTCCCCTGCCTTTACCACCCGAGGCAAAGGAGGGGTCTGGAGAGTACCCAAGTGAGCGCCAGAAGACCGGAGAGGCAGGCAATCCTGGGTCTTCCCACACTGCCTCCACGGAGATCCACAAGAGGGCGCTCCCCATTCTGCACCTATTCCTACCGTCTCCAACCAGCCTCCCTGAACACTACTCAAATGAAGACTGACAAATGGGGCAGAAAACTGCCACACAGAGGAAGACTTGAGAAGGGCACAGTGCAGTATGAAGAAAAGTGTGGTCCACATGAGTCCCAGCATCCTTCCAGGAGCTTGGAGAAGGTCAGACCTCAGACCAGTTGTCCGCCTCAGGTTTCCAGAGGCAGAACGGCCAGTACTTCCTCCGTGCTCCACTCCCCATCTCTGCCAGTGTGCAACACTCCTCCGGGAGGGGACCAGGTACTACTCATCTTGGTGTCCTCAGAGCCTGTATGAATGAATGACCAACCAATGATGAATGAATTGCTCGACCAATGAATGAGCAAACAATCAAAGCCTCTTAAGGCCTGTTTGAAATGTACAAACGTATTCACGGGAGCATTATTTTGTGATCTCCAAGATTGGGAACAAATTCATCGTCCATCAGTAGAGGACTGGGACAATAAATTAGGTATCGGTGTACTGGCGAGCAGCCATGAGAAGAATGAGGCAGCTCTAAGTACATGGCTGTGGAGCAAACTCAAGGGATAGCGTTGGGTGTGGAGAACAGGATGCAGAACACAACGCAGGCTAGGCTGGCCTCCGAGCGTGCTCGTGGGGGAGAGAATAGTATTCCGAATACGCGTAGGACAGCTCAGGAAAGATGCCCAAGGAAATTATAGCTCTGGCTCTCTGGGGAGAGCAACGGAATACCTGAGCTAGGGGGTGGAAGGGAGGCTGACTTGTCACTGTTTGAACCGTTTGGATTTTGTACAGCGTGAGTAAAGTATTTATTCAAAACAAAATGTAACGGCACGCACTTGGAGCCGCGGACTTGGATCACCCTCCTGGTCCTGCCTATTACCAGCTGCGTGCTTGTGAGCAGGTCATCTTAGTCTTTGAGGATCAGTTTCTTCATCTGTAAAAATAGACTGTTGGAAGTCTGCCCAGTGCTCTGAGATTTGCCAAAGGTGTTTCTGGGCACATTTGGGGAGCCCAAGGTTTTGCCGACACCGCTGTCATTTGTAATACACACAGATGACACATGAGCACAAACCTCTGACCCAGACAGGTCGAAGTCCTGCAAGAGATCGACAGTGTGATCCTTGACCCCACTGGTCTTGGTCAGAGACCAGGTTAAATGCCCTCTCAGGGTTCACCTGCTGGGAGACATTATCTGGCGGATTCTCTTGCCCCACTTCAGCAACCATGGCCAGGACCAACCTTCAGGAACTCTGTCTCAACACCAGAAGATTATGTCATAAAATCCCTTCGTTGCTTCCTCTGTCCCAGTATCTTACCAGTGAAAGAACGGTGCAAAAACAAAGAACATAACGTAGTCATCTGGGGCTTTGCAAGGGGAAGTGCTAGAGATTCCGCGGTTAATGGTCTTTAGAGATATTCTCCCTACAGTGGGTGCCAGCTTGGGGCACTGCATAACTGCGGGCTGTGGGGTCGCCCCTGTGTCCAAGCTATGCATACCAGGAATACTCTCTCATTTACTGTTATTTTTTTTTTTTCATTTGACAAAAATTAATTCAGCTCCTTCGCTCTGCCACGGTTGTAAAGGAGAGTACGCTGCCTGAGACAGTTACGGCCCATTGGTGAAGGTACACAATTAGACAAACCAATGATAATCAAAAGTGCACCAAGCATCAGAGAGACAGCCAGGCTTTCCAGAAGTACCAGGCAGAGGTACAGGACCCAGGGGCAGGGGTCAGCCGATTCCTCTGGGAGGAAGGGAGGATGGAGGGAGGACAGGCGCTAACGAAGAGAAGCAATTTGGTGCCAGCTGTTGTGAAGGTGCGACAGTGGATGTAAATGGCTAGCCAAGGACCCAACGCACTGTAAGCGCTCCATCAGTTCCAGAAAGCACAGGAAGAAATTTCCCCCAGATACCCAGGCCTGAGCGCGGGGCTGTCATCACCCTGAAATGCCACAAGGCGGAGCTCATCACCTGTTACAGTGCGTTCTGGGTCCTGTGCCTCCAGTTGCAGTGTGGCCGGCCTCCCCCAACCCAGAAGCTGGTTATTGACACCTTACAAAGCTGTTAACAAAGCGCCCAGTGGATACCGGGACACCCACAGCTGCTGCTAAGTGTAGGGTGTGCCAGAGCCTAAGTGGCTCCTGACAGCCCTGTCCTCGTGTTTTCTCGCAAAGTCCAGGATTTGTTCCTCCGGGCTCACTCTCACCACCTCAGAATAGCTCTGATTCCCCAAAATAGCCACCAGCTCTGTTCTTTTCATCCTTCCTGGTTCTTCCCACCCATCCGCAGAGCCCAGTCTTAGAGCAGCACGGAGGAGGGTGAGGCACTGGCCCTGGCACCTCGGGGGCCACCTAGGCCAGCAGAGCTTCAGCTGTCTGCACAGACCCCAGTTCCTGCACAGACCCCAGCAGAGGGGATGAAAAGGTGTTTCCCACAGGTCTCCTTCCGGAGTTAGAAATGTACTTGGTTTTGAGCACTCCTCCCACCCCCATCCCCGCCCTGATGGCTTCTGGAGAGGATTGGGTGGCTCCATGCCCTGGAGTGAGACAGACCTGTGGTCCTGCACTCACTCTGCTTGTGACCTTGGGCAAGTTACCTCACCTCCATGGTCATCTTCCATGAAATAAAGATCAAAAGAAAATCTAACATTTTACTTTATGGGATATTGAGGGATCAGTTGTTCCGGGAAAAGGGAATCCACATTTGATTCCTTTTCTCCCCTCACCCAGGGAACACCTTTAAACACACACTGAAAGTGACATACGGGAGGGGGGGAAGAAACTGACATACAGGTAACTTCTGAAAAGAAGAGGGGGCCGCTCCCTGACAGATGGCTTCAAGCCAAAGAGGTGAACCTGGGTTCAGGTGAGGGCTGGCAGGAAATCAGCACCACGCTCCCTTTTTAACTCTTTCCTGACAGGACTCTGACTGCAGTTGGGGACTGACAAGCACAGGACCTGACAAAGTCAGAAAAAGGACAGCAGAAGGGTTTCCAGACAGAGGAATCACATGGATGGACTTCACGGGTCAGTTCCTGGGGTACTGTCTGTCCTCTCCAGCAGGCAGAAATAGGTGTCTGTGCCCGACTCAGTGCCTGGCAGATAGAGGGCACGCTTCTGGGGTCAAGAGTGACCGGAGCCTTCATCCCTTGGCATCGTTGGTTTCGTCAGGAGTCATTACTCATGACTTAGTCACCTTTGGAAGATGACAGAGGCCATCCCAAAGTGCCCCACACAAACTGCAGTTTGCTTCTCAGTGAAACTGAGCTGGACCACATTGAAGGTTTTGGAACTGTGTTTTTCGGAACCCCTCAGAGACAAGGAGGCAGGAGGAGGTGTGTGGCAAGATAGGCAACCCCCTGTCCCCGTTTCACTAGAGAAGCTCAAAAAGAGGTCATGTTTTTCAATGAGATGTAAAGAACAATAAAGAAAAATCACACAACTTGTTTGTGCGGTTTGACAGTTAGTTATAAAATGAATACCCCATAATGCAGGTCAAGAAATGCAACGTTGCCCGCACCTCAGGATCCACCTGAATGTCCTTCTGCTTGCCAACTTAGAGGCCCCAGATTTGACTTTACGGGAACCAACAATCTGGCACAAGCTGTAGTTTTTATGTGTATGCGGTAGGGGGGGGAAGGGAGTGTGTGTTTGGCTGGGGTGGGCCTCAGATGCAGAGTCCAATTAACCACACTCCCTAGACCATGCAACAGGATCACGGGCTCATACAGGGCCTTCTCTTGTTTTCTTTTATATGCTGATTTTTCTTCCCTTCATCTCCATCACTGCTCCTATTTCCCCTTTCCCCCAAAGACACTTAATCTATTGTATTCGGCTTATGTCCTTGGGTATGTATGTATCTTTGAAAAATATATTGTGTCTTGTATATGTATGCATTTTAGATCTCTTTCTAGTCCTTACTTTTTTCATGTTATTCTATATATCTCAAACCCATTACTTCTTTTTTATTTATTTTTATTAAAAAATTTTTTTTAATATGAAATTTATTGTCAAATTGGTTTCCATACAACACCCAGTGCTCATCCCGACAGGTGCCCTCCTCAGTGCCCATCACCCACCCTCCCCTCCCTCCCACCCCCCATCAACCCTCAGTTTATTCTCAGTTTTTAAGAGTCTCTTATGGTCCAACCCATTGCTTCTAACTGCTCCCTATTTACTCCACAGGATGCATCTATCACATTTACTTCTCCTAATTGATGGATACTTAGGATGCAGCCAATCACTCTCTTGTAGCAAAACAACACTCACATGTCCCCTCATGGACCCAAGTTTAAGGTGCTCCGAGGCAGATGAGGTGAGGCAAGGCAAGCAGGCTTAGGGTTGGCTAGTTTAAACCATTTCGATGGGCTCTTGGGTGGAGGGGCTGTCCCTAGTTGCCTGGTACCTGGCCCTGGGGTGGTTAGGGCAAGGAAATAATAGCGGCCTGGTGTGGTAAGAGCTGGTTAGAAGGGGTAGCGGGGTGTGGGCTCTGGACTGGTTAGTTTATACGTGAAAGTTGTGCTCGCAGGTGAATCCTTTACTATCTCTAGGAACTGGCTGGCCCTCAGAGGCCAGTCTCCCCAGAGTTAGCAAGGTGCCAGATATGAAGCATTAGAAATAAAAAGACATGGAGCGCCTGGGTGGCTCAGTCGGTTGAGCATCCGACTTCGGCTCAGGTCATGATCTCACAGCTCGTGAGTTTGAGCCCCGCGTCCGGCTCTGTGCGGACAGCTTGGAGCCTCGAGCCTGCTTCGGATTCTGTGTCTCCCTCTCTCTCTGCCCCTAACCCACTCGCATTCTGTCTCTGTCTCTGTCTCCCTCAAAAATAAATAAACATTAAAAAAAGAAAGAAAGAAAGAAAGAAAGAAAGAAAGAAAGAAAGAAAGAAAGAAAGAAAGGAAGAAAGAAAGAAAGACATGCTTAACACAGTGGGTTTGGTAGAACTTAGCTATAAAGCCAACGGAGTTGAGAAGAAATGTTTCAATTAAAAAAAAATGTTTATTTATTTATTTGGAGAGAGAGACAGAGAACTTAAGTCGAGGAGGGACAGAGAGAGACACAGAATCCGAAACAGGCTCCAGGCTCTGAGCTGTCAACACAGAGCCCGATGCAGGGTCCGAACCCACAAACCGTGAGATCATGACCTGAGCTAAAGCCAGATGCTTAACCGACTGAGCCAACCAGGCATCCGTTTTTTAAAAAATTCTTTTTGAGAAAAAAAATTTTAAAAGGAGATAATTTTCTTTTCCTGGTTGTTGGCTTATTTTCTATTTCTTCTTGTTCAAAGTTTGACATTTTACATATTTCAATAAACATTCATTTCTTACATTCCAGTGCTTCTGGATGGCCAAGTAGTGACTTTTCTGTGATCCTCCAAGTCTTCTTTGTGACCTTTACCTCTCTAGCTCCCTTAATAATTGGGTAAAATCTAATGCCTGTAATAAGTCATTGATTCCATAAGACAGTGGTTCTGCTTCCCTGATGGGACCCTCATAGATAACTTCCCTGTAGACTTCATGAAGCAGAAATCTGTACCAACCCTGGCCTGTCTAGCTCTGGACCTTACCATGAGAGAGGGAAGTACATTTCTTTCTTGTTTAAACCATTGTTGCTTTGTGGTTTTTTTTTTTTTTTTTTAAGATTTTATTTTGTTATTTTTTTTAATGTTGATTTATTTTTGAGAGAGAGAGAGAGAGAGAGCACATGCAGTGGGTTGGGGGGAGGGGCGGGCAGAGAGGGGGACAGAAGATCCAAGGCAGGCTCTGTGCTGACAGCAGAGAGCTCGATGTGGGGCTCGAACCCACAAACCGTGAGATCATGACCTGAGCCGAAGTCGGATGCCTAACCGACTGTGCCACCCAGGTGCCCCTTTAAGATTTCATTTTTAAGTAATCGCTACACCCAACGGAGGACTCGAACTCACAACCCCAAGATCAAGAGTAGCATACTCTTCAGACTGACCCAGCCAGGCACCCCTAAACCACTGTTACTTTGATCTGACTTCACAGAGCTGAGACAACTACTCGTTTTGGACCCTGCCACCTGCTAGAAGTTTACAGGAAAGAGGAAGCACTTCTATCTTATTTGACCCATTGCATTTTTCAGTTTCTAACAAGAGCTTAGCCTGTAGCTTAAATCCTTCCTCATCCACACTACCCCCCTTTTCACCCAGTTGAATCCTACTCACCCTGCAGCTTTTCCTAAGCCTGATCCCCCTATTACAAGGGCACTCTCCTAATACCCTGGGCTTCCCCTTTCATAGCACGTGCATAATCTGGTAAATATTTGTCGCGTGTCTGTCTCCCCCACTAGACCAGACCTTGCCTGTCTTACTCCTGCTGTACCCCCAGCCCACGGTGCAGAGCTGACACACAGCCATTGACTGACTCAATGAACGCTCTCCAAGGGAGATACAAAGAGGAGAAATCTTTTGGTGCATTTTGCTAGAAATGTGCAGTCGCCCTGAACCCCTTGGGTGGAACCTAGCTTGTCAGAGTTTGCTGCCCCGACCTTCTCCCCCCTCATCCTCTCTTATTCCAGAGCCTCGAACCGCCTTCTAAACGTCAGATGCTTCACAACCAGTTATTGCACATTAAGAGGCGATGATATGTGTGCGCCAGATATCAAGGTCACTGGACACCCCCCCCCCAGCTACGTGTCATATGTAGAACCACTGTTGGGGTGTGTCTGGCCCATGCTATTTTCTCTAAGAGCTGCCCCCCAAACCGTCCCATGCTGAGGAGCAGGCCCAGCTCGGGACACTTCAATGAGAATTAGAAACCCATGGGACACTTCAATGAGAATTAGAAACAAAAGCGCCCGTTTCTCAACACACTTTATTGCCATCTGCCAAAACAGTTTCATTATGAATATGCATCTTTGCAATGTCTGCAGCGTGGAGGGGGCCCCTTGGAGTTACACACTGCACAGTCTACACAGCCGTATGTGGATGTATGTCCTGCCACCTCCCTGTTAGCCTTGTTAGAGTTATGTTACTCTGCCTTCTTCTAGAGCCAGCCTGATTGGGCCAACCTAACTTAAGCTGGCCAATGGGTTGGTTCTCTCAGAAATGTAAAGGTGGGCTACAGAGCTCTAGCTTGTCATTACTAAACTGGGAGAACAGGCAGAGTCGTGGCTGGGATAGCCATTTCCCGACACGTATTGCTTCCAGTTCCCTGACTGCAAGCGACAGAAACCGACTTAAGTAGCTAACTTAGCTTACACAAAAATGGGATGTATCGGAAGGAGTCTGGGAAAGCCAGAGAACCAGAGGCCAGGCAGGAGGAACGAACGACAGGAAGAGCTTCACAGCAGAGCAATCTGGCCAGGGCCCCACTGTCTGGAGGAGGAGGGGGCAGGGAGAATGGGACATGGACGATGGCAGACACTGATGGACAAAGGACCTCCATCCATTTCCGCCTTCCCGTCTCCATTAGGACTCAAAGTCTTGGGAGAGAGCAGCTGGCCAGCCATGCCGTGATGGAGGAGGGCTTTGTGGGGTGCTCTGATCAGCTGGGGGCCACCCAATGGGGGGAGTCCCAATCAGGTGGGGGCCGGCGGCGCAGGCAGTGAAAGAAGGGGGAACAAAGGAGATAGAAGTTTGAGGTTACCACAAGGGAGTGGCAGGCAGGACAGCAAAGGAGACACTGCCACCAGGTGGGTATGCGTATGTGTGTGTTGGGGGGGGTGGACACAGTTATCACAGTTATGGGGTGGAGTGAGGGAGTATGGGGACATATGGAATTTCCCCCTTTTTTGGCCATTTTAGGGACTGTGACTGATTGTAATTGGTCAGTTAGGGTCTGTGGTTATTTCATTGTGGGCCGCTTAGTGGTTAGTGGTCACGTGGGCCCTTTGGCCTTACTCAGGTTTCCATTGCTCAAGCCTGTTGCCTAAAAATGGCCTCTACAGGCTCTATCCCTCTACTGTTCTCTTCTTAACTCAGAAACACTTTTTCATTTATAAAGTTCTTTCTTTCTTTCTTTTAATGTTTATTTATTTTGGAGAGAGAGAGAGAGAGACAGGGTGTGAGCGGGAGAGGGGCAGAGAGAGAGGGACACACGGAATCCGAAGCGGGCTCCAGGCTCCGAGCTGTCAGCACAGAGCCCAACACGGGGCTCGAACCTACGAATGGCGAGATCAGACCTGAGCCGAAGTCAGACGCTTAGCTGACTGAGCCACCCAGGTGCCCCTATGAAGTTCTTTAGAACGCATAACCAAGGCGCCATTCCCCGACACCTGTCGGGAAAGAGACATCTGTCTCTTTGTTCTTGTCCTCTGGTATAGGATCTCGTGGTGGCCCTCTCCTGTCACATGTGTTGCTCCTCAAGCCAGTGTCACTATCACTGGTCGCCCCTCCTGTCCACTCTTCCCGTCCTCAGGAGCAGATGTGCCTTCTTCACCACTCTCTGAGCTTTCTCGTTTCTTCAAAGCGCCTTCTCCATCTCCAGTGGAATTCTCTTTCTTGTCTTCTTTCTTTTCTGTGGTTTTCTTAGCTGCTCGCTCTTCCTCAGGAAGTAATACTGCTCTGACCCCGTTTGACTCGCTCTGCCACCTCTTACTCCCTGTCTCTAGCTTTTGTGGTTCTGTTCCTCTGCCTGTGCAATTTCAGCTCTAATTTTCTCTGTATCCACGTCCATCTTTGGACCCAGAGCCTTTCAAGTTCATTGTTAAATGAATCTGTGCTTTCCAGGAACAACTTCTTTTTCTGGTGTTACTCCTCTATTTGAAGAAGCTAAGCTTCTAGTTTTCACTGATGAACAGTTAAGCACGGAACTTGTTGTTTGAGGTCCTGCATTCTGGCTGTTGTGACAACCTATGGAACATCTGGTAGCACACTCTCACCAGGTACTGCACCGAGGAGGTGTCGGTCTCCCTGGGAAGCAGTAGCTGTATGCTTCATTGACCAGCCACCATCAAAGGATCAAATAGGAGACGGGGCGCCTGGGTGGCTCAGTCGGTTAAGCGTCTGACTTCAGCTCATGTCATGATCTCGCAGTCTGTGAGTTCAAGCCCCACGTCAGGCTCTGTGCCAATAGCTCAGAGCCTGGAGCCTGCTTCGGATTCTGTGTCTCCCTCTCTCTCTCTGTCCCTCCTCTGCGCACACTCTGTCTCTCAAAAATGAATAAATTTTAAAAATTAAAAAAATATATATATGAAGAACTCTTAAAACTTAACAATAAGAAAATGAAGAATCCGATTTTTAAAAAATGGGCAAAAGACCTGAAAAGAATCTTCACCAAAGAAGACATGCAGATGGAAAATAGGCACGTGAAAAGATGTCGCGTGTCATTAGGGAACTGCAAATTAAAACAATGAGTTACCACCGCACACCTGTTAGAATGGCCAAAATCCAAAACACTGGCAACCCCAAGTGCTGGGGAGGATGTGGGGCAACAGGAACTCTCGCTCACTGCTGGTGGGAAAGCAAAATGGTTCAGCCACTTTGGAAGACGGTTCGGCAGTTTCTTCCAAAACTAAACATACTCTTAACATGCGATCCAGCAATTGTGGTCTTTGATATTCGCCCATAGGGACCTATGTCCCTATAAAAACCTGCACACGGTTGTCTGTAGCAGCGTTTTTAAATTGTTATTGCTGGGTAGTTGACCCACAATATTGTCCTGGTTTCAGGTGTGCAATAGTGATTCAACACTTACAGACATTATGAAACGATCACCACAGTGCCTGTAGTTACCAGCCTGTCCTCTGGTCTTCCTTTGAGACCTCTGCTCTCCGGGCTCCCTCTTACCTTGTCCTTCTTCTCCTCTAGTTTGATCTCAGGGGTGGGGTTTCCTTCGGCACTGCAGGGGTAGAGGCGGGGGATCCTCTGACCCCAGGGGCCACCTCTGCGGTTTGGGCAGCCACGTAACCCAGGCTGGCAGCTGCTGTTCCTATCACTTCGATCACCCCCCTCCCCCAGTTTTGCCGCCTTACTTTTTAGCTTGAATTCCAGCCCCTACCTTTAGGAACTGTCATCGTGTTGAATCCCGCCTGGGGGAGCCCCTTCCTCTTCCCCAAATGGGAGGTATTCCATTACAGGGTAAAGTGTGGTTTAAGTAGCTGTAGAGAAGCGTGACGGAAAGTCTGTCAGTTGGGCTGGACTTGCCAAAACTTGGTGTAATGTGGGGATGCCAAGGAAACCTGAGCAGAGCCGAGGTGGGGGCAAGTCAGGATGTTCAAGGTAAGAGGCAGGAAATGGTGTGGGGGAGGGGCAGACAAAACTCGGGCCCCAAGTGGAGAAAGGAGGTTGGGGGCAGGGACTTCCTTGAAACTGCTGCCAGATAAAGGTGCGTGGGCAGCTTAGGGTGGGGTGGGTGGGGCTGAGGGAGGGAGGTTGTGGGGGAACTGGTAAGCGGGTAGAGGGAGGACAGGATTTCCTCTAACAAGCATTTCAGCCTGAGGCCAGAGGCACCTGGAACCCAGTGGAAAGGCTTGCCCTCCAGAGATGCTTGTTGGTGGAGAGGGCCTTAGCCTTGGGGCAGTGGGAGGGCCTAGGGCTGGCCAACTGGAATGTCCTACGGGATGGTCCGAGCCCAAAGACTGCCACTCAGCAAATACAGGAAATGGGCCCAGCCAGATTCTGAGACTTTGTGGAGTCCCTTTTCGGAGCTCCCCCTCCCCAGTTCCTTTGTTCAACCTGAACACTCCCAGCCTCCAGTCCCTCTGTCCTTCCTGCCCCAGGTGGTCAGTCAGGGCCTGCCCAGCTTCTTTCCTTGATCTCTCATACCTGCCGTCCTCCACCCCTCACACTGTGGCAGTCAGGCCCTCTTCCATCCCTCCCTGTGAGCCCAGACCCACCCAGCTGTGCCAGCCTTGGCCAAGCCAGCTCCAGCGGGGACATGGTCTTTCCCGTCTCAGCAGGCTGAGACCTGAGGCTTTAATTATGAGCCACTTCAAAGCCTTTCTGGAAGCAGGTGAGAGATAAAGTGTAAACAAGTGAGAGTGAGTCATCCCGGCCCTCCCAGCCCCACATGACGGAATATCCTTCCTGCCTCTCTTACCCTTCCAGCCTCTCAAGTAGCCAACCACTGATTCCGTCCTCAGGGAGACACTAGCCTAGGGCTGGGACCCTTCGAAGCTGTGCTGCTCACCATCACCTACATCATCTTCCTCTTCAGCACACCCCCACTATCGACTGAGCAATAACCCATTGGGCAAAGCACTTCCTGTGGATTAGTTCATTTAATCCTCCCAATAACCTCATGAAGTAGATACTATTCTGTCCATTTCACAGGTGACAAAAGCAAGGCCTACCTAGAGAGGCTCCGTGATTTATCCAAAGTTACACAGGTTGATAGCGGACCCAGTTTTCCAATTCCAACGGTCCCACTCCAGAGTACTTAAAGACTGACATAGCAAGAAGGACACAGCATCATTCATGTGGCATCCCTTTTCCAAATGCAGACCCTGAATCTAATCATGAGAAACGTGTGAGACATCTAAACTCTTCCAAAAAGTCAATATTATGAAAGGCAAAAGAAATTGAGAAGAACGTTTTCAGATGAAAAACCACAACACATGATTCTGGATTGGTACTAGATCTGAGGGAAAAAAAAAAATTGCTGCAGGGGCACCTGGGTGGCTCAGTAGGTTAAGGTCTGACTCTTGACCTCGGCTCAGGTCATGATCTCACGTTTCATGGGCTTAAGCCCCGTATTGGGCTCTGGGCTGACAGCGCAGAGCCCGCTTGCAATTCTGTCTCCCTCCCTCTGTGCCCTACCCCATTCGTGCTCTCTTTCTCTCAAAAATAAAATAAACTTAAAAAAAATTTTTTTAATTGCTACAAAAGATAGCATGGGACAAAGAGCAAAATTAGAATAAGGACCATACATTAGATTATAGTATCAATGGCATTTCCTTTATTTAAGATAGCTGTCCTAAGGATAGGTAAGAAAATATCCTTGTTCTTAAGAGCTGTGTGCTGAAGTATTTAGGGATGAAGTGTTATGATATCTGAAACTTATCCTCAAATAGTTCAGAAAAAAAGAATACTAAAATGATTTACACCTGTGTGTGTGTGTGTGTGTGTGTGTGTGTGTGTGTGTGTGTGTATACGAAAGAGAGAGACAAGGGGCACCTGGGTGGTTCAGTAAGTTAAGCATCTGACTCTTGATTTTGGCTTGGGTCATGATCTCACGGTTTGTGGGTTTGAGTCCCACGTCAGGCTCCGTGCTGGTGGCGCAAAGCCTGCTTGGGATTCCCTCTCTCCCTCTCTCTCTGCCCCCCCCATAAATAAATAAATAAACTTTAAAAAAATAAAAGATTAAAAAAAGAGAGAGACAATAGTATTGAGAGACGTATAGAGAGACGTAGTATTGTCAAACGTAGTAAAATATCAGTGAATCTTGGTAAAGGACATTTGGGAGTTTATTACACTATTCTTTTAACTTCTCTGTAGCCTTCATATTTTCAAAATAAAAAGGTTGCTAAAAGGAAGTTACTAGATTAGCACAGCCTGGCACTAAGTTAGATTCTGAGAGATGCTAGTCCACACCCTTGCAGCACAACCCCAGGCTCTCAGTGAGACCCAGTGTCAAGGTCTTTACCCATCATCTGGCTTCACTGAAGTCCCCAAGCTTCTGCTTTCTCATCCATGCTCAGAATCTTCCCAGCTTGAGCTGAGAGGTAGGGACAGGAAGTCATGGCCAGGGTGTGGGGGAAGACTGTCCATCTTCCCTACCCCCAGGGGTTGTATCCTTTGGAAGTCTTGCCAAATTTGCCCATGTGTATTAAGTGGTTTGTGCTGAGGGATTTGCAAACAGAAAAGGTACTGATTGAGAAGCAGGAATGCACCTCTGGCTCACTCTCCTGCCTCTTGGTGATGGCTGTGCCTCTGAGCACCAGAAAGTGTGACACAGACCCGCTGAGGCCTCACTCAGCCCTGGGGAAGCCAGCGTGAGTGTCAACACTCTGGCAGAGAGAAGTGCTAAAATGCATATTTGAAGATGTCTGAACAGACTTGTTTGAGAGACAGCTAGAGTTGTCAAGTAATCCTGGTGTCTCCCCCTGTCTCGGTTTTGAAGGCAGAGCTTGCCTACAGGCCTCTGACCTCTAATGTCTTTCCATTATTGTTAGCATTTGACAAAACTTTGCTTAAGACCTGGGGATGACAGAAGTCAACACGGAGAGGAGCTTATAATTGCTGCTAGAAGGGCTACTCTTAAGATCCTCTCCAGGACAGAAGTCAGCTCAACTTGGGGTCCTCTGGGCCTAATGCCTGGGCCAGTGATGCTGTACCGGGTACAGACCATTCCCTCCATAAACTGACCTCCTCAGGCCCCAGTGGCCCCTGGGAACCAAGGCCCCCAGCCCCAGTGGACAATACCAACCCATGGGGAGAGTTACAGGCTCTTGCTCAGAGCTTCCAGAATCTTCCTCCAGAGTGTAAGCGAGAGCCCAAGAGCCAGCGGGCTGAGCCCAGGCAGAATGACTCACGTCGGGAGACTAACATTGCATGGAGCCCTAGAACATAAAGAAGGCAAAGGGCTGTTGGCAGAATGGTTCAGATCTGCAGAGACTGGACTCTGAGGGAGAGCTGATCCGGGAGACAGAAGATAGAGCCATTGCTTCCATCTTTCTCACTCAGCTTCTCCACTAGTTCATCTGCCACCCCCTTAGCCCCTGAAAGGGGTCATGCTGCAGACCATGCACAGTGGACCCTCCCAACCAACCCCAGTCTTTAAGGAAGCCCCTTCCCTTCCATATGGGCATTGGGGCTGCCATCGCACTATCCTTGCCCTCCTGGATATAGTGGTCCGCCAAGGAAAGGAGCTTGATTCAAAACTGTGTCCTAAACTGGGATTTTGTACATAGGTAACAGGAGACAGAAGGCCTTTCTTTCCTTTGGGGTCTCTAGTTGAGGCGATATAAGCCCAGGCTTGTCAGCCTTCCCTATATCCCACATAAAGGCCCAATACGAGGGAATGAGGCAAACATAGGTAGGAGGAGAGCCCAGTGACATTGGGTTGGCATTTCTGGATCCAGTTGTTCCTGAAGCCATTTCCACTCTGATTGTATCAGTGACGTGAGCTAATCCATTCCTGTTTTTCCTCTGGGGCTTCCTGGAGTTGGACTTCTGTCCTTAAAAAAAGAGGCAGGGGTGGTCCTGATCAATATCCTGTGTAAGACTCCTTGTCCCCCAAGCCAAGCAAAATCAATTTTTCTCACTCTCTGTCATTCTCCCCTCCCCTTTCTGCCTGTCTCTCATATTTAAACTAGATATAGAGGGGCACCTGGGTAGCTCAGTTGATTAAGCATCAGATTTCAGCCCAGGTCATGATCTCATGGTTTGTGAGTTCGAGCCCTGCACCGGGCTCTGTGCTGACAGCTCAGAGCCTGGGGCCTGCTTCAGATTCTGTGTCTCCCTCTCTGACCCTCCTCCACTCACACTCTGTCTCTGTCTCTCAAAAATAAATAAACATTAAAAAAATTTTAAAAACACTAGATATAGAGACTATAGTCCACTGGCTGGAACTGAAAGGTTGTATGGTTCCAGGACTAAGGCAACCATTTGGTTGGGAATTTATTGATGGAAACAAGGAAGAAAATTCATCTGTTGAGATAAGTAAGGGTAAGAAAAGAACCAGACTGAGAGAAAGACATGATTTTTCCAGTTCCTAAGCCCCACTGTGTTTTCCCACACTTCCTTTCCCTGAGTCCCTACAGTACCCCTTATCTTAGGCTTTTTGGGGGTATAAGTGACAGAAACCAACCTAGGCTAACTTAGAAAGGGTAGTTATTATAAGGATAGATGTCTCCTGGAACCTGGGGGCAAGTGGCACACTGAGGCCCCAGGAGGGCTTAGAAGCCAGGCAGTCCTTCTCCGGGTTCAAGTAAAATGCTTGAGACCAACTTCCTTCAGTTCTCCATGTGCATGAGGCTGAACATGGCTGCTTCATAGCCCCAAAGTGCATACGTTCAAGTGGCCACAGAGATGTTCTCACTCTCTAGCCCTTTCTGAAACAGCAAAGCTCTGGGGCCTAGTGTGGGTCAGTATTCACCATGTTCCAATCAGCCGTGTCTGGTAGAGTTGGGGTGGGGGGGTTACATTGTGCTCCAGCTTCCGTAGCCCACCTCTGGGGGAGGGTCAAAGAGGAGTCCTCTACAGCCATGTTCTATTAGACTGCTTTGGGTAGGGTTCCATTCATTGCCATTACACAGAACTGATTAAAACTACTGTCGATAGCCTCGGGGTGCCTGTTTGCCCCTATCTCTCCTTATTGAAAGGTGTATGGCTCAAGGGTATGTCCAGCTGGATCAAAGGTCAAGTTTTTTCCAAAGGAGAGCAGAGAACATTCTTTCACGATGATTGTCCTGTGAACAACCGGAATTCGTGGTGGTGGCGGCGGCTGACTGCCCCTCTCTTTCCCCACCACCCACTGCCACCACTGAGGGAAAACTAGTGACCTATTACCCAGACCCATCATGCATCCTGTGTAGGGTGGCAAGGAATCCTACAGAATATTTCATTGCCAGACTCCTACCTGGCATGTACATCATAACTTGCCCTTTCAGGAAGGACAGATACCAATATTTCACCATCTCCGGACAGTCCTGGAACTGTATAGACTTAGTCCTGAATGGAGGATTCTGGAAGTTGACGATGATTCTCAATGTCACTAGGGGTGGTAGGTGGTAGGGCTGCAGGGGCTGAAGCAGGTCAGCACGAGTCTTGGGCACCTCTCCCACCCCCATACTTAGGACTCTAAGGACATCAATTCCACCCAGAGGCCAGCATTTCCTTTCCTAGTACCTAGTACCTAGTACCTAGTACCCAGTCAGCTTGGAGGAGCCCCTGTAGTATGCCTTTAACTTCTCTTTCTTCCACGATCGCTTGCAAATTATGTCCCAAGGTGGGGATGGAGACTGCCTCCTGGATCACAGGCAGATTAAAGGCTCCAAGCAGGGAGGAGAGCAGGATGTTTTCTTTTCTCTTTTTTTAATGTTTATTTATTTTTTTGAGAGAGAGAGAGGGCCGGTGGGGAGGGGCAGATGGAGGGGGAGACACAGAATCCGAAGCAGGCTCCAGGCTCTGAACTGTCAGCACAGAGCCCGACTCGGGGCTTGAACTCACAAACCACGAGATCATGGCCTGGGACAAAGGCGGGCACTTAACTGACTGAGCCACCCAGGTGCCCCAAGAGCAGGATGTTTTCTATTCAGTGTTTCTATTCCAAATCTAAAGTATCACTGGCTTGTGTTAAAGCGGAAGCATATAACTACTGCCTAATGTGACTGAAAGGGATAATTCCGAATTTAGAATAAAATATAAAGAAATGCAAACACTCAGGCATGCCTGGATACCTCCCTCTCTCCCTGCCTCCCTCACCCACCCAGTTTGGCCCTGTTCCTGACCGCTCTCCAAGCTAACTCTAATTTTCTCCTGCCACCTAAGTAGAATACACTTTCAGAAATCACCCAGAGCATATCTTGGCTTGCTCAAGGCCGGACCTCCTGTTTGCCCCCGACCCTGGTGGACAGCTTGCATTTAGCTTTTCGGCTTCATGCTGGAGGAGACACATGAGAGCAGTACTTCTGTTGGCAGAGGATGTGTTTCAACAACACACCCTGTCCGTAACAAAAGCATCCAGCGACAACCTACATGGCATAGGGAGGAAACACTGGAGAGGGGCCGGGGGAGATGTTGAGGTACAAACGTATTATTAATTACTAAAACCATGACAAACTACCAGGAAAGGAACTGTAGAGACTCGGGGAAAGGAGAAAGGGAACGTTAGGTAAGGCAGGACCGTGGCCAGGTGATCAAGTTTAACATCATCAAATGATGAGTCATGTGGATTACACGTCCCCCTGTGTGATGTGATGAGAAGGGCACATGACCTCAGTAGTCTTCTGCAAACCCACAACCCGAGCCTAACCACGAGAAAACTACTGGGCAATCCACATTGAGAGACATTCTACAAAATACCTGACCAGTACTCCTCCTAACTGTTAAGGGCACAAAACAAACAAACATCAAAGAAAGACCAGAAGACACTAAGAAGACTTGGTGAGTAAATGCAGGTGGGATCCGGGATGGAATCCTGGAACAGAAAAAAGACATCAGTGGAATCGTGAAATTGAAGGAAGCAGAGTTTATTTAGTAGGAACGCACCAGTGTGTTTGCTTAGCTGGGACAAACGCACCTCCGTAATGTGAGACATTAACAAGAGGGGACACGGGGTGAGGAGTCTGTGGGAACTCTCTGTGCTACCTTTGCAACTTTCCTGTAAACTTCAAACCATGCTAAAATTAAAAGCTTCTTAAAAAAAAAAAAAAAAAAAAAGGCTCGGGGCGCCTGGGTGGCTCAGCCGGTTGGGCGTCCGACTTCAGCTCAGGTCACGATCTTGCAGTCCGTGAGTTCGAGCCCCGCGTCGGGCTCTGGGTTGATGGCTCAGAGCCTGGAGCCTGCTTCCGATTCTGTGTCTCCCTCTCTCTCTGCCCCTCCCCCGTTCATGCTCTGTCTCTCTCTGTCTCAAAAATAAATAAACGTTAAAAAAAAAAATTAAAAAAAAAAAAAGGCAATACAGGGATGTGGGGCGGGGGGCAGGAGGATTGGCTTTCCAGTTGAAAGGGGAAGAAAGGTTTGAAAGAGAAAAGTCCTGAGTCTGATGTAGAACTGGAGAGGCTGCGGTTCTCGAACGAAACAGGGACCCCTGAGCCAGCATCCCGCGGGGAAGCGGCTTCCCACAGATGAGGTTGGCCACGGTTTTCCCTTACCTGGAGCTGGCACAGATCCGAAGCTGAACTTCCCCAGTTCCACTGTGCACACGAATCACTTGGCGCCATCTCGTTAAAATGCAGATTCTGATTCAGCAGGTCTGGGTAGGTCCTGAGTTTCCGCCGTTCTAACTGGCCGCCAGGCCACGCCAACGCTGTGGGTCCCAGGACTACCCTTTGAGCTGCACGAAGCTGGAGAGTCGGATGCCACCTCACCTGGGGGGAGGGGAAGAGATGCTGAAAGGGAAGCCGTGACCCTGAAGACACAAAGCCCAGCCTCGCCCGCCTGAGCAGAAGGGTGAGCTGGCAACGGCGGCCCGGTGGGAGGAGCGGAGCGTGGGCTCTACTGAGTCAGGAAGCAGGTCTAGTTCTGATCGCCTGCAACCTGCCACGTGGGGCGAGTGCCTCGGCCCCCCAGCCTCATATCGCCATCTCTACAGTGGGTACCACTACTCCCAGTGCCTCTGTGTCGGGGCTGTGCTGGGGATTGAATGAGGTAATCACACGCGAGGCTCTCGGCACACGCAGCACAACTGCCTGTTGAGACTGGCAAGGCCCCGGCCGGACTTCCGAGGATTGTGCTGCTCTGGCTTTTCATTAACACGGCTGAGCCCTCAGGAAGCCTCTGTGCCTTATTTATCCATTCCGTCAACAGATTACACATTAAAAACCCACGGTGGGCTTCCAAACAATTTGTTGTCTGAAGTCTCTTGCCTTGTGGAATCCAGATTTGCAAAAGGTTGGAGTTGAAAAGAAGCCAAAAGCCAGCTAGATCTTACCCCCACTTGCCAAGGAGCAAAGTTCTCCTTTGTCTGTCTCAGTCTTCTGTGCCTCCCTCACTCTGACCTCCCTCTCTGGCCGGGGTCCACACAGGATGGAAAACTGCATCCCTGGGCAGTTCTCAAGGAACGTCCTCAAGGCTTCCTCAAGGGAGCCTCCTGCTGGTAAAGGGGTGAAGGCGGCGCGGCTCGTCTAGCACCTGCCCCCTTCTCCCTGGCATCTCTCTCCCCTTTCTCCTCTGGCCCAAACCTCAGCCACTTCCTGCCAGCTGTTTTCCAAGGGGCAGGGGCCACGGAGCTCCTGCTGGTCTTCAAACTTAACTCACACAAACATATATGCAGTCACAGGAGCTTCAGAATCTAATCGAGGTGGTTTCCTCATAGCAGAGATGAGGAAAAGAGAAGGAAATTGATGCGATTAACTTCCATTGGGTCACAGACTCTTTAGGAATCTGAGAAAAGCACTCGATATCGTCACCACTCAGAAATATACTTAAGCACGCGCTCACGCAACTGTCTGCACTTGCAGGGGGAACGGGGTGCTGGGTAAGAATGCTGGGTCTAGAAGCTTCTGTAAGCTTAGAAGTACTAGCAGAACACAGCTGGACAACAGGGTGAGACGGTGGGGATGGCGAAGGTCCCTAGTTTTCAGTGTCCTCACGCAGTCCCTCTGCCTTCAAGTTCCCAACACCATCAGTGGCCACCCACAGCTGCCCTGTGCGCTGTCCCCCAGGTCAGAGCACAGACACACCCAGCTGGAGCATCCCTGTCAGCCGCTTCTCCTGGATCCTCAGGTATCTCAGTGCATTGCCCTGGTTGGCATAAAAACCCCGGGCCACTTCTTTCTGGCCCGTGGCTGATTCCCTTCTCACCGCTCAGGACTCCGCCAGCACCCCCACCAGCACACTCCCGGTCTTCTTCCTCTTGGGCTCAGGCTAGCACACAAAATAACGCACCCTTTCTCCCACGGGTCTTCACAGATCTTTGCTCAGGACCCTGAGGGCCTGGCAGGAAATAGACAAGATCCAAATGCATAAAAATGGTCCACGGACCCACGACATCTCCCGGACCCCAGATCCTGGCCACAAGCTGCCGGCCCCAGTCTTGGTTTCTCCCCTCCCGTCACCACCTCCCTTCTTGTGATCCTTCTATCGCTTTTCTCCCTCAGGCTCCCTCCCACTCTTCCCTCCGTCACCCACTCTTCCCTCCATCACTGTTGCCCTCAGGGCTGTATGTAAGATGCAGCTGCCCCTAGAACCAGAGAAGGAACTGCTAGTTTTCTACCAGCATCTGCTCGCTCCTTCCTTCTTTAGCACACCTGAGTTTTAGTCAGCATATATATGATCACACAGCTGAAGATCGTACTTCCCAGCCTCTCCTGCAGCTTAGGTGAGGCTATGCAACTAAGTTGTGACCGATGGCCATCAAGAGGTCAGGTGTAGGCCACTTCTACGCCATGACCTTAAAAGGAATGGGTATGTGCTCCTCTTGCCCTTTCCTTCTTCCCACTGTCTGGGGGGCAGACATGATGGAAGGAGCTAGAGCAGCCAATCTGACCCCACTGATGGGAGCTACCATGGCCTCAGTGACTAACACATAATAGGTGCTCAATAAGTAAATCTCGGGGGGACTTAACTCATTTAATTTGCACAAACAATCCTATGAGGTAGGATTACGATGTCATTATCTATTGTCACTCCAACTTTACAGATGAGGAACCTGAGACACAGAGAGGTTGAGAAACTTCTGTCAGGTCCCAACGGGCAGGGTTTGAGCCCAGGCAACCTGGTTCCAGGGTCTGCTCTTAATTATCACAGCATACAGAAGAGACGTCTACACTCTGCACTCTTATGTGATGAATAATCGACATCGATCCCGCTTAGCCTCTGTGCTGGGGGGGCCCGTTTGTTCCAGCAGCTTAGATATCCCTTAATATACCCTCTGTGCCACCCCAGAGGTGAACATGGGCCTCCCCCTTGCCGAAGTCCCAAGTGTGAGCCCCTTGAAGACCAGTGGCCAAGGAGGTGGACTCCTGGGTGTAGCTCTCTAAAGGCCAAAGGCTCCTAAATAGGGTCCCTCCTTTCCACTGCAGACTGTGTATTATTAAAAATCAGAAAAATCCCCATCACTAGCTCTTAAAGCATCCATGCATACTCACCACACCTCCCCTTCCTCCAACATATCATCCAACATATCTCATAGACTTGGGTACCCACACACTACACCCCAATAAGGACACGGCCCCTCAACACTCTCCAAAGGGTAGTGTTGTGTCTGTTATTTAAATCAACTAGCTTTTCAATAGTTCGGCAGTTTACAGTTTACAAGGTATCACCAGGATATCGCCATGGAAAGATATCCAACATCTATCATTAGATGAAAAAAGCACATTTCAGAACAGAATGCGTGTTCTGATCTCATCCCTTCATACATGTGCACATATCTGTCTGTGAAGATGTAACCCCCTCCCTAGAAACCATGGCTGCTTGTGACCACTCTGCAACAGAACAGGTCTCAATGTCATCCCCATTTTACAGATGAAGAAACTGGGGCTTAAACAGGTCAAGGAACATGGCCCAGGTTACAAGGCTAGCATGAGCGAGACCCCTGCAATGCTCTCCAGCCTCACACCTCAAAGCCCTGCTCTTTCCCTTAGACCTGCCTCCTGTCATTCTAAGTCAATGCCCTTGTAGGTTATTGTCCCCCTCATCTGCCCAGCTCACTACTCTCTACCCCAATGTCAGCTTCTGCCTTAGAAGAAACCAGAGACAGGAAACCTCTGGTGGAGCTTTTCTGGTAGGGCCTTACTGCCTGCTTATCATTAATAACACTGGATGTTCTAAGGCAGAGGGTCTCAGTGACAAAGGAATCCTAATTGCCTGGAGACCAAGATGAAAATATACCAGTCAGGACCCCTCCCCTTGAAACTCATGAATCTGGGGGGTGTCTGGGTGGCTCAGTCAGTTAAGCGTCCGACTTCAGCTCAGGTCATGATCTCATGGTTCACGAGTTTGAGCCCTACATCGGGCTCTGTGCTGACAGCTCAGAGCCTGGAGCCTGCTGTGGATTCTGTGTCTCCCTCTCTCTCTCTGCTCCTCCCTGCTTGCTCTCTCTGTGTCTCTCAAAAATAAATAAACATTTAAAAAATTTTTAACCTTGATTTTGGGGATTGTCCTTAGAGAGAGGGAGGGCAATGTGGGTCTGTGTATGTGACAGAAGAATGGACACAGGGCTTTGACGTTTCCCCTGTGATGTGAAATCTGGTGACAACCTTTCATCTGAGGTGATGCTTTGTGATTGTGTATCGTCTCTCAGAGCTCTGATCCAGGCCTCCCCCTGCCCACCCGCCATGTCCAAAAAGCGGGACTCCCCATCTGGACACTGATCAGAGTAAGTCACAATACTGGGAATTTCCACTTACTCTAGGTAGCGCAAGAAAATGACCATCTTTAAACCCAAGGCTTAGATGGGTAAAGAGGTGAAAGGGAGTCTTCTGGCCTTTTTCATTCTTTTCCTTCTTTCCTGTATTGAGGTCTTCAGTAGTTCCCATGCAGGGGGCAGTGCCTCCACCTCCTTCAAGTGTGGGCATCTTGGGGCCCTTGGAGTCACTGCACTTACATCTAGGATACTCCGTGTCCCCTTCTCCTCCACACAGGTCTAGGAGGAGGAGACAGCAGGGGAGGGGTGGCTAATCTGAGCCTGAGAAAATGCAGATTTCAGGACCCAACTCCAGAGCCACTGGAATCCCTGGGAGTAGGCTCTTCCCTTTGATGTGGCAGTCCGCTCCCTCTTTACCTCTTGCCCAGATTCTTAAGGGCCCTAATCTGTGAGCAGTGCGGAACGTGTCTCCATCCTACGCACTCCTCCTAGAATGGCCGACAGGTGAGGAAATCAAGCCTGTCATCAGGAACACGCCATCCTTGGTTTAAGCCTGTAACTTCCTAGCTGTGGGACTTGGGCAAATCACTTCATTCCGCTGCCTTTCCTCATCTGTGAGTTGGGGACAGTAATCTCTGCCTCAGTTTGCAGTGAGGGCCAGATGAGCCTAATGTGCCCAAAAGGAGCTTTGTAAAAGGCACATTTCAGTACAAGTGCTGGCTGTTAGTCAAGAACTTCAGCACCAGGTGTAGAGTGTTAATCGGTCCAGTAAAGTCTCCCAGGCCAGGGGAGACAGCCCCCTCCTTTGGGGTTTCTCCGAGACTGCTTCCACTGTTTTTTCCCAGTCCACCTCTCCCACCAAAGAAACATAACTGATCTCTTTGGACAGTCACACCCTTACCCTTCCCATAAAGGAAATGGGTTTACCTAGTGGTTTCAATATTAACAAAGTAGCTACATGTGAAGTTCACCAGCCTGGGGGAATCTTGTTTTTTAAGACAAAACAAAACACAGGCTTATCTGAAGCAGGCTCCAGGCTCTGAGCTGTTAGCACAGAGCCTGATGCGGG
The DNA here is from genome assembly GCF_018350215.1 of Panthera leo. Taxonomy (NCBI): domain Eukaryota; kingdom Metazoa; phylum Chordata; class Mammalia; order Carnivora; family Felidae; genus Panthera; species Panthera leo. Next base: position 59,237,850 of record NC_056689.1, read on the forward strand.
GCTCAAACTCATGGACCATGAGGTCATGACCCGAGCTGAAGTCCGATGCTTAAGTGATTGAGCCACCCAGGCACCTCCCCAAAATCGAGGTTAAATACTCAGAGGGACCTTCACAGACGGCCTTGTCCCACACCTGCTTCCACACCTGCCTAGGTTCCTGCCCACTCTGATCCTTCCTTCTCCTAGTTGTGTAGGATTGGAAAATGTTCTGTGATGGGAGAACTCAGGAGAGGTGTCTGTGCTAGGGTGTGGGGCATCCTGTGCCAGAGTGTGGCTGTGCCAGGGTCAGGAGGTCCAGTGCCAATAGATGGTGGTAAACTGTGTCAGTGTGAGGGGATATTTGGTGCATCAGGGAATCAGCGTGTGTCAGGCATTCGAAGCACCCTCGTGGGGGCTCTCTGCCGGGGAATGGCTGGCTATCACCCAGAAATGGTTGGCACTCTCCTCCCCTGACCTTACCATCTGTACAGTGCTCGTGAGGGAACACGGCCCCACCTGTCAGGCTTAACGATCATACTGTAGAGGAAGAAACTTCTAACTTTCCAGGCATGGAGGGCAGCTGGCCCGGCAGCAGAATGGGAGGAGGGAAGATTAGCACAGAACTAACAGTAGGGGTGGAACTCAGCAAGACTGAGTCCTTTATCCCTATGAAAACCAATGAAGACCAGAGAAGCCTCTTCTGCCCATCTTGGGAAGGGATATCCTTCCTGGAGGCAGAGGGATAGCTAAGATGACCGCTAGCAGATCAGATCAGCATCCGAGAAGCTGATCCTGCTTCGGGTCTGAATTTTGCAGCCCTCACGTAGGGCAGCCTGCAGCAGTGCCAAGCAATGGACAGCAGAGGGAGCTCTTGCCTAACCTTTCCAGCGCAGAGGCGGTTACCAGAACCTCAAGAGCCAGCAGGGTTCTGGTAATGTGCTTCTAGTGACCGGCTGGGTGCCTGCAGAGGAGGGCCCAGCTTGAGTAATAGGGATGGGACTAGGGACTCATAACTTTCCCTTTAGGCACTCACCCAAAAGGAGCGTCCGTCTGCGATGTCACAAGGAGGGCCCTTTTTTGTTCTCCCGCCCCTAACCAGCGGAGACATGAGGTGGCCCCTTTCTCAGCCCCATCTCGCACCCAATCCCTTGAAAGAGCATCGTCTCCAGCATCTGCGGGTTTCCAGGGGGCTCCCCAGGCATACCCCTGCTCTTCCTTGCCGTGGCTTTCTCCTAATGGCTTAGTGCCAGGAAGTGGAGGTGAAGCGTGCTAACGTAAGGGCTTGTGGTGTGACAGTGGTATAGGCGTTGGGCTTCTAGGAGGAGTAGGGGAGGAAGAGGTGGCAGGAGGGCTCGCGCTGCTGTTGTGAGTCTCCACAAACGCCACTAGGTGGCGCTCGAAGCCCGCATCATAGAGAAGTGCAGGCTTTTTGAAGAGTGGCTCAGGTGGAAGGGGCTGGCTCGGAGACCCCACGAGGGCTGCCGGAAGGCGGCAGTTGCTATACAAGGACCCTCCTCATTGAAACTAGGGACCGCTTGGGTACTTGGGGTCCTAAGGAGCAGCCAGGGTTCCCAGGAGGCCTGGAAGGGGCGAGAAGACGGTGCAGAAGGCATTGCTCGCATTGGTGAAGGCAGAGGAAGGATCCCCCAGACCTTCCCCAGGAGCTGGAAAGGGGTGGAGGATCCCCGGTCTTTTAGTCTGTTATTGGCCCACCTGCCTCTCCGGATTTCAGTTCTGTTTTGAGGTCACTGGGGGGGGGGGAAGAATTCGGGGTCTTAGAATCTGAATTCAGCCTAGGAATAAGAAATCCAAGAGAATACTCATGGCCGTCCATGTGCTTTTCCACGGGGATGTGTGGGTCTATGTATCTCCTCCTGCTCTGGGCCTTCCAGACTTCACCCCATGCCACGAGGGTGGAGTGGGGTGTAATCTCCCAATCTTTGGCCTCCCTCCCTTCCTTTGCTCTCCCTTAGGATGTGCTCTGCTGACACCAGGAAGCTGGCCCGAAGCTTTGAGAAACTCGCCCCCCCCCCCAACCGCCTCAGAGCCCAGGAGTAATGGGAGATGGGCTCTAAACGCATGTGACTCAGACCCACTTCCCAGGTCAGGATTTGTCTCGGGGGACACCCCCGGGGCCATGCGTCTTTCTCTGCCTGCTGCCTTCCCTGACTGATCCATCTGGCCCTAATCTGGCTTCTCACCGCCGCCTGAAAATTATTGAGATTCTGATGCCCCAAACTTGTGGGGTCCTCCCTCCAGACCATCCCGGTCTCCTGATGTTTGGCCCAGAGGTCCCGTCTCTAACCAACTCCTCATCTAACGAGTTCAGTTGGGAGCCTGTGTGGAGGGAAGGGAAGACTTGGAGAGACCCAGAGCCCGCGCCGCCAGCAGCACAAGCGTTAATCCTATCCCTCTAGGAAATCGAGGTCCGATGAGGGGCGCTAGAATCCGCTAAGCGTGGAGCTCTGTCTGGCTTGGCGAACTGGAGCTCCTCGGTGAGATCCGGACCCACCGGCTTCCCCTTCTAAAGTAGGGAGTGGCGGGGAGAGGTTCCGATCTTGTCGAAAGGGAGATAGAAATCTGGAAGCCGCGACCGAAAGGGGAGAGGACTGGTATGGAGAGGCGTTTTTCGCCTGCCGTCCAGGCCCACCTGCCCGGCTCCATAGGCCTTAGCAGCGTCCTCGGAGGTTGTCAACCTCCTGGGAAGGGGTAGGTGGGCTTGAAACGACGCTATTTCTCCCTTTGGGGGCTGCAATGTCCCCTCAACCCCACAGTCCCTCGCCCCCTGCCCCAAACAGCGCCAGCGTGGCGGGGGCTCCAGGTCCTGCGCGCTGGGATGCCGGAGAGTGTGGGCCTGCGGGGTAGGTGGCCCGCGACAGAGTGAATCAGGGTCCTGGGGAAAACTGGGAGAAACTGGGAGAAGTGGAGGATTGGGAGTCTGCCGACCCAAGGTGCCCCACCCTTCTCGAAGCTTAGGCGCCACCCGCAGCCGGGCCTCTGGGGGATTGGAGCCCGCCCCCGAGAGTCCCCGCCCCCTTCCCGAGGCCCGAGGTATTAGTGCTGCTTGATCAGACCTCATTTCCTGCGAAAATGGAAACATATCCAGGGTCCTTAATAAAGTGAATGACGAGGCATCGGGTGTAATTGGGCTTCCGGTTGGTGGCTATATCTTTAAACTGACAGTGGGAAAAAATGTAAGTCCACAGAGCTCAGATGTAATTATATGATTATCAGAAAGAGGTGCAGGGTAGATTCGCTGAGACCCGGAGGCAACCTGAGAAATGGGCACAAACGCTTACCCAGACCAAGAGACCCAGGAACCCCGGACCTCCACACCGACCCCGAATCCAAGCGCGCGGCTCCGCAAGCTTCGGCCTCTCCTCCCATCCTGAGACCCACCCTGCCACTGCCATCGCAAGATGGGGCATCTTTATTTATACTCTGGGGCGGGGGTGGATCTTTTCCTTCCTTTGAGGGGAGGAGTGTCCTCCAGGACAGGGAGGTGGCCTGACAGTCCCCGGACCCATCCCCCGGACCGCGCGCGCTGGCTGCATATTTCTACGCATAATCCAATTTTCTCCGTGACTATCTAGTTAAACTCTTTAACAACAGCTACATAATTAGAATTTGGATTCCCATTAATTTTCCCTGGGCCTCGAACCATTTGCAGCTCACACTGGTAATTAATGCGATACATCACTAACTTTACCCAGCGCCGGCCAGCCGGGCTCAGGTCGCTCGGCCCGCGCCTGGCGCCCCTGCGCGGGGCCCTGACTCCGGACCCGGCTTCCGGAGTGGGGGCCATTTCCCTCCCTCCAAAACCAAATGCCTCGGCCCGCGCACCCAAAGTCATCTTTCCAGGAAATCTCACAATTAAAAATATTTATCGGGAGCAGATTTACGTTTCTGGGTTTCCAGTCTCGGGGCGTCTGGGTAGGCTATTAAGAGTAATTAGCATCTTTTGCGCATGCAGATTTACTTCGCTCATTGCCACATAACTCATCCCTAAAAGCCAGCTCAGGCGAACACAGGCGCCTCCGCCAAAGCCGCTGCCAGAGCTACCGCCTCCGCCTGGGTCTGACTAGGGCTCCCCGGGCCCTGGGCCCCCATTAGGCCGTCCGCTTCTGGTTCTTCTGGCGGAGCTGTCCGCTTCAGGCCCCGGAGGCTGCGTGCCAAGCGAAGATTCCCACCCTGGAGACCAATGACGCAAGGGCGACCTCACGCGGCGGGGGAAGGTCCAACCCAGGCTCTCCCGGCCGCCCCGGGCCCGCGCCGGTCTGGACCGGAGCCTTCTGGACCTGGGTGCACGAGGCAAGAGGGCGTGTCTGTATATGCACGCTCTCGTGCACGCGAGTGCACATGCATGTGATTGCCAGTGCGCGTTCCTGAGAGTGAGCGAGGGCGCGCGTGGAAAATGAAGTGATCTCTAGCCCTACTCCCCACCCCCCACCTCCACCCCCGCCCCGCGTTCCCAGGACCGTGGCCCAAATGCCAGTCATAAGTGGATCCGGTAGGGCAGTTCGGAGGACACTCGGGCCCCTACCTTGCCTGGATTTCCCTTGTACAGAGCCATCCCTACCCAGCCGGAGAGCCTGGAGCGCTCAGCGCGCCGCAGGAGGGAAACTGGGTGGCCCGACGCCCCGTGGCGTCTGAGCGCAGGTTGCCTACCGCTGGCGAGACCGCCAGAGAGAGAGGTCAGGCAGAGCAGGGGGTCACTGAACAGCGGCTTTGGGGACCGCGGGAGGGCGGCCGAGATGGTGGGACCAGGAGGCGGTGGAGAGTGGAGGGTGGGAGTGGGGACAGGCAGAGGTACAAGGTGGTGGTGGGAGGACCCGAGCCAGGGCTCACGGCCGGCCGTGGCTCCCGCGCTCCCGGCCGAGGCACCCACTCCGGGTTCGTTATTAACGCGCTGGGAAGTCCGCGAGCCGCCCAACTTTCTTCTCTTTAATGAGCCTAGAAGAAGAGGCTGCCCTGAAGGGGTTTGTTCATTAAAGATGTAGCTGGAGGAATATTGTCTCATTAATTATCTGGTTTTAATTACACTCCTACCCTTTGAATCCAGAGATGGGAAAAGTTGATTCAGTGGCGCCACCCCCTTTAGCTTAAAGAGTCTGGCCGGGCAAGGGGACTTGGAGGGGGCTGTGGGCACTGTGTGTGCCAGGCAGGGTGTGAGCTGACATTTGACGTGTGCCCTGCTGCGAATTCCCATGCGAGAGGGCCTCCCTGCCTGGGTGTGTGTGGGGATGAGGTCTGCGTGTGCATCTGAAAATGTGCGTGTGTCTGAGTGCGCGTGACCACGTGTGCCTGAAAGGCCGTGTGGACGTGACTTGGGTGCCTATGTGTGCTCCCTGCCTGAGTGCAGTTTTGTGGGTCTGAGTGTGTGTGTGGGTAGCTGAGTGTGTCTACAGACAGGCCCAAGAGCAGGGGTCTAAGTGAAGGGGAGTGTGACTGGGTAGCTGTGTTTGCACGTGTCTAAGAGGGTGGCTTCCTGCCCGTCAGCTCAAGTGACAGTGTTCAACCGTGTCTCTAGGTCTCTGCTGTGCCTGCATGCCACCCCCGCCCCCGCCCCCCGTGTATGGAGTGTTGGTGGGGGGCGCTTCATGGCTGGAACATCACAAGAACTGGGACCTCTCCAAGGACACGGCTAGGTTTCCGAGGGTCCCCAGAGCTGGGGTGCTGTCCGGAAACCACGGTCCTTCTGGAAGGGGAGTTATTTAAGAGGGTGCTCGTCCCTGCCTCGCCCGTTGTCAGGCCGGCGCGACGCTAAAGCGGGGGCCGTTTTCCCTTTAAATCGCGGACACTTTGACAGGGGACATTAAGGACCCGGCTGCTCAGGCTGAGCAGATCATAAAACCGGACAGGCAATTTCTGCTCCCGCCAAATAGCCGGGCAAACTCGTTCTGCATCTTTGGTTTTAATGCACTAAACTGGCAGCTAAGCAGGGAGCGAGCAAAGGGGGGGTGGGGACCCCCCCCCCCACATACACAGGCGCACACACCGGCACACGAGCAAACACCCCTTCACACCCTTGTGCCCCACACCCCGCCCCCGACCCCCCCACCAGCGGAATTATCAACTAGAATTTGATTAATATGCAAATCGCAGGCAAACAGCTCCATATAATTCTTTCAGTGGAGAGTAATTAATCACCAGTTAAAGCAAATTAATACATATATCAATTTTGTCAGAAACATGCTTAGTTCAATCGCCCGTAAAATTGAAGTTTGAAGTATTAAGAGGCTCTGCAGAAACGCCAGGACTAAAACTTTCAAATTGATCCTATTTAGTAATCAATCAGGCTCTCCCCTCAGGTTAATCTGCCTAATTTTTCATCTCAAATCATACACTTTACTGACACGCCATCTAGCAAACAGTCGATAAAAAGTTAACAAAAATGATAACGACTCCAGCCAGAGCCATTGTGCAGGGCGGGTAGGTGGCAGGCAGCTTTGATTGCATTTGTAAGGTGGTTGGGGACTTGGTTTTTTTCCTGGGCCAAGGGCTGGGAGCTCCCCCAGACGGCCCGGAGCCTCCCTGCCCCGCCACCCTGGTCTGCTATTTGCTGCCCTCGGCCGCTGCCGGGAGCCCCTCTGAACATCAGAACACTTGCAGCACTTCCCCCAAAGTCGCCTAAAGCAGCCACCTCCCTACCCACGCCTGTGGTTGCGTCGAATGTCTGGAAGCGTGTGCATTGTGTGCTTGTGGTGACTGTGGGCTGTGCTTCTGTCACTGTGTCTGTATTGTGTATGTAACAGTGGGGATTGTGTATCTGTTTAACAGCAAAGGTTTATCCGTTCAACTGTTGTGTGTGCTCTGGATTGGCCTGGCCGTGCGTGGTGTGTGAGAGCCTAGCTGAGTCTGCCCTTTATCTGTACGCGGGCACGTGGTCCCAGCGGGGCTTCAGGCAGCCAGATCAATAGGCCCTATCACAGACATCAGGCTGGGGGGTGGGGGGGAATCATCCCTGTGGGGACCTAGCACTTCACCTTGAGCAGTCTCTGAGAGATGGGAGGGGTCACCTCTTCCTCACTCTGGCCCCTATTCCAGCCTGTGTGGGGTGGGGGTGGGAAGGTGGGGGTAAGGAAGGGCAAATGAAGGCCTCCATTTCTTGGTGGAAGGGACTCCCAGACCTGGATCCCTCTCCACAGAGCCCTGGACCCACTGCTTCTGACTCAGGCCCCTGAATCGGGTTGGGGCAGGGGCACAGACACCCAGTTAGGAACACCTCTAACTCATATATTCAGATGCCACATAAAAACTCATCTCACGTGTGATAAAAACTCATCTCAAACCTCTATATACACATGCTGATCACTAAAACCACACGGGTCCCACGATACTCAAAGGTAACTAATCTCCCTTCCCCACTGAGCCCACCCCAGCTCACAGACAGCTAGCTGCCTCCAGCTCTCCGCGGGGAAGGCCACACTCGTCCATGTGCACACACCAGCGCTCAGCAATCCCTGCACACACTCACACAGAACACAAACCAGATTGCAAAGCAAAGCGGGCAGGACTCAGTCACCCCCAACACTGCTGGCAGCATTGCGGAGCCACCAAGCACCCGCGTGCATATTGCCATTGGGTACTCTCCCCAGTTAAGGCAGAGCTGAGTCCCACGGGGAGGGGGGACTTCCCTTGAGTGAGCTGGGGGAAGCTGGGCCTTCAAGGGAGTCCTGGAACTGGTAGAGCCAAAGGTGGGTCTGCGGATCACTCTAGAGACAAAGGTTCAGGCTGGGGCCCAACTTGAGAAGGAAGGGGCAGGCAGGACAGCCTGGCCTTTACCCAACAGCGCAGCAGAGGACAAGCCCCACCCCAACGTGTTCTCAAACAAGCAGAGTCCGTGCCCACATCGTGTTTATTCACTGACCTCAGCTGCCTTCAGAGTAGACTCATGCCCAGGCTAAGGTTCTCCATCTCGCCTTCCGCTCACTCCCCTCCTGCGCCCCCCTCCCTTCAGGCCATGTGTTCGTCTCTCCAACCGCCCCCCGCCCCCCGCCCCGCATTGTCAGTGTAAAATCGAGGAGCCAGGCTGGTCAAGCTGTCTGGAGCTAGGATTCTGGTCGTCGGTCTGTAGCTTCAGCTCCACATCGATGTTCATTCTCCCGGTTATCTGCTCCCACCGGCTCCCAGCACGTGTCACGCACCCTGGAGCATCACTCACCTGCTGGTCACACCCACCCCAGTGACAGCTTTACTTCTCTCCTCCCCATCGCACAAACTTAGTCACACCTAGTTGCACACACTAGTTTGCAACAATTGGTTACACGAACACAGCCGCACACCCCCAGTCGCCCCCAGCTGCACATGCTCTGTTTCCATCGATCAGCCGCACATGCCCAGTCTCAGTTGCACACACTCTCTGACACACTCATCGGCAGACACTGTTGATGCCTGTGAAACTCGCTGCACACACACACACACACACACGCACACACGCACCCTCAGCCCCTGGTCTCTCCTAGGACCGGCCACTGCCAGGAGGAGAAAAGGTGATTTGCTGATGGCAGCCCTGGATTGTGAGTGCAGGGTGGTAGCTCCCTCCAGCGAATCGCTCGCCACTCCTCAGCGTGCACCAGGAGCCCCCACCTTCCTCCACTCCAGTCCCAGGAGCCACTCCTTTGGGACATGTGGCCTGTGGACCCTCTCAGGGTCAGGCTGCAGTTCCCCCAGGCCTGCTGACCGGCATCCGGGATGTCTTGTCGTGCACAGGCGGTTTAGGGATGCACCCATTTCCCACACGACTCAACCACACACGGTTCTACATTCCAACCACCAGCACCCTGCACCTAGCACGTCTAGTCCCCACTCACATCGCCTGGCAGCCAGCCAAATGTGCTTCTCTGCCTTGCCTTCCAACAGCAGCCTCCTACCTGCTGGCCCCCAGGACCGCACTCTTCTCAGGTTCCAGGTGCCCTGCTGCGCCTGACCGCGACCGCTCTGGGCCCTTTATCTAGTCACACCCTCACCTCCCAGGCTCTCTTATGCCCCTTCCCTGGTGTCCGTGTTTGGGGGAACATCTGTAGTCTCCGCACAAACCACTTTCTGGGCTCCAAGAAAGAGGGGCTGGTTGTTGAGGCTAGGGAGCAAAGCCACAGTGCCCCTGGGTTTGGGTGGCCGAGAACACGCAGGACAGGGGGAGTGGACTTCCCTGGACCTGGAGGCTCAGAAGAATGGGGAGGAGGGGGTCCCCGGAGCGACCGGCAGGGGCGGAGGGGAGGCGCGCGGCCCCAGCCCGTCCCTTTCAGGGGGGACTCATGCATCAAACTTCAATTTTCCGGACGATTGAATTAGTGATTTTTTTTCTCCTGAACTAAAATACACTTAAGTCTTTGGGATTAATTACCACGTTCTGGTCCCTCAGACTGGAGTATTACTTATCGGAGCTGCGTCTGACACCGGCCCGACACCTCGTAAAATAAGGAACTGCGCCTCCCGGCCTCACCCGGCGCCGGCCGCCGGGCAAGGCCCGGGAAGGCGGAGCGGGGAAAGCCGAGGCAGCCGGCTCGCGCGGTGGGGCCCGGGCCGGAGAGCAGAGACCGCCCGCATCCTGGAACTCGGCAAGCCGAGCCCGGGCCCCGGACCGAATAGGGAAGGAAGAGGCAGAGCCAGGCCGCTTCCCCTGCGCGGCCGGGAACCGAAAGTGGGTCTGCAGAGAGGCCAGGGTCCTCGGGGAACCTGCTTGTCACGGCCCCAGGCGGTCAAGGACCTCTGGCTACAGGCGGGCGGCACAGAGGGTCCCGAGCCTTAACGAGTCTCGCCCCGAGAATGGGCGCAGGGCCCCGAGCCCCTCCGGCCATTGCACCACACTCGCACGTACACTCACACGCGGGGAATGCCACGGAACGCGCGCGGCCCGCGCCCTCGGAGCGCACGCAGCCCGTGCACACAGCACAGCGGCCGCCCCCGAGGCAGGCCAGGCCGGCGGCCGGTAAAAGGCCCAGGGTCGCGCTGGGATTCGAGGCCCTCTCACATCGCAGGTCCCCGCGGGAGCTCCCGAAGCGCGGCCAGGGCCACCCGAGCGCTCCCGTCAGAGCCAGGAGAGCTGAGGAGACAGTGGGTCGGAGCCTAGGCCTCCCTGACCCCCAGCCCTTCGCTCCCGCCTACGGTCGACCCCTCAGCCCCTGCCCACGGCCTCTGCCTCCCTGAGAGAGGGGGCCGGGAAACCACAGCAGGCCGCGGTGCTCCGGCGTCCGGAGTCTGGCCAAAAACGGCCCCGGAAGCCCCCTGGCAGTCCCGCGGAGGCTTCGCATCCAGCAGAGCCGAGGAGTCTGATGGGGGGCTTGAATTCACTCCCCAAATTGGTGCGGGACCCAACGCGCGGCGCGCTCTCTCCCCAGGCCTCCTCGGCAAGGCTCAGCCCAGGGCTCCAGTGTCTCTCTCCGCTTCCCTCCGACGACCGTCCGGCCCTTCCTTCGCCCGCCCTTCTTTCTGACCTATAGAAACAACGAATTCCTTCTCATCTTTCAAGGCCTGGGTCCAGTGCCACCTCCTCCGAGAAGCCCCCACCACCCCGAGCCCCCGGAGCCGGAGTTCTGCAAATGGCACTTCCCTGCCCCTCGGCCCAGCCCTCCTGATGGCGCCAGGGGGGTGCGACGGGTCCAGTCCGCTAGACTGGGAGCTCCTTGAGGGCAGGGACTGGATCCGATTCGTTTCCATTTCCCCAGCTCCCAGCGCGGGCCTGGCGCAGAAAAGACGCACAATAAGCATTTGCTGAATGGAAAGGATTTTCCCCTTTATTTTATTAATCCTTCCCCTTCCTTCTTTCCCTCTTTCTTTTCCTCCTTCCTTCCTCCCTCGTTATTTTTTATTTCTTGGTTATATTCAATTGTCATGTTTTTCAGGCTCATTAAATCCATTTAGAGACAAAAGAATAAAAGGCAGAAGGGGAAGGAGGGGGGAGGAGGGAAGGGGGAGGGGAGGGGAGGGGAGGCCGGAGAAGCAAACAAATAACCCGCTTTAACTAGACGGGCGGATAAATGGCCCCGTTTCTCCTCAGCCCCGATGCGCCTGCTTAGCTGCGCGCCCCGCGGGCGCCGCAGCTCGGGTGGGCTCAGCCCTGGGGCCGCCGCCCCCAGCCCGGAGGGACCCAGCGGGGCCGGGCCCGGGGCCGCGAAGCAGCCAGCGGCCTGAGGTGCCAGGGCCGCTTCATTGGGATTCATGGGCGTGTTGGGCGGGCGGCCCCGGGCTCCGGGCGCGGGGCGGGGGCCGGGCGGGGGCGGGGGTGCGCGCGGCGGGCGCAGATGCCCGGGTGACCGCCGCGCCGCGGTCCCCGCGCCGCCTTTGTGCCGGGGAGGCGCGCGCGGGGACCTAATCCATCAAATTGTCTACAAATTGTGAAGAAAATTCAAAAACCATATGGTCGCCAGCGCCGGCGCGCTCTGGGCTGCGGAGGGCCGCGGCCGCGCCCGCACCCGGAGCCGCGGGGGGCTGGGCCCGGCTATTGTCGCCTGTCAGCGGCCGCCCGGGTCCATTCGTCCCGGCCTTCATGGTCCGCGCTCCGAATTACAGACCCATCCATCCTGAGAGAGGGCGATTTATGTCGCCCGGGAGGAACCGGCCGCACGCCCGCCTGGCTGCCCCGCCGCCTCTTTCCTTCTTTCGTTCTCTCCGCTCTCTTCTCTCCCTTCCATATTCCCTTCCCATTCCCTTTTCTCCGTCTCCGTCTCTCCGTCTCTGTCTCTGTGGGAAGCTTTTCCTCTTTCTCTTCCTCCTCCCCCCCCCTCCCCACCCGCCTTCTCTGTGGCTCTCCACTTTCTATCTCTGCTTTTGGAGTGGCTTTCTGTGCTCCTGTTTCTGTGTCTCCCTGTCTTAGTTTCCTCCTGGACACGCACGTTCCCGACTCAGGCCCCGGGGCCCCATCGCCTGCCCGAGACCAGATGCGCATTTCTCACATCAATTTTGCGGAGAAAGAGAGCCGCGCGGCCCGGAGGCGGGACCCTCCTTTGGTGACAGCGGCCACTCGCCAGCCCGGCGACAACAAAAGCCCAGAGAGAAACCCGCTCTGTCCGGAAAAGTGAAAGCCGCCTGCGTCCCTGCCCAAGCCGCCCTCGGGGCGCGGGGACCCCAGAGAGTCCTGGGGAGATTGATGTCTCTGCCCCCAGCCAAGTTGGGGGGCCCAGAATCTGTGAATGTTACCAGAAATTCACCCCAACTCTCAGACGCTTCGGGCTCACATCTCCCTGTGCCCGTGTGCGCAATTCAGCTTGCCCTTGGTGCCTTCGGCCTCATTTTCCTCCCTCCCGCAAGGGTAAGGCCTTCCGGCGGCGGAACCCAAACTTGGAGCCCTCCGGCTGCACCCTGCTGCCGACTAAGCTCTACCTGCAGTACACCGGACGCTTAGCCCGCGTCCCGCAGAGCGCGGGAAGAATGCCCTGGGGTGGGGGTGGGATGCACGAACCGCAGGGCAAGTCCCCCCCACCCACCCACCCTTTACCCCCCAGAAATTAATTTTCCATCCGTGGCGCCCCCAGTGTACGCACTTTCCCCCAGCAACGCATGCCTCACTTTTAACCCGGACCTGGCGAAGCCCGCTTCCCTCGCCCCCACCCCCAATTTGGTAGTTGTCGCGTGTTTGCGGGCAAGAGGCGCCTTCGCCTCCTGCTTTCCCCTGGCCCCTTATTCTCGCGCCTGCCCTGAAACTCCTCCAAAGCTCCAAGGCCTGGGCAGCCGGCAACGAGCAGCGGCGAGACACGGAGCCTGCCGCGGCTTCCCTGAATAGGGCCCACTCATTCAGACACGGTCACCGCCGGTTCTAGTAAAATGGCAAAGACTTTATTTATCGGAGAAAGAGGCCTTGGGTACAGTCCGGAGAGGAGAGGGCAGGAGCAGGGAAGGGGCACGCAGGACCCACCCTCATCGAGTCACCCTTGTCTGGCCAAGTGGAGCTAGGAGCGGGGCGTTGGAGACCTGCAAGACAGACCCAGAGCTGCGGAGGAGGTGGGGTGAGGGCTTAGGTTGGCCTCCTCTTAGTCTCTGTCACATGCAAAAAAATTCTAGAAAGAGTAAAAAATAATTCTAGGGCTTTGGGTTCTGTTTTAGTTGGTTGATCGGTTGGATTTCCCCCTGCTTTGTCCCTAAGACCCGGACCCCAGCAGTCAATCCAAGGAAACCGAGAGAGGGTAAGGAGGAATCTTAAAAATAGCGTTAGTGGACATTGGGAGGCAGAAACCGGCATCGAAAACAGACTTCTGGGGACGGGGGTGGAGGGAGAGAAGAGATCGATTTGAAACTTGCAAGTCAGAACCCGGCTGTCCCCCTCAGCCCCTTCCCACGCGGGGAAAAGGGGCAGATGGAAATAAAAGAAGTCAACTGCAATAGGCCTAGGGAGGCGAGGAGGAAGAGGGCCAGTGCATTCGCCACATGCAGAGAAAAATCAAAACAGTCGGGGCGCGCCCCCTCCTCCGGACCGCGGGCTTCAGTGTTCGTTACCCTCGATACTGCCTCGCCCTCAGCAAACCCGGCAGCCTGAGAGCTTTGAAAACATGGAAATCTCCGAGATTTTAAAAAATAAAAGAAAGAAAGAAAGAAAAAAAAAAGTCAGGCTGAGGTGGGAAGAACCCGCTATATAGGTTTAAATATTTATACAGGAGCCATACAGAATTGCACGGCAAGGGCTCCCGGGGCGGCGGAGGCCGCGCGCGGCGGCCGGCCCGGCCGGCCAGCCCGGGTTTATTGCTTCGAGAGGGAGGAGGCGGCTGCCGGGAGCTGAGTCCGGGCCGGAGACAGGGAAGAAGGCCGGAGTTGCAGAGGAGGTCCCAGCTCCCCTCGGCGGTCCGGGAGGCGGCGGGCAGACGGGCGTTAGGGGCCCGGCGCGATGGAAGATCCCGGGCGCCGCTCAATCGTCCACGTCGATCTCTTCGTCTTCCTCGTCCTCTGAGCAGTCCTGGCTGCTGGCCGGCTGGTCCGTGAGCGGGGAGGCGGGCGAGAGCTGCAGGGGCCCGGCGCCCGGGGCCTGCGGGGCGCCTGGAGGGAGCGCCGGAGAGCCAGGCCTAGACTTGGCCCTGCCGCAGCCGCCGCCACCGCCGCCCGCGGCCTCCGAGTTCTGCTCGAGTTCGGCCAGCGCCACGATGTCCATCTGCCCGCTGGGGCCCAGTTTCTTGGCGGACTCCACGTCGGCCTTCATCTCCTCCAGGTCCCGCTTGAGCTTGGCGCGCCGATTCTGGAACCAGGTGATGACCTGAGCGTTGGTGAGGCCCAGCTGCTGCGCGATTTGGTCGCGATCGGCGGGGGACAGGTACTTCTGGTAGAGGAAACGCTTCTCCAACTCGTAGATCTGGTGGTTGGTGAAGGCTGTTCGAGACTTTCGCCGCTTCTTAGGGGTCTGTCGCTGCCCAAAGATGGTCATCCCGTCGCGGCCTGCGAGGAAACCATAATATAGGCTTGCACCAGGAGAGAGGAGACCACACCCCGGCTCCCGCTCACCCCACCCAGGCCTTATCGGCCTGAAGTCTGCTGCACTTCCCTTCTCGGATTTGATTCGGCCTCCTGGACTAGGGAGCCTCCTCTCTGGCAAACCTCCTTCCCCCCGACTCTTGTCTACCGGAAGTCTCTAGGAAAAAATTGTTTCAGTCCCTGCTCCCCACCTAAGAGTTGATTTGAAAGATCCGAGGTCGCTAGAGCACAACGGAGCCAGTCAGGGTCGCCCTGACTGCGGTGTGAATGTTGGTTTACACCTCTTCCCAACCGCCGGACTCTATGACTCTATCCCTACCCGAAAGGTCCTAGCTGAGAGGTTCTCCATTCCCCAACCCAGGAACAGGGCAAGGAGCACCCAGGCCACCGGGAACTGGAGGGAGCCAAGCAGAGCAGGCAAACTGCGGAGAGATCTTGGGTTCCCGCCACCCCTCCTGGGTCACTCGACTCTGGCCTATCCAGAGGCCCCTAGGAAATTGGGTTTGGGTCCTGTCCCACTCCTTTCCACTCCCAGCGGCAGCGGCTTGGGCTGGAGGGCCCTGACGGCAGGCGCAGGAGGAGGCGGGCAGAGGCACAGGGCACAAAGAGTGGGGCACAGGGAGCCGAGCGTGGGGTTGTGGGCGCAAGGGAACCCAGCGGCGGCGCCTACCTTCAGCTGCCTGCAGGACGCTGACCTCCAGCCCCTTAAAGGTCTTGCTGGCGAGCTCCTCCAGCGCGCACAGCGGCGAGGTCTGCGAGAGCAGCGCGCGGCCCGCCAGGGGCAAGCCGCCCGGCGCGTGCTTGTCCGCCGCCGCCAGCAGGTGCGCCGCCCCGCACAGCGAGTAACTTCTCCGCACAGACGGCTTGTTGAGGATGTCCTCGATGCTGAACGGAGTCAGCGGCTTGTTGGAGTTGGCGGGCGGCGGCAGGTGATCCAGCGGGCTGCGCCGCCGCTCTTCCCCCGGCGCCGCCTTGCCGTCCTCCTTGGAAGTCATCTCGGCCTCGTTTGGGGGCCCGGCCGGGGCGGCTCGGGCCGCGGGGACCCAGCCCGCGGGCAGCTCGGGCGCCGGGCGGCGCGGGTGGGCGGCAGCGGCGGGCGGGAAGGAGGCCGCGCCGGGCCAGGCGCGGGACCAGGCGCGGGGCCAGGCGCGGGGCCGATTAGCGCAGCGGCAGAGGCGAGCAGAGCCGCACGGGGCCCCGGGAGGAGGGCGCTGACGCGGGCGCCGCCGCCGCCGGGGCTTCCAGCAATCCGCGGCCCGAGCCGGGGCGCGCCGCGCGGGGCTCCAGTTTCGCCAGCCCCGGTGCTATTTAAAGGTGTCAGGTGGCTCCGCGGCGGCTCCTGGCCCCGGGTCCTGGCGGCGGCAGTTGGAAAAGCCGAGGCGAGGGCGCCGATCCCGTACTGCGAGGGGAGGCGGAGAGATGGGGCAATTGACTATTGCTAACAAGTTAGCCTTGATCGAGGAGTAATCAATTATCTGCAGCGGCACTTCTCTATTTCTCTTTCCTTTCTCCCTTTCTCCTTTCTCTTCTTTCTCTCTGTTCTCTCTCTCTCCCTCCCTCTCTCTCTCTCTCTTCTCTTTTCTCTGCTCCCCCCCGTCTCTCTTCTTCTCTCCCTCTCCCTCGCCCTCTCTTTCACTCTCTGTCTGTCCAATGCAGGCGGCTCTAAGTTGGGAAGCTCATTAATTAGCGGGCCGGGGGTAGGAGGAGCCGGCTGGAATTAGCCTGCCTAATGCGCCTGTCAGTCCGGGCGCCGCGCCGCGCTCGGCCCGAGCTGTTTGTAAATTACATTAGCCGCGCCTTTATTGCACCCGAACCTCGGGCGACTCAAAAGCCGCCGCCCCCACCCCAAACTGCGAGCCTCGCTCCCGGCGCACCCGCCTCCCGCCGGTCTGGCTGCGATGGCAGCGCTGGCCCGGAGGTCTCAGGCTCTCCGACCCGGGATTTGGCGCCCGAGAAGGGCGGCGTGAGCCCAGCCGGAGAGGGACGTGGCCGCTACGCGGGCCAGGTAAGACCAGGAGCCGGGATGGGCCCCGCCACCGCCCAGCGAGGACTTTGCCGAGCTGATACCAAGGACCCAGCGTCCCTACCCCTCGACCCTCTTGTCTGTCACCCCCGGCCTTGGGCCATGCGCCTGGGGAGAGGGAATCTGCAGCTTCCGAGGATGGCCCGCGGGAGGTTCGTGAGGGTACTGCAGCCCTGGATGAGACGACACGGGACAGGGCTGGAGGACCCCAGGGGTTGGGGGAGGGGGCCAGTCAGAGGACTCAGTCTTCACCAGCCGAGAGCTGACGGGTGAGTTGTTGGTGGCTGCAGGCACCTCTTCCCCGGCCCGAGGCAGTAGCAACAGCCTTACCTCTTCTTGCAATCTTGCACACTCTTTCCTCGGGCTGTGGCTCTTCCGGTCGACTGGGGCCACGGCCCGCCCGGTGACCGGCGCCCGACCGGGCAGCCGGGCGGGTTGCCTGGGCTAACGGGGCCGGCTCGGGGCCTCCCCGCTGCGCTCTGCCCAGGCCCCGGCCGGGGCCCCGCTGCCGGCCCCGCCCAGCCCAGTGCCGGGCTGGAGTACACCACCCGACTCCAGCTGTTCCGGATGCGGGGCGGGGGCCCGGAGGGGGCCGGGCCACGGCTGGGACTGCGCTCCCAGGAACCCGCAGGGAAGCCGGGTTCGAGTCAGACTGGGGGCTGGGAACCCTACGGCCGGCCGGCCGGACTCTGTGTATATCAGGCGAGCATTTGTGCACAGCGGTATTTGAATGTGTTTACGTTTGAATATGTACATTTGCGTGGGGTTAGAAATGTGGTGTATTTGTGTAAACCTGTGGGTACTTAGGCACGTTGGAACCCTATGTCTTTCATTCCCCAAAGGCACCCAAAGGGGCTGTACCCCCCCGGGCTCTTTTTGCTCTGGCTTCTCTCCTCTGATTTGTATGGGGCCGTTGGCCCCACCACCTAAATTTTCCATGTCTGCCCCTGAAGAAAGGAGGGGAGCAAGGAGGGGTTAGAGCCAAGGGAGCTGTTTCTCTCCCCACATACAGCCTCAACCCTTTTCCTGGCTTTGTTTGTAAACTCCTGGGCAGACGGTGTGGTCAGGCAGCCCTGCTTAGTCAAGAGAAGGGCCCAGAGAGGCCAGTGCAGAGGACTGTGGGCCAGCCTAGAGGTTAGGATGGGAAGAATAGGACCTTCTAGACTTCTTGGACCTCCTTCCATACTGCCCCAGAGAGGAAGTGAGCCAAGCTGGGCTGTGGGGCAGGGGGCAGTTTCTCTCCCTGGATGCCTCCGGCATGGGGGTCTCTGCACATCAGAGATTGGTTTATCGCCCATTTAGTTATTTGTTTAGAACACGCTTGCAGCTCCCCAGAGTAAAAGAGAGAGTGTAGGGAGGAAAGATTCCTGTTTGGGACCCCAGTGCCTGCCCTGGCCCTGCTTGGGAGTATTGGGAAGAGTTATTTAGCCTTTTTCCCATCTTTTTCCTGCATTTCTGGGGAGGACAGGTGCTCGGAGGCAGGAATGGTGAGAATGGGATTCTTTCTCAGTTCCTCCAGAGCTGCAGAATTGTCCTCAAGGCAGGCCCGTCTCTAGGGCACCAACACTGTTGTGAAACCGTGAGGTGATGCTGGGCCTACCAACAGTGGAGTCAGAGTTGAGAGAGGTGGAGAGCCACCTGAGCGAGAAGGTGCCCCGGAGCCTGATGGACTCTGCAGGCTTGGAAGCTTAGGGACTGAGGGGGGTCTGCGCTCTCCTCTCACTTCCTGCCTCAGCCTCTGGTCCCCAGCCCTTTCCCGACATAACCCCAAAAGCCCTGACCCAGAGCTTCGGGCAAACCATATCCCCATGCTAGAGAGGAGGCCCCTCCAGATCAAGGAACAGGGACTCATGAGTCGGTATCTTGGGAGGCGCTTCATCCCATAACCCCCTGCCATTCTTCCTGTCTGCACCTGATACTGTCTGCAGGACAGGATCTTAAGGGCAACCTTGCTGTTGTCCCTTTTCCAGTCCCTCAGGAACAGTGGACCTCAGTGTTACGACAAAGCTGCCAGGAAGGTGAGGAATGTGAATTGGGGAGCAGAGGGGCAGGAGCATAGAATTCCTTCAATGGGGTCCTGTTTCCGGGGATCTTTAGTCTTCGGCCACATCATGTCCAAGTGGACAGGACATTCCACAATCACCTGCTATATTACCTCTTATACTCACCGTAGCCAGACCTCTTTTTCCTGCGGCCCAATCCGGAGGCTTTGTTTTCAGCCTCATTGGTTGAACACCCAACAAAACAGCCCCAGCAGGCACAGCTGGGGGTTCAGGGGGCACGTGGTGCTACCCACTCATTTTGTTGTTTAGGGCCCCTACTTCTATTGCCTCACCCAGGCTATGTTCGAAAACCAGGCCAACTGTCCCACCGACCTTTTTGCAACCCCACCGTTTCCCCCCACTCCAGACCCCAGTGCGTGGGCTGTTAGGATCTTCTGAACTCCTGAAAACCCAAAACTACTGGCTTCCGTACCCCTCTGGCAGATCAGAGAGCTGTATCTTGGGCTTGCAGTCAGACTCACTCCCTCTCCCGCTAGATGAGGAGACCCTTGAGGGCAGGGACCTTGATCTGGGGACTCTATCCACACCAGACCTGCCCAGGCAGGTGAGCACCTGGTGCCCTCCGCTTACTGGTTCAATGAGTTGTTTTTTGGTTTTTGTTTTGAGCGAATGGAGTATAAATGATTATGTGTTGTGGAGGGGGAAGGCTCGGGCCTTGACTTTCCCCCTCAGAGGGGTTCTGGAGATGGTGAAAATTAGGGGAGTAATTCAGGGTCAGGGGAGGGGAGAGGGGAGATAGGAACTCTGCCGTTGCTCCTGAGGAGCTATCCTGCCCACCCCCTTTCCTGGGACCCAAAGCTGGGTTGGGAAGACACTCTAGGGTCCCCTGCCCCCAGGTAGCTGAGCCAGTGTCATTTCCCACGAAGCTGGAAGCAATCGGTCCCTGGAGTCTGCTGCCCAGAGGCAATGCGGTCTTTACAGCCTGGTCTATACTGTATCCTGACTGCCAAATTCCTGCTTGCTGCCTATACTGCCAGGGTCCAGCCTTATTCTATCTTCAGTGGAAGGGGAAGGGGTTAGTCTAGCAAAAATCTGCTTTCCCCCTAGTTTAGCGAATATTTCAGACAAAGACGAGGGAAAGAGCATTGCATGAATTGCCAGGATAAGGGGACCCTGTAGACCCAAACAAAATGAGTTATTCCTTAGCACAAGAGAATAATTCAAGTAAACCCCCAAACATTCCATCGGCTTTAATCCAGATTGTTTTGGTAGTCCCATTTGTTTCCAGATTATTTGTGTAAGCACCAGCAATGGCCCTTAGGCCAGAGCTCCCCTTAGAAAAAAAGGTTCTGACACCGCTTGAAATGAGTTAACTTGACCACCAATTGGGATCATTTTTGAATCCCCCAGGGACCTGCTACTCTGACAGTCTTTGTGGAATTCAGAGAGTGTTTCTTCTGCTATTGAAGTAGACTCCGATAGATGGCCTCCTGCCTCCCTGGCTGAACCAGGACTGCCCCCTCGGTTTTTATATTCCGCCCTGGGCCACCGTCAGCAGTAACAACAACAACAATAACCATGACAATAAACACCAGAAGCCCTTACCGCGTACCTGGCTTCAGGCTAAGAGTTTTATTCATTCATTTATTACTCACAACCCTATGAGGTAGTAGCTACTGCTATCACGCCAATTTTAAATATAAGGAAAATGAGTCCCAGAGAAGTTAAGTAACCCATCCAAAGTCACACAGCTTGTTCTAGAGTAATTAGGATTTGAAGATTGTTTTTTCAAACTCTAATTCTAATCCCGGAACCATGGAGTTTTAACCAGCCCCCGCCCTGGGGTGGGGGTGGGGGTGGGGGGCTCTTTGAATGGGCTTCGGGGGGGGGGCTCTGCAGATCCCAGAAATTGTGTGTAAAATTATGGATGTGAGCCCAAGTGGGCACATTTTTCCAGGGGCAATATTACATGACCCATTGGATTCTCAAAAGGGGTTGGAGGTCCAGAAAAGGTTAAGACCAGAAGCAGGCCGACCAGAGGGAGGGAAGCTGCCCCCCTGGCAGGTCTGGAGAGCAGGGAGCCAGCCGCTCCAAAGTCCAGGCCAGGCTCCAAGCCTACTTCTGGGCCTGCCCTGCTATCTGTGGCCACTGGCTCTCAGACCTCTTCCTGCCCAGGTCGGGGAAGGCGCTATGGCGAGGTCACTGCTTTGGAGAACACCCCTCCCTGCTTCTCCCCCACTCTGTGAACTGAACCCCAGAGCCTACTGACAGGGTGGCCTCACCACATAGGCCAACCTCTTTCAGGCACTTCAGCCCTGCATGGGGGGTGGGGGATGCCATTTGGAAATGGGGGGGGGGGTGCATAAACAGACTACTGAGTGATGGAGACAGGTAGAGATGGGAAGAGACTTCCCAGGAGGTGCTCAAGACCCATGTGACCATACTCTGGAGCCTCCAGAACATCGCTCATTTTTTATGGTCCTTTGCTCCCCTCAACCTGGGGTCAGAAGGGTCTCAGTCACTTCCCTTCCTTGTACCTTTTGCTCTGGTTTTAGTGCTCAGCTGTCTTGCAGAATCTTCCCTGCCCTGTTCAGTTCCTCTATGCTCCTTAGCGAACTTCCCTCAGAGTCATTGTCAGATTGTCAGGAACGTGCTGGTTTGTCTGTCTGCCCTTCTGCCTCTCTTTCCACCTGGCTTTGGGAAGAAAGGTGCCTGGATCTCTTCTCCATGCCCTATGCCAGCCTGGCATATAGCAAGAGCTCTTCATCCATTTAAAAAATTTTTTTTAACATTTATTTTTGGGAGACAGAGACAGAGCATGAGCAGAGGAGGAGGAGGAGGAGGAGAGAGAGAGAGAGAGAGAGAGAGACAGAGACAGAGACAGAGACAGAATCTGAAGCAGGATCCAGGCTCTGAGCTGTCTGTTAGCACAGAGCCTGACGCGGGGCTCAAACTCACGAACCACGAGACCGTGACCTGAGCCTGAGTGGAAGTCGGACGCTCAACCGACTGAGCCACTCAGGCGCCCCTCTTCATGCATTTTTGAATGAGTAAACTAAATGAATAATAAGAGACAAAAGAGAGAGCCAGGCAGGGACTTCATTCAGCCTGGGCCCCAGAGAGAGGGGACCAAGGGTATGCGTGAAGGGTAGGTGCATTGTTTTGCCAGCTGTGTGCAGATGTGTGAGGCGCCCCTGCTGCTGATACCTCCAACACTCACACAGGGGCACAGAGACCTCATTCTTTAATGCCTTTTGGCTGTGGAGGGAGGTGGGAGGTCCTGGGTTCTGGACCCAGCTGTGGTGTGGCCTGATTCAGGAATGGAGTTTCTGTTCTCTCTCCTCCCTGTCTTTCTTTCTACAGGATTGAGCCCCCATCATGTTTTGGGCCCAGAAACAGAGAGGAAGACAGACAGAAGAAGGAGGGTGATGGGCAGGCAGGAGTGGCAGGAGACGGACATTTTCATCCCAGTAGCCCAGGGGACTGTGAAGAGGATAAGTGGGAGGAGTCTGGTTCTGTCCCAGTGCAAGTGACATTTGCATTGAGCCTTAAAAAAACCAAGAGCATTTGGGTAGGTGCAGGGGCGGGGACCACTTTCCAGGCAAGAGAAACAGCCAAGCAGGAGGCCAGCAGTGTCAGCCCAGAGGGGGAGCCAGAATGCCAACCCCCCCACCCCCCCCCCCCCCCGCCATATTTCCTCCCTCTGTGGCCTGGGCAGCAACCTGCTCTGGTGGGGGTGAACTCCTTGGTCCCTTGTGCACCCCCATTAGGTCTGCAGCCTGGGGCAGGTCCTAGTGGGCTCCCAGGATGGCTACTTAGGGCCACAGGGAGGGGGGCAGTTGGAAAAAGGCCACACCCCCAGCCTGCTGCTCCCGGACCTAGGGTGGGGGTTCCATTTTCCTTGCTACCCACAGAAACTCCAACAGCTGATCCTCTCTTGCTAACCTAGATGGCCCAGGAACTCTTGGGTTTGAGCAAAGCTGCTGATGCTGGTCGGTGCCTCCCATTCCACAGAAGTGTCTCACAGCCTGTGGGGCACCCGGCTGCAGACGGGCAGCAGCGGGGCCTGGGCTAGGCCAGGGGGACAGAGGGAGGAATGGGCCGGTCGCCGGGAATGGCAAGGAGACCTAGGGGCGGGCCAGCGGGGCTAGGCGGCTCGGGAAAGGCCTGAGTCAGGCTTCTCCCAATAAACTGCACGTGAATAATTCAGCAGCCATGCAGGGGCTCATTGCATTAGTGCCGCCGCCAGCTCAGCCCCTCGCCTTCCCGCTGAGGGGAGGGGGCCACTCATGCGCTCGAAGAGGGGAGCCAGGTAGAAGACCCCCCTGCCCGCTGGCATCCTGGATTCTGCCGGGACCAAGTCCCAGAAGACTCCCTGGTCCCCGATCTCCTCCGACCCCAAGGTCAGAGGGCTGCCTGCCAGGCAGTGCTGTTCCAGCTCAGCCGCTCTCAAGACCCTGGGCGAGACCACTCAGGCGGCAGAAGCAAGGCCAGAATAGGGGACGCGGGGTCCGACTGCGGAGGACCAAGCTGCTGCAGTGCCCAACCGCACCGCAGAATGCGGGAGGCTTGGCTCCCAGCAAATCGAAGAAGGCCGGCTCAGTCCCGCGCTCAGAGCCCGGACGCCCTGAGGCTGCTCCTCGGGCCAGGATTTTCCTAGCATGCTGAGCGAAGCTCCAGGCAAGCCGCAGGGCCCTTCATTTTCTGTGGATCCCAGGTTACCCGGTCTCTGTTCCCGCCTTTCGGACCCACAGAGCCGGTTCCTGCCACGCCAGCCTCGGGTGTGGGCCCCGGGCCGAGTGTTCCAGCGAGCGGAAGGTGGGAGGCGGGAGGCGGTGGGGAGAGGCGGAGGGGGAGGGAAGGGAGCCCCAGGCTGCTGGGCCTGAGCGAGAGGGTCAGTGCGAGCGCCTGCAGCCTTATTTCGTTTGGGCGGAACCAGCTCCCCTTGGCTATTCCACTTCCCACGTGTCCCTACGTTCCTGATCTTGAGGGATCACATCCCATCAAACATCCACCGACGCTTAATTGCTTCAGCTCTTTTCCACGCCCCTCCCCTTCCATTAGGTCCACCCCATCCTGTCTGCAGTAGCGACCCTGCTCCTGCGTGCTGAACTTCGGGCCCAGACCCTCGTGCCGGCCCCGCTGGCCCACCTGGGGCCCGGGGCGGCGCCGGCAAGGCCCCGACACCTAGTCTTCAGGGTGTTCCTGACCGGAAGCCAGACCGTTAGCCCTGCAGGGGGCAGCTCGTGTCCGCCTGCCCCACTCGGCACCCCCAGCAATCTTCCTCTTCTGCCCAGGCTTACTCCTCCTCTTCCTCTTTCCTCAGCCTCCAGGCATTTCTTTCTCATTCCTTTTTTTGTTCAGTGAGGTGCTCAGCCCCGGGCTCTGGCTCCTGGGGAGGCTTGGGCTTACTCGGCCGCTCTAAGTCCTCAGCTGAAACGCTGGGTTAACCACCAAATTTCGAACGCCTTCTGCAGCAGGGCCACCTGAGTGTCTTTGCAGAGGCAGGTGAGAGGGCTGATGGCACCATGACCTCAGACAACTCCACTCCAGGCCAGCTGTGTGATCTTGGGTAAGTCTGTTAACCTCTCTGAGCTTTGATGGGGACAAAGTCAGGAGACTTAGGGAGAGAGATGGGAGGGTAAGACTTTTCATTCGTTTGGGAAAAGGGGTTGCCTGCTTTGGGGCCCAAGGAGGAAGTGAGGTTCGGGAGAATTCGAGGTCTAGAATGGCTATTTATTTTAACGAATATTTCCAGGAACAGCTGGTAGCTGCTTTTATTTTTCTCTTTTACGGCTGATAGGGTGCCAGGTGTTAGAAACCTCTCCAATCCTGGCCGGGTCCGGTTTTACCCAAGAGGAAACTGAGGTTAAGATCACCTCCTGCTGGTCAGTGCCACAGGTAGGATTCACACCCATATCAAGCTGGGAGGCACTCTTGAGTTTAAGCCACACAGTCTAGCCTTGGACTGGTGAATTGAGACCCCACAGGGCTGGCTGCTACCCAAGCGTGGAGGGGTTGGGCTGAATCTCCAAGTGTTCCCTTTTTTTTTTTCCGTGCTGGGAAAGTTTTGAAATTTTTGTTTTTAGGTAAACGAGTTTGGCGGCTCCCAGAGAAGGATCGAAATAATACCCAGTGAGGGACTTTCGGCATGTAATGGGACAGCCTCTGGGACAGGACAGGGAGGACAGCGTTTCTCCAAGTCCGGGGAGGTGGCCTTGGCAGGGCCAAGGTAGAAGCCATCGCTCCCCAAGTTTTCCTCCCACGAGTCTATGCATCTGTTCATGAATCTATCTGTCCTGTGGGGCCCACGTCCCCAGAAGCCCCCCACCGAGGGAGAGAAGGAGCACCAGAGAGAAGGCTCACGGCCCAGGGCAGAGGTATGGCCAAACGATCCCCTCACTCTTTCACCCTCTCCAGGGGCGTCTCTCTGAGGTAGGCTCCTCCTAGCTGCAGAAGTGGGACTGGTTGTGGGGGAGTAGGGGTGGGTAGGCTGGAAGCTGGGGCCTGGGGACCCCTGACTGGGCAGGGGAGGGCTGTAATCCGGCTCCCCGGCGACCGTCCCCAGCTCCCGCTGCAAGGTCGCCCCGTGGCAGCCCCGACAGGCCATGCGTCCCTCGACACAAGTCCCATTATATTGTATTTATGTTTCACTTTATTGGTTTTTTTTCCCCTCTCTTATTATTGTCTCACTCTGGGGGAGGCAATGGATATAATATATTCATCTTTATTATACCAAATCTGTGTGAAGCATTTAATAAAACGCTGTTTCCACACAGCCAGGGACATTAGTGTGAGCTATTCTTAAGTTAATGCTCGGGTATTGAGGGCGCTTCCGCCACAGCGCCTGCTGCTGGCGGCCCGGGGGAAGCTCAGGCCCTGGCCGGGGGGCGCCCGGCGCCCACCCAGAACGCCCGGTGCCCTTCCCGCTTGAGTGCTCATCCTAGCCGTGGCTCGGTGACCCTTCGGGCCCCGGCCTGGGAGGAGGGCCTCGGAAGAGCGGAGTCCAAGCCCTCCCCACCCCGCTCGAGTTTCTAACTGACTGTGAGCCTTGGTTCGTGCCTAGGCAAAGGACTAGAATTCCATAACCGCTTTCCTCTCAGGGCTCTTCGTTGGGAGGCTGAAGAGGCCTTGGGGGTGGACAGGGCTTTATAAACAGGAAGGAAAAAAAGCGAGGATTTGTCGAGATGGGGTCGACGAGGGCCAGAGAGAAACAACGGAGGTCACAAAAGTAGTTCTAGACGACACGGACTCTCAAGCTGAACCCCAGGCCAGGCTGCAGAGCCAGTGCAACTCCAGTTTGAGCCGAGCCGGGCAGCTTTCCGTTCACCTGGGCTTTACCCGCAGCAGCCGCTGGTGAAGGCGACTGCATGTAGCGGAGCTCTGGGACTGTCACAGTGGGCTCTCCCATGGTTCACCCCCTAGGTAGGCAAACGGTCTCCGTAGTCCAGTTTACAGCTAGCACACTGACGCTCAGAATGGCCAAGTGGCTTGTTTGAGGTGCCCCCGCTGGAATGTAGCACGCTAGATCATACCGTCTTCAGACTCTGCTCCCTTCCCTTCTTCCCCCAGCCCTCCTGCTCCCTACCTTCCCCCCCTCTCCCTTCTCCAGCCCCATCCTCCAGGGTTTTCCATGGCTTATGAGCTTTGCATTTCTGCTTCCTACACACACACACACACACACACACACACACACACACACACACACCCCTACCTGGGGATGCTCAGGAGAAGGAGAAACAGTCACACGGATTTCCACATCCAGGCTCACTGCCCAATGTCCTTCAGAGCCTGCTGCTTGGGTTCTTTTAAGGCCCAGATTTGGGAACATCAGCCTGTCTTATACCAGTGCTGTGGGGGAAGGTTAGGGGCAACCTGACCAGGCCAGAAGGAGGTGATGTGCAGACAAAGATTGGAGTGGGCAGGTAAGTCCCCCTGTTATGACTAATACCCTCCCATAGTCCTCCTGTGCCCCCATCACCTCGTATTTGGGGCTGTTCTAGGGCACCCCCCACATGGTAGGCTGCTGGTGGAGTTTGTTTGGAGGCTAAGGGTATTGGACAAATCTGACAGTTTCCAGCTGGGCTGGCTGGGGGAGGAGGATACAGACCCACTGTGTGGCCGGGTTGGGACTAGGGTGAGCAAGTGAGGTGCCTTGGGCACAGGACTGAAGGGGGTACTCGCTCTGAGCGTTATGTACTTAAATTCTGGGCTTAAGCATCTCATTTGCCTCACCCTAGTCCCAGCTCTTCTGTGTGGTCCCAGGGGTGGAATCACCACCACAAATTGCTGAGCAGAGATGGGATGACTTCAGCTTATCCTTGTGAATGGCTTTCTGAAGGGTAGAAGCGAAGACAATGGAATGAGCTGCCTTGTGTGGGAGTGAGCTCCCCCCAACAGGTGGAGTATGCAAGCGGGGCTTAGAATCTGCCGAGAAGGCTGGTAGACACAATTTTATTGTCGTCCTCATCATCTTCGCTATTTTACCATCACTCCCTTTGTGCCACATAAGAGCTTTCCCACATTATCTCATGTAATGCCTATAAATGTGTTTGGGCCAAGGATGGGATATCAGAGTCTCTGAACTTCTGGGTCCTTTTCAGCTCTGAGAGTCTGTTGTTGCAGAAGACAGAGGGCACTTCTGTTGATTTGAGTGGCTCATTGCATTATAGGTATTATTTGGACTTGTCTCATGGCCTTTGCTAGTGGGTAAACTCTTTAAGGGCACCGACTGTGTCTAATCTCATGTTTGTTTGTTTGTTTTTTTTACCGTTCCCTCTCCTCTTCCATGCCCCACACAGAATGAGGCATATAACACATGTTTAACAAATACATGTTGAACAAACACGTGAGTAAACCACTATCAAGAGCTGTCCGTACACCTGACCATATACTTTCCGGGCTATGACCAGCAAAGCCATCTGGGTGGCTACTGGGAGGGCAGGTACCACCTCTGCAGTCATTGTCCCCCTTGCCCCACAGCTGAGCTGAGTTCAGGCAAGGACTTATAGATCCTCCTGCCGCATCGTGGACCCAGCCCTGTTCTAGTCTGTGGGTAAGACAAGGGCCAGCCCAGTTCTGGCAGCGCAGGCAGAGCTCAAGGCCCATACTGGACAAGCCTCAGGAGAGGCCATTCAGGCGGGGGAGGAGGCCTCTGGGAAGTCAGAGCAGGGAGAAGTCTACACAGCAGAGTTGGGACTAGAGCTGGGCCTTGAAGGGTGGGAGAAATTGAGAGGCCGATGGGAAGAATGGAGTATGCCAGGTCAGAGCGGGAGGGCCACCAGAGCAAGAGGGCAGAGCAGGACTGCCCACAGCGGTTTTGGGGTCGGGAGGGCTGGCTTAGCTGGAAAGAGCACCAGGGGAGGATGAGTGGGAAAAGACATTGGTGGAATACCTTGAATGTCACCCACCCACCCATCTGCACCCTTCCCCCACACCCTGTCCTCCCCTCCACCCTCTGATACAGGTGGGATCTCGGCTTCTAGGCTGAACCCAGCTGGGCCAGGCCGCCGGAGGGTGGAGCCGTGGTGCCTGCGGTGGTGCCAACCCAGCCAGCGTGTAGGCGTTGCTCTGCCGGCCTGTCGCGGAGCGCGAGCCTGCCAAGGAGCCAGAGCGCTGTGCCGCGTGGAGGGTGTCAGGGGTGGTATTGTCGGCGCACAAATGCTCAACTTTATGTACTTTTAACTAGAGGTGTAACAGATGGCCCCGTTTCTGTCCAAGCCAGGGAGACTGGTGCCCATTCCGGCTGCAGCCAATCAATCCCGCCACTCTGGGGGGAGCTACAAGCTGGGCTGGGAGGCCTGGAGCCAGCAATCGCGCAAGGCTGTCTGCTCGGGCTGGCCCAGTGCTGCCTCTGCCAGCCGCTCAGCCATGGGCCTGGGGAGATAGGAGGGCAGGCAAGTGGCAGCCATGCCCAGCAGCCCAGTCAGAGGCCTGCCTGGGAGGGAGAGCCTGGACCCACCTGCCAGGACCCAAATGGCAATGAAGACATTCAAGCCCCCAGCCTGCCCCACTTTGTCGCATTCTCCTCTGCCCCCTGCTCAATACTTAACCCCCAAATTTCTAGCCTTGAAATGCTCCAGATCCACAGCCCTGCAGTGTCCTGCCTTGTGGACTCCAGATGTTGCTCAGGACTGGAGATGAGTAGTGGTGCCTTTGGGAGAAATCATCATGAGACTGCAGAAGTCTTCAAGCAATGCCCAAGACAGCTAGGGAAGAGAGAAAAAAGCAGGGCCCAGGGCTCCCAGAGCTGAGAGAAACTGTTAATTAATCCATTCATACATTCATACAGTCAGTCAACGACACTTAGTGAAAGCCTACTATGTGCTAAGTCCTTCGCTACATCGGTGCACTGGGGGCACAATGGTGACTAGGACGTAATTCCTATCCTTGGGACCTTCTCAGGGGAAGACAGACAAATACATGGGTAATTGGTAATTGGTAAAAGGGCTCAGAAGCATCTCCACAAGGGTTGGAAGCACAGAGCAGGAGCATTCAACCCTGCCTGCG
This sequence comes from Panthera leo, assembly GCF_018350215.1. Classification (NCBI taxonomy): domain Eukaryota; kingdom Metazoa; phylum Chordata; class Mammalia; order Carnivora; family Felidae; genus Panthera; species Panthera leo. Next base: position 59,266,758 of record NC_056689.1, read on the forward strand.
AGATCCAGGGACGATCTGGCTCTGCACTGGGTGTTGAAAGACCGGTAAGAGTTTTCATCAGACGTGAAGGCAGGGAAGCGCCTTTGTGGGGGAGAAGGAATAGCATGGACGAAGACACAATAAGAAAGTGCACGGTGAAGGTAAGGGTGTGGAAAGATGTGAGTGTGACTGGGGCTTGCGGTGTGGGTGGAGAAGTGGGGTGGGGCCAGGCCTGGTAAGCGATGTCTGGCTCTTTTGCAGTAGGCTGGCAACCTGACCTGGCAGATTTCTTGCCTCCATTTTCCCTCCTGTGACCCTATTGCCCCTCTTCTGGGCTCAGAGGGAGTGAGGAAAGGAGGAGGCAAGGCCTGGCAGCATGAGGGCAGAACTCAGACCCTACGGCATCAATCTCTAGAGTGACCCTAGTCCTGGCTTTCCTCCTTTCTTGCTTTGAGGGATGAAACAGTGAATTAGGGAGCTGACTCTCCCCAACCACGTACCCCATGGAGTTCTGAGTCTTCTAAAAAAAAAATCGCGTTTCTGTAGAGGCAGGAGAGGATTTAGAATCTTATGCACTCATTCATTCATTCATTCATTCATCAAGAAATAAACATGAGCTGTGTTCAAAGTGCAGGCAGAATATTGAGGTAGAACATTCATTATACTGAGCTGTGAGGAGCTCAGGTCCAGACACAGGAGGAAGACAGGAATCTGGGCAGGTGTCCTTCTGTTTGCAAGAAACAGAGGTACACTTATGTGATCACGAGAAAAAGGAGGGCCTTTGTATCGAAGCACGTGACTTGGCGGTAGAACTGGGCCCAGAAAGCACGCAGGGACCAAGGCAGCTCTGGGGACTACCTTCTCTCTCAGGGTAAGGTGGAAGGGCACACCATAGGGTCTCTCTTTTCTTTGTGTGTCTCTCTCCTCGTTAATATTAATGAAATAATAATTATTATAATAGGAGGAGGAGGAATGATGGTTAACCAGCTCTGGACACATACTAAATGCCCGACACATTGGTTTCCGTGCTTATCTCAGTAAATCCTATGAAGAACACTGCAAGTTAGCTGGTGTCATTACCCCATTTTACATATGAGAACACTGAGGCTCAAGGAGGTTAGGTACCCTGCCCCTAAGTGCCAGCCAGAAAGTGGAGGAGTCAGGATTCTCACTCAGGTCGGCCTCCAGAGCCCCAGCTCATAACTGCTTCTGACCTCTGTGCAGCCTTGAGAGCTTCCTGGGTTTCCTCATAATTTCTCATAACTGTGACTTTCATTTGACCAGCCGGCCTCTCTGAGTCTCTCTCTACATCACCTCTGCTAACTGCTCTAGTCTCTCCATATTTCATAGTTCAAATTCCCAGGAGAAGAAATCGGATTGGCCCAGCTCATCTTTTAATGCCAGGCCACACTGTAAGCAGCTGCCCAGCCAAAGAGCTGGCTGGGAGGGGGGCCCCGTGCAGCCACGGATCAGCATCCTTGTTACATCCAAGATTAGAAATAAGATCGTATTTAGGGGAAAGTGCAAAGTGCTAGAAGAGAGGTGCAGGAGAAGGATGAGGGGAGACCTCTTGGAGGGCAGTTTGTGGTTTTGGTCCTGAAATAAGATGGGATTTGGGGAGGAGAGTTGGTAACAAGGATTTCCTGAAGAAAGGGAAAGCATGAACACAGGTGCGGGACTGGGATAGCACGAGTCATGTTCAAGGACCACCGCTAGTTCTGCTTATCAGGAGAGGGGGGGGTGCCTGGGATAGAGGCTGAAAAGCAGGACTTGAATGCCAACACGAATGTGACCTCACTTCAATAGGAGTCGTGGAAGGTCTTTGAGCAGGAGAGGGATGTGAACAGACATGTGCTTTAGGTAGGATGACCCTATGTCCAGGGCAGTTTCTGTTTATGCCTTTTGCCCCACTGTCGTTATTATATTTTTATTCCTAAAGTTTTTTATGATTACTACTTTACAGAGTCCCTTTTCATTTTCAAAAGTATCTAGATTCGAATTGCGAAGTACATGGTTACTCCGGCTTTAGAGGCTGTGGGCTATCACTCTGCTAGGATTAGTGATGGCGGCGCAGGCTGAGAGGCAGAAGGATCATGGATAAGGATGGATATTGCCATAGCCCAGTCAAGGAAGGCCAGAACCAGGTGGGGGCACGGAAGGTAGAACACAAAGGAGTGTGGGCAAGAGGCAGGGCTAATGTAGAATTGATCAAACCTGGCAGGTGAATGGATTTGGGGGAATAAGAAAGAAGCGGGCAGCCCCAGTGACTCCTAGGTGTTCAGCTTGATTGTTGGCAAGAATGGTGGAAGTCTGAAGGCAGCGCTTGTTGGGGGTAGGGGGTAGAGAAAATGATCGTGATTATAATGAGTTTGAGGAGCTCCAGGACATCCACTCAGAGATGCTTAGCAGGAAATTGGACATTCCAGACAGGACCTCAGAAGCTGTCAGTTAAGGATTCTTCCAAAGAGATGGCTCGTGGAAACTTGGGGACAGAAGACAGACAGAAAGGGCAGAGTGAGAGAAGACTAGAAGCTGAATCCTGGGAGATCTCTGTATTTGGGGAGTTGAAGGAGAAGAGAGGAGTCAGAGGAGACTAAGAAAGAATAGTTGGGAAGTTAGGAAGAAAGCAAGAGAAGCTAGTGGCCTGGAGATGATGGAAGTTTTAAGGGAGGGAATTGGTATTAAATCCTGCAGACTCATCACTGAGGAGAATAGAGTTGATGGCCAGCAGGTTTGGTAATGCCAAGGTCACAGGCAACTGCAAGAGACTACAGGGTGGTGGAGATGTTGCATGAGAAGTGACTGGCAAAGAACTAGAGGCAATTAGGGTGATTTCTCATTCAAAAAGTTTGGGAGAAAAAAAGGAGGGAGAGTGAAATGGACAAGACGGAGGAGAAGGTGCTCAATGGAGGAAGTTCTGGAAAATGCTGTAGAGGTTGGGTCGTTGGTAAGGAGGAAAAACTCTTCTTCCTCGGGGACAGGAGGGAAGAAAATAGGTAATGGCCCAGGGAAATTCTGGGATGAACTGATGGGTTTGGGGACAGGTGGAACGGAGAAACATTGTTCAAGGATTGATTCCATATTCTTGCTCAGTTTAGAGTTGAAGATTTGCAGAGGGAAGTATGAGGTGGTTGTGGAATTATAATGAGGAGTCAACTATAGATGAAGAAAAGAGGGGTTTTTTGTAATGTTTATTTTTAAGAGAGAGAGAGAGAGAGAACACAAGGGGGGTGGTCAGGGAGAGAGGGGGACAGAGGAACCGAGCGAGCTCTATGCTGACAACAGATAGCCTGATGTGGGGCCGAACCCACGAACCGTGAGATCATGACCTGGGCCAAAGTCAGATGCTTAACCAACTGAGCCACCAGGCGCCCCTTTGTTTGTTTTTTAATGCATACAGGTGAAGCATGAGTTGAGGCAGCATAAATGGGCCAGTTTTTTCACCAGGTCCAGTGTGCCCAGGAGTAGGAGCCAGAAAGTGGATGGCGGTGTTGCTTAAGGCTGGAGATCGGGAGGCAGGATGGCAGGAAGCACGTTGTTGAAATGGCTGATGTGGAGCCAAGGTAGGAAGAGAGGAAGTAAGGTCAGAACGGGGGTGATGGACTGGGAGAAAGTAGAGAGATTAAGGGACCAGAGAATGCCTCAGTAGAAATGAGGGAAAGGGTGAGGTGAAGGAAAGGAGATTGGGATCAAAGAAGCGATTTCAGATTGTGAAATTCTGGAGTTGCCAGGGGTGAGGGGTGGTCATGCCAGTTAGTGGTTGGAGAGAAGTAAAAGAAACTGTCCAGAATGGCTGGGCCCAATACCTCCAGAGGACTGGGGAGGCTGGGCGGGGTGGCTTGGGATTGAGTTGCTTTCAGCATTCCCACTGGAATTTCTCAGGTTTGAGGGTTTGTTTTTTTTTAATCACACAAGTAGTTCATAATCCTTTATTAATAAAAAGATCTAGGAATCTGATGCACAGCATTGTGGTTATAGTTCATAGTAGTGTGTTGTATATCTGAAAATTGCAAAGAGAGTAGATCTTAAATGTTCCCACCACAAAAAAGAAATAATAATTCTGTGATATGATGGAGATGTTAGCTAATGCTACGGTGGCAATCGTATTGTAATATGTAAGTGTGTCGAATCAACACATCGAACACCTTAAATATACACAGTGTTGTGTTTCAATTATAGTGTAATGAATCTGCAAAAAGAACATGATCAAAACGATCAAATTTATTTAGAAAAATGATCAAATGATCAAAATTAAACTAAATTAAAACTGCCTATAATCCCACCCTTCAGATACTCCTCAAGTTAACATATTGGTGAGTAGTCTTTCAGAGCTTGATGTATATATACTTTTAAAAAAAAGATGAGGGGCGCCTGTGTGGCTCAGTCAGTTAAGCATCAGATTTTGGCTCAGGTCATGATCTCACGGGTCGTGAGTTCGAGCCCCACGCATCGGGCTTTCTGCTGTCAGCACAGAGCCTGCTGTGCTGACAGATCCTCTGTCTCCGTTTCTCTCTGCCCCTCCCCCACTGGTTCTCTCTCTTTCCCTCTCTCTCTCTCTCTCTCTCTCTCTCTCTCTCTGTCTCTCAAAATAAATAAACTTAAAAAAATAGAAATAAAAAAAATGAGGGATCACATTATATATACATAATGGTTTCATAAAGAACCTTTCATTTTGGAATATATAGAAAACTTGCAAAGATGTTACAGTTTCTATATGCCCCTTAGCCAGTTTCCCCTAATGGTGACATCTTACTTTACCAGGGTACATTTGTCAGAGCTGGGAAAGCAGCATTGGTAGGTTATTATTCACTGAACTCCAGACTTTATTTGGCTTTCACTGGTTTTCCCCCTAATGTCCTTTTCTGACTCCAGGATCCCATCCAGGCCCCACATCCCGTTTAGTGCACATACTGTTTTGCAACCTGCTTGTTTTACTCAGCATTCTGTGTAAACACCTTTCAGTGATGCTCAACGTTCTTCCACACGTTTCCGTGGTATTCCGCGGATGGTAGTGCCACTGCCAGTCCCTACTGTGGGGCGTTTATGCCGTTTCCAATTTCTCACTCTTATAAACCAGGCTGGGATGAGCCCCCTTGAAGTTAAATGGTCTGGACTATCCCTGTTGATTTCCTACCGTGCGTTTCTAAATATGGCATTGCTGGGGCAAAGGGGACACATCGTCTAGAAGCTGTGGCTCCCGCTCATCCAGGTGGCCTCCTGAACGGTTGTACCAGTTTACTCTCATGCCAGCATGGCTCAGGCTGTGTTTTTGAGTTTATAAGGGGGAGGGTTGTGGGTGCAGAAGATCTTAAGAGGGGCTGTCTCTCATTTCCAGATCCCTCTGTCTACACTCAGCTCTTCTCTAGGCAATGGGTCCGGTCAGGTGGGCCCTGAATGCAACCAGCAGCTGGGGCAGGGCTGGGGTGTGGCCGGCCTGTGGCCCCTGGGCTCTGGGGACGCCTCCTGTGCTGGGAGCTGGGGAGGGCGCCTGGGAGGCTGCCTGGGCTTTGTTCTTTTGCCAGGAGCTGAGCTGTCGGGGAGGGAAAGGATGAGGAGAGGCTGTAAGGGGAGAGGGAGCCCTCCTCTCCCCCCATGAAAGCTGAGAGGCAGGAGGGCAGCTCCCTGAGCCGGTCGGGGGGCAGCCGACGGATTGGGAAAAACGTAACCTCCTTGAGACGCATGCTCCAGTTCAAGCAGGAGGCATTAAGGATGAAATATCTCCCGAGCAACAATTCATCTCTAACTGGGAGGAGAGGGACTCGCTGACATTTAGCTGTGATCAGGGGCTACACACGCCTGTCTCCAGAAGCCTAACAGGAACGTGGCGGCCTGTGTGTGCGAGAGACTGTGTGTGTGTGTGTGTGTGTGTGTGTGTGTGTGTGTGTGTAACAGGGTGTGACTGTGTGCAACTATAGGGAAGCAGCGGGAGACAGAAATCGTGTGTGTAACAGGATATGAAGGATCATGTGCAACTGCGGTGAAGCTGTGTCTGCACATGTGACAGTTCGTGCGTGAGAGTCTGCGTGTGATTGTGGGGCCTCCTTAAGCGCGTGTCAAAGTCATGTCCGTAAGAGGGTGTTGGAGCCAACGTGAGCCTGTGTGTGATGTGGAATATGTGTGCGCGATTGAGCAAGAGCACGCTGGGGTGCTGTATAATGCCGTGGGTGTGACAGTGAGATTGCCCCTGAAATTGGCCTTGAGACATGAGATTGGGTATGAGATACTAGCTACGACGCTGACCCTGAGACTAGGCTAGATCTCAGGCTTCTGCCAGCCCATGAGGTGCCTTTGTGAGGATTAGAAAAAGGTACCCCCTCCAACACGAAGACACAACTCCCCACTGTGCTCTCACGGAGGGTTCTTGTGCCAAGTGCAATCTGCCTAACCAAGCCGAGGCCGTGCGTGGGCTCCCTACTCTCTTTTTTAGAGTTCGGTGCGATTTGCCCCACCGTGGCACTTGTCATGTTTTTAACGTCTTCAACAGTTTCGTGTGAGTATCTTTTAAATCACTGTCCCCGCTGCGAGGCTGTAAGCTCTGTGGAGGCTAGGACCCCTTGTCTACGTCTGTCTTACTCACGGCGGTAACACTACTAGCCTAGCGTGCGGGGCAGAGTAGTAGTTCCGCCAACTTTGGCTGCGTGACTAAATGATCGAACGGGATTGGTGCGTGCATTCATTTGTGAATGCACGCACATGTGGACGTGCGGACCCGGGCTAGGAGTTCGTGTGTATCTGCTGGATGTGTGTGTGCAAGTGAGTGTCGTCCCCAGCACGTTCATCTCTCCTACTTCCTCTAAGCCCTTGCCCCTAAATAGGCCAAAGACAGGGGTGGCCCGGAGACAGGAGGACGTTTGAGGAGAAGGCCTGCTCCACCTCTGCCCTGCGCAGCAGCCTGGGCTTGTTGGCTGCAGCGACAGCGAGGGGTTGCACCTTCCCGCGCGCGCGCGCCTGGATGCTCTCCCGCCTCATCTTCCGGGCCTGTTTGAGGCTCTGCGAAGATTTCCGTGGGTTGGTGCCCAGGCACCCGGGACCGGGGCGGGCCTTGACACTGGTCCTCAGAGTCGGACTTGGAAGGAACCACGCCCACGCCGTGCACGCTCCAGTCCCGGGGGCCACCCTGCACGCCCCGCCCCCGGGGCTCACCACTCCTGCTCCTGTCCCCGTGAGACTCGCTCAGGTACGCAGGGGATTCGGTTGCCTCCCTGAAGATGACAGAGTTCCTGAAAAGGAGAGAGAGCCCCCTGCGGCCCAGTACTCTGAGGGAGGTACGCAGGGGGTTATAGACAAGAGCCAAAGGGGCGGTGGGTTTGGCAAGGAGGTCTGCAGAAGAGCACAGAGAAAATGAGCTCAGAAGGCACGAGGGGACAGAAAAGTGAACATGCTGCGGGCTAAACAGGTTGGGGCAGAGCAGGAGGCAAAAGGCTCAGGGCAGCCACCTGGCCACGCCCTTGCAGGGGGTGGGGGGCATGGAGTCTAGAGTTCACCAGAGTCCCAGGTGGCCCTCCGAACGGCTGGCTTCACCGCTGCCCCTAAAATCTGAAACCGTCCCCTTAGCTCCACTCATGTTGGTATTTGGGGATGGAGGTAGGAACTTGCTCACCTGGGGAACCATGCTCGGAGAGTCCCTGAGGGGGACCTGCTGTACATCAGAGTAGCCCGGGAGACCAAAGGGCAGGCCAACAGAAGAGACTGGAGCTGGTGGTTGTCCTTGTGTGGCCTGGGCCTCAGTTTCCCCTCAAGATGAGGGAGGAGGACCATATGCCCTGCCAGGTTTCCTCTAGCTCAGACTGTGCTAATGGGACTCTGACTACGTAGGAAACCTGACGGCTGCACTCACTCAGTGGCCGCCTCTGGCCTCCCTTTCCCAGCAAAGGCTCAGACACAACGTCCTGAGGGTGCCCAGTCAGACCCTGGAGGCCCCTCCCCTAGCCCACAGGAACCCTAACCTTTCCTCCTTTCCCACCCCCACTCCCATCCTTCTAGAGTCGGGAAAGGCAGACAGCTTGCTGTTTGCTCTGGAATCTGACCTCATGAGCCGGCAGTCCCTGCCGGTGGCCTCTTTCCTAAGGGCCCTCAGGGCTTCTTCCCCAGGGGTGGTTCCCAGCCTGTGCGGAGACTGGCCCAGCAGGGAGAAGAGGCAAACGATATTTCCCCCCCTTCTGGCCATGGAAGACCATACCCTGCTTCTCACCGGAGGGGGATCAGGACAGATTAGGGATGAGGGGTGGGGCCTGCTCTCCTCTGTCCCCATCCTCCCACGATTTTCAAAGCCGCGTGGCTCCATAGATGACTGGAACCAATTGCAGGTAATGTCCCTGTCAGGGCATAGCTGCCCTCATCCATTACCTGCTGAAGTCTTGCCCACTGCCCTCTCGGGCGGACGGGCTCAGGCATTTGGTTGACCTTTGACAAGCCGGAAAGGCCAGTGGATCTTTTCCTTCTCTTCTCAGTGACAGCTGGGGACTCCTTAAGGATATGAACCAAGTCTTGTACGTGTTCGTGTCTCCAAAGTCCAGTTCAGTGCTCAGCATCTAGTAGTTGCTTGATCAACAGGAAGGACAAATGAAAGCATGAGAGAGGGGCGAGGGGGGGCTTTGCCCCTTTTCCCTGGTGACGGAAATGGGGAGGAGGTGGTGCTCGTTAATGGCTACCTTTATAACCACAGGATCTTCTTGTGGTGGCAAGGGGCGGCCGCTTTTGTCCTTCCGCCTGCCACTTCCCCGAGTCATGTCACAACCCTTTGGCCCAGCATTTGGGAAGAGGGTCACGATCCCTGAGCATTTGGCTGTCCCCAGCGTGTAGGCAGACTTGCTCATAGGTCCTGGAGCCACCAACTCCACCCTCCGTGCTCATGGGCAGTAAACCCATCCCTTTTGCCTGGGGCAGAACCTCCTGGCAGGCACTGAGAAGGGGGCTGGCCTCAAAATATATGTAAAACAAGGATCCAGTTCCCTCCTTCCGACCTCGCCCCCCGCCCCCTGGTAAATGTTATTCACATCTAGGGATGGGAGATCCATTCCTTCTGGGTAACCAAGAGATGCACCTTGAGATCTAAACTCAATCCAGGTGCACATCCTTTCCTTCCCCGTGAACCATGTGACTGGACGGGTTGACTGCTTGCAGAACACCTGGGTACCTGTGCATCCCTGGCAGGGTAAGAGGGTGACTGGTGACCACACAGCTGGAGCACAGGGGGTGGGGAGAGATGACATCACTAACCCCAGAGGAGTCTCCTCTCCCAAAATACCTGACACCCAGAGATCTCACTGTCCATGGAAGAGATAAGAGATGCCCAGGCTCTTTCTTTACAGCAAGCTTTCCATAAAAGAGCAGGGTTCCCAATCCTTCTAAGGCCGGAAGGGAAATATATGAGGACAATCATCTTACTGTAATCTCCACTGGACAAACCAAGGAGAGTTAAGAGCTTGTCCCCCCCGCCCAACCCCCCAACCTTTCCTCTTCCTCTCATACTTTCTATGCACTAGGTTTGTCTGTGGTGCATCCTGCAAAAAAACAAAAAACAAACCCTTTCCCAGCTTCCTCTGAGCTTGGGAGTCACCGAATCAGCCTTTAGGAACCAACTGTACACACCCAGGCTGTTTTCACTCAGCGAAAATCCCAGAAAAGGTGCTGGCAGGATGTTAGTCCTCTGCGAGGGCAGGGCGATGCCGAGCTCCCCAGGCCTAGCCAGGCAGACCTCTGTAGCTAATGGCAGAATGTCCAGGACTAAGCGGCTGTGAGTTAAAGATCGACCAAGGATCCAAAACCCAGAGCATCCAAACAGGCAGAAAGAGATTGTAGATTTCAGTGGACAGGTCAGGGTAGGCAAAAGTCCAGAATCCAGAAGGTCAAACTGGGCAATGCAAACTTGATTCTGAGACAAGAAGGGTTGAGTGAGGGGGATGCTGAGGTACAAGGGGTTATTTTGAACAGGTGGAAATGAGGGGTACACTCCAAGGACTTCTAATTAGGACAGGGACAAACTGGGGGTGACTTTATAAAATGAGGTGAAGGTGGGACGCCTGGGTGGCTCAGTCAGTTAAGCGTCCGACTTCAGCTCATGTCATGATCTCACGGTTCGTGAGTTCAAGCCCCACATGAGGATCTGGGCTGATAGCTTGGAGCCTGGAGCCTGCCTCGGATTCTGTGTCTCCCTCTCTCTCTCTGCCCCTCCCCTGCTTGCACTGTGTCTCTCTCTCAAAAATGAATAAACATCAAAAAAAAATTAAAATGAGGTGAAGGAGATGTTGAAGGTCCTAATATTATGGTGATGGTGTAGAAGTGGTTGTCGTAGTGAGGCTGATGATAGTGACTGTATGATCATGGTGATAGCCGGAATGGGGTGATGAGTGGTCATGATGGTGTTGTTAATGATTGCTGCTATGGTGATAAGGGGGGTAAGTGATGATGGTTACTGTCATGGCGAAACGTGGTAATATTGAAACCGGCAGTTACAGGCGCAATCATTTTGGGGGTGATGGTAGTATCACCGGATGGTGGTAATAATAATTATGGTCCCAGGCGAAGGTGGCTGTGATGATGGTAGAGTTGCTGAATTGTCCAGTTGGAGGAGTTGGTGATGCAGATTACGCTCGTAAATGTGGACTCTTGGTTTGGTGTTTTCTTGATCCCAACCGGGATACGAGATGATCCTGATCCTTTAGGTGATCAAACTCAATGCCTCTGTGATCAGACCTGATTACAGGCCAAGCGGAGATTGGAGGGTAACCCACATCCCACTTTTCCCTTCCCTTTCTCCATCTCCCAGGGGGTCTACTTGCTTCCTAAAATAGCCCTTCTCCAAGGCCCACTATAGGAAACAAAGGTATAGAGGTCTTTCCCTTATGGGCTGGAGCCAGAGCATAATGGATGTGCCAGGCATCTGGCCCTCTTTGTAGCAGTAGGAGCACTGTAGCTGCTGCTATACTTATCTGAGGGCTGGTCCGCAGTCCCTAACTGGTTCAACCTCTGGCGGTTCCCTTAGACCTGTACTGGCCAATCCTGTCACTACTAGCCAAATGCGGCTCCTGAACACTTGAAATGCAGCTAAGCCTAACTGAGATGGGAGTGTAAAATAGACATTGGATTTGGAAAATTACTTATTTTAATTTTTTAAAAATGCGTCTACTAGGAAATTTTAAGTAACGCATGCGGTTCACATGATATTGTTCAGCGCTGCCTTAGATCGTTTGCCTTTCCTTTGTTCAAGGAGGCCAACGGAAAGAAGCAAAGCAAATTGCAAAATGACAGTGGGTTAAGCACATAACAAGTTTGTTTCCGTCTCCCGTTAAGTCTAAGCAGAAGCCCCTCTGGCACAGAGATGGCAGCTCCACTCCACAGTGTCAAGGCCACAGCCTCCTCGATACATGATTTCTATCTTGAGCTCTGAGATGGGTGTTCTTGTTGCCACGTCCGTTTCACACCCAGTGAAAAGGGGACTAGAGTATGTGGAGGGTCGGCTCCTTCTTTTTAAGGGCTGAGCCCAGAGGTATAACATGACTTCCGCTTGCATCTCATTGGCCAGAATCTCGTTACCTGGACACACCCAGCTGCAAGGGAGTCTGGGGAATGTGGTCCTAAACTGAGTGGTCAGGTTCCGCCTAACTTTGGGGGGTTTTGTTATTTAAAAAGAAGGGGAGGGGCGCCTGGGTGGCTCAGCCGGTTAAGGGTCCCACTGCAGCCTGACCTTCGCTCAGGTCATGGTCTCCCGGCTTGTGTGTGAGTTCAAGCCCCATGTTGAGCTCTGTGCTGACAGCTTGGAGCCTGCTTCAGATTCCATCTCCCTCTCTCTCTGCCTCTCACCCGCTTGCACTCTGTCTCTCTCTCTCAGATATAAATAAACATTAAAATTTTTTTAAAAAATTATAAAAAGAAGGGGAGAATGGATATTAGGGGACAACTGGCAGTCTGCTGCACTCAGAGTGAGGCTGTGCCCCCAGGCTCACACATCCAACAGGTCTGAGCATAGAGCCTTGGGCAGCAGGAGAGTAGAGCAGATAACCTCCAAGAACAGCCTGTTCCTTTATTTCTTTTTTAATTTTTTTTTTTTTAAAATCCTGTTCCTTTTAAAGAAATGCCTTTAATAAAGGCAGCCCAAGGCTCAGCATATTCCCAGATGTTCCTTGATCAGAAAGGTCTTAAGAGAGGGGTGAAAGAGGACAGTTCAATAAGCAGGAGAAATGAGTACCTATGTGTGGCCAAGGATGATTATTTGAATTCTAAGCTCTCTTGCTTGGGACAGTGACTATGATTCCAATATTTTAGACATTTATACTCCAGGTCTTCACTGGTCATGCGACATAGGAACAATGGCCGCAAACACTTGTTAACTAGGCTCTGTTTATTAAAAGCCTGCTTGCCTGCCTTCTTTCTTGCCACCTATGACCATTTCTACCTCTACCAGGTGCCCAGGGTTGGCAGGGAGGTGGATCCAGGAGATATATGAGGCCTGTATTTTTTTTTTAACTTGTTTTATTTTTTTATTTTTTTAAATTTACATCCAAGTTAGCATCCAGTGCAACAATGATTTCAGGAGTAGATTCCTTAGTGCCCCTTACCCATTTAGCCCATCCCTCCTCCCGCAACCCCTCCGGTAACTCTCAGTTTGTTCTCCATATTTATGAGTCTCTTCTGTTTTGTCCCCCTTCCTGTTTTTATATTATTTTTGTTTCCCTTCCCTTATGTTCATCTGATTTGTCTCTTAAACTCCTCATATGAGTGAAGTCATATGATTTTTGTCTTTCTCTGACTAATTTCACTTAGCATAATGCCCTCCAGTTCCATCCACGTAGTTGCAAATGGCAAGATTTCATTCTTTTTGATTACTGAGTAATACTCCATTGTATATGTGTATGTGTGTGTGTGTGTATGTGTGTGTGTGTATATATGTACACATTATATATACATATATATATATATATATATATATATATATATATATATATATAATTATATATACACACACCACATCTTCTTTATCTGTTCATCCATCGATAGACATTTGGGCTCTTTCCATACTTTGGCTATTGCTGATAGTGCTGCTATAAACATGGGGCGCATGTGTCCCTTCGAAACAGCACACCTGTATCCTGTGGATAAATGCCTAGTAGTGCAATTGCTGGGTCGTAGGGTAGTTCTATTTTTAGTTTTTTTGAGGAATATGAGGCCTGTATTTAAGGGGACGTTGTGACTGGGGAGTCAGAAAACGACCCAGGGCAACTGTCCAAACAACCAAGGAGTGAGCAAAGGGATGGGACACTGGGCATGGCAGGGCTTTGACTTTCTCTTTGGTCCAGGTCTTCTCAAGAAAAGGAAACTATGTATCCATGGAGGTAGAGTCTAGGTCTCTCTGTGGTCACCTACTCCCATAGCCTGGCACATGGGAGGGGTCTGATAAGCATGTGTTGAATGGGTGAATGCTGGGACTGGGTTTACTCTGGAGTCAGGTTCAGAGTTGATGTATGAGGGGAGCCTGTGGGAGATTACTTGGGTTTTGAGGTTGGGGACTCCATAGCAGCCCCTCCACGCTGGACACATATTCCTCCTTCTCAGGGACTCCATTCGGGACCGGCAATGCCACCTTCCTTCCACAATTGCTAAGGTGACTCTCTTGGGGAACCATGTGTGCTGAGCAGAGAGGGCAAGTGAGCGCCGTTCCTAAGAGGTGCCCTGTCTCAAAGCCCACCCCCCTGGCAAAATCACCTTTGTTCTTGAACCGAGACAGGGCTTCCCTGCCGGCCTCCTCCTCCATGCAGCCCCTTTCTCACTCACCAAGGGTCAGATAAGGAAACTACAATCAGCTCCAGGAGAAGGCCTGGCCAGATGGAGGGGCCCATACCCTGGACTTCCCCCTCCTCCTATACATCTTGGTGTCAAACACATTTTATTTCCTCACGTTTGGGGGCTCGGGGGCTTCCCCTCCAGGATTACTTCCTCCTCCGGCTTGTTTTCCAGCTGGAGACTCTAGGAGCCCCACGGCAGGGGGCGGCTCCTCTGCTCTGGCCCGTGAGGCTTCAAAGGGCCCAGAGTGGAATGCCAGCTGGGGAGAATGCCGGCCTGGGAGGAGGGGCCCAAGGTGTGGGGCTCTGGATGGGGTCCCCCACTTACTTTCAAATCCCCCCCCCCCCACCATTGGCTGAGGGGTTGTATCTATGGGCGGAAGGTGACTTCAAAGGTCAGGAACAGGGGACTCCCTGCCACCACCCCCCCCCCCAGGGGGCTCAGAGACGGCAGGAAATGCACCCCCCATGATGGATTAGGTGCCTAAGAGCCATGGAGAGCTCATGGCTGGGGAGACCGTCTCCCTTTTCATGGGGCTCAGATTTCACGATTTGGGGAGGGAGGAGGGGGTGAAATAATTAGTAATTTGTGATTAAGTCTTTTCATGGATATTTTGTTTCTTTGTTCTGTGATGTCGCCCGGAGCCATTTAAAAAATGACTTAATGACAAAAAAAAAATAATTGCTCTTTGTAACTAATGACTGTGTCAGAACTTGGAAATCACCAAAGCCTCAGAAAGTAGAAACCGAGACAGGGTGGGGGTGCCACTCTCCAAGGAATAAGATCAGAGTCATAAAGTAGCCAGGGATCCAGTTGTACCTGGGCGGTCCCCTACCCTTCTCTGGAGCCAGCCAGCACCCTGTGCTTCTCCTCACCCTGGAAGCTTCTGGCCTGGGTCCCCCTAGAAGCCCTTGCCCCTGGGTCCAGAAGAATGGCCAGAATGCCTGAGGCCAGCCTAGACTATCCCTGTTGGCCTAGCCTGGGAGAAGATCCCTTTTCCATGAAATCCTCCTGGAGGGAGACTTTCCCCCTGGGGTGGGGGATGAAGGGGGTAGTGGTACCCTTTCCCCTTGAGTCTAGCAGCCTAGATGGAGCCCCACAGTTGCCCTGGGGTTCTGGACTCTTTTGGGGCTTGTCTGTTGCTTGGTCTTCCCACCTAGACTGGGCACTGCCTGGGGCAGGGAAGAAGCCTTTCCCTCCTGATTCCTGCGCCTCCCCCTCGGGATGAGTGGACACTGACCCACGGCTCCGCCTGGGCTAGGGCCCTGCAGAGCTCCAGGCCGCCCTGAGCAGGGATCTGCCAGGGCCTAAGCCCCAAGGACTCAGCTCAGCCCTCACTTGCTTCTGCCCACCACGCCCCCCCCCCCCAGCCGCCTCCCACAGCCTCTGGGGAGCAGGTCTGGAGATGGGGAACTGCTCACGCAGCAGATTCCGCTCCTGTTCCCTTCCCGGCCTCGCTCGGATCTCTCCCAGGGGGAAATGCCGGGGGGGAAAAACCCGTTAACTTGTGCCTTCTATTTGGTTTTCCTCTGGTTATTGTTTAAAATGCAGAGATTATGAGGTCAAACTCTCCCAGCCAATATTTTTCTAATGAAAAATGTAGTAAGGCACGACTGAGTAATCTAATCTATAAGTTAAGCGTTCCACACAGCAGCGATTTTCACCGACAGAACTTCAATAAATCTTGTTTTGAGAAAAATGATATGAGGCTGATGTTCTATTTTTGTCAATTTGAATGGACTCCCCTGCCCCCCACCCCAGTCCCCAGAAACACTGCATTGCACCCAGCCAATCTCCTTCCCTCCCCCAGCACCGGCTGGATAAAGGGGGGGACAAGAATGATAGGATGGGAGGCTTGAGTTCTGGTCTAGCCCGGCATCGGAGGTCTGGGGCCAGAGACATCTATGTCTGCCCAGCTGGCCTCTGTGGCTCTCCTCCCGGGAAGGGGAGTCAGTGAAGGAGATAGGGGACCTGAAGGAAAAGGCAGCCAGCGGTCTAGGGGAATATGCCTTCCCCTAGCCAGAGGATCAGGGTTACCCACGCAAGCCTGTCTCCCCCGGTTGTCCCAAGGCTGAGCAAAGAATGAGCGGCAGGCCTCACACTTTCCCTTAACCCCCAGCAAGCCATTGATAGATTTGGCAGGAAAGACCTCACCTCAGGGAGAATTCTTTAGATTCATCCTTGAAGCTGCTGTTCTCCCTCAGTCTGACTTGTGCAGAGTGGACAAAGCAGAATGTAGTGAACAACCCCTGCCCCCACCCGAGAGCGCGTGCGCGCGCGCGCGTGTGTGTGTGTGTGTGTGTGTGTGTACCTGTGTGCACCTGTGTGGGGGGCTCTGGGAGGCTGGGCTCTCCTGACCGACATGTGGGTCACAAGCCTGTCATGGATGGTGGCATCCAGGAAAAAAAATCAAGAAAGATATTTCGCGCCCAGGGAAGATGTGGGAGGCTGGGAGACAGGGTATGGAGAGGCTGTTGGAAGAAACTGGAGACTCAGGAAGGGCAGCCAGAAGGGATTATGGCACCTCATCAGAGAGAAGTCAATTAGGACGGGTTTCAAAATGAGGAGCTCCTCCCCACCCCTCCCAACACAATCCACGAAGGGGAATGAACCAAGACAAACAAATGCCTGGACAGAGAAGGGTTTTTCTCGATGGACACCGGGCAGCATTTAAGCTTGGACGAGCCAGGGGCTGCCTCCGTCTGAAATCTGCAGGCCAGAAAAGCCAAGACGGAGGGAACTTCATTTCTCAGCGTTCAGAGAAGCCGAGTGTAGAGGAAGGAGGGCTGCATTGGGGTGTGCAGATCAGGGGACTTAAATTCTGACATTACCAATGGCCACCTCGGGCCTCAGGTTTTTCACCTGTAAATGAGGAAAATAAGACCAGGTCTACTTGTCGGATAGCAATGTTAGCGGATCAAACGAGAAGACACAGGTGGACATACGCCGCTTAAAGTACTGCACAAAATGAGCTATTTTATTTTTAAAGTTTATTTCTTTTAGTAATCTCTACACCCAATGTGGGGCTTGAACTTACAACCCCAAAAATCAACAGTCACGTGCGCTTCTGACTGAGCCAGCCAGGTGCCTCCGAATGCACTATTTTTTTTTTTAATATGAAATTTATTGTCAAATTGGTTTCCATACAACACCCAGTGCTCATCCCAACAGGTGCCCTCCTCAATTGATAGAATTATTACCGCATGGGGCTTGGGGAGGAGCGCTGGGAGCAACCCTTGAAGTCTTGTTATTCTCTAGGTCAGTTTAAACTGAGTGATGATGCTTGGCACCTGTCTCTGGCCTGCCTGGGCCCAGAGGTTTCCTCGTGGGGCAGGAGGGGAGTTTCCACGCTGCCCGAGTGCGCCGAGGGTCGCCAGTGTGGAGGTGGTCCTGCGCGAGGCATCTGACAGGTGGGCAGGCACCGTTAGGGCAGGGACCTGGGGGGCTGGGAAGAAGGCCTGGGACAAAGGATTTGCTGAGGCAGAGAGGAGGGGCAGCAGAGAGGAGGGGACAGTGTCCCTCTGTCCCCAGGGCCTCACCAATCCTTCCTCCCCCGGGGCGCCACTGCTCGGCCATTCTGAGGCTCCCGGAAGCTTTGCAGGTGAGGAGGGGGTGGAGATTTCTAACCCGGATGTCTGACCTTGGCTCCAGGTCTTATTTTGCCTTCCGACTCCCCACCCACTATTCCCTCCCATTCATTCAGCTTCCGCACTGACCGTTCCCAAGAAAAGGCAACTCCGGCCCAGGGCTGCCTGAAGCAAGGTGAAGTGGGGAAGTGGTACGGGATGGTTGAGGCTGGTCAGTGTCCAACAGCTGCCTAAGCAACCACAGAGATGCTGGAAAACCACTTCCTGGGGCAAACGCGGGTTGAGGAAAGACAGAGCACTGACGGCGTGGGTGACTAGGGTGGGGGATGAACAAAAAGCAAAGATTCCCCTTCACTCTCTCAGGGGCAGGGGGAGGGGTGCAGCAGCTTCCAGAACTGGAGGAATCTGCCCGCAGGATGAGTTTGAGAGTTCCTCTGGCTTTGCCTAGCCCTCCCCTTGCCCCCAGAGAGGACTTACAGCTCTGTAGACTTTGTACTGGGAACCCTTGGAAACTGGGTGTGGAAGGGAGAGCATTGTGGCTTGTGGGTTTTATGCTAACTCACGTCCCCCAAAATTCAGATATTCAAGGAATTTTAATCACACAAAGAACGGTTTGGGGACATCATCAGAAAAAAAAAAATTGGATACAAAGCATTAAATATAAAATGGTCCCATTATGAAACATAAATAAATCGATAACTTAAACAAAAAGACTCGAATAAAGCCAGCAATATATAGACAGTGGTGACTTCTGAGTGTAAGACTATGCATGATTTAATTTTTTACACTATTCTATAGTTCGCAGACTTCTGTCGACATCTATAATTCAGAAATGATGACAAAGATTCAGAAGATAATCCTGGGGTCAGGCTGACACTCCGAAGGCAGACCTAGAACTTTTGCAGACCCCAGGCCCACGTCTACTCCCCAGGTCTGTTTTGGTGATCCTGGGTGGGCCCCCCCTTCTGGCAGCCCATGGGGGAGGGGCAGAGGTTCAGCAGCTGGGAGTCAGCTGTGCCTGAAGACAATCCCGTGTCCAATGGGAGGCAGGGGGCTCATTTCCGAGCTGGACAGGGGCCAGGTCTTCAGGACTGAGCTGGCCAAACAGCTACCTGAGTCACCAGTGTTCACAGAGCCTCCCCAACCCCAGTCCTCGAAAAGAGGATAGAGGGGACCTCAGAGTCAGCCTCTGACCGGGGGTCTCTACCCCCTCCCCCAGTAAGCGGTTCTGGCTTTCAGATCCACGCAAGGGGGTGAAGGCAGCTTCGTCCCTAGTTCTGAGATTCAAGGAGGACCTGGATTTGTGGAGATACATTCAGGCCTATATTCCTCCCTTTCCCTCCTTCCGTCCATTCCTGCTCCGGAACTCCCAAGGCCATGGACGCTGTCAGGAGAAGGGAGTGGCTGGTCAGAGCTGGGAGGGGGCCCCACAGGGTCTGGTCAAGGAGTTTTGGACCAAGAAGTCTCAGTTAATCCCAGCCTGGGGATTAGTAAAAATATGGCTAAGAAATTCTAGCCCACTTGCAAGTATTGAAGTTGTGTTAAAGAAACACACATACACAACACACATAAAAAAGGCTGTTTAGAACATTTATTTATGAGCATGTGTCAAAGTTTTATTTCAGTCTCACTGCA
This sequence comes from Panthera leo, assembly GCF_018350215.1. Classification (NCBI taxonomy): domain Eukaryota; kingdom Metazoa; phylum Chordata; class Mammalia; order Carnivora; family Felidae; genus Panthera; species Panthera leo. The sequence continues at coordinate 59,285,738 of NC_056689.1, forward strand.
AGTGAAGAGACCTGTAAGAGACCGCTTAAAGGATTACCTCCTGGTTGATGCATTTAGAGGAAAGACCAGCGGTCAGAATACCTGTTAAAATGGACGTACAAAAAAGCAGTCTGGAGAAGACGCATCACATTCGCACTGACAATTGGCGAGGTAGATAGATGGGAAACTGACGGCCGAGACGAAAAGGCCCCGACCCACACACGTTTCGGATCCTTTTGTCCGACAGAAACACCAGCTCGGCTCCTGCTTTGGGGCTGGAGGCTCACACATGAAGCAACTGGTGTGGAAATCCTGGGTTCCTGTGTGCCCAAGCCCGTGCCAGGCACCCAGGTGAGAGCAAGACAGTGGGCAGAAGTTGCGGGGAAGCTGAATGGTGTCCGTGCAAAGGAAAATTTCCTAACAAAAGGCTCCGTCCAAGTAAGTGCCTCTAGAAGTCCCGAGCTCCCTCACGTTGGAGGTAAACAAGACGGGCGGCGGAGGCAGGCAGCCTCATGGTGGAGATATTTTAGAGCTGTTTACCCGAGTGCGGAACCCGCACCTCTGGCAGGATGCCAGATGATTTTCGATGGTGCATTGACAACACATTAAATCACACTGAATCCCATAGTGAGAAAGTTATTTTCTTGGCCATTTCTTTTTTTTTTTTTTCCTATTGAACCTTGGGTTCACAGAACTGGATTCATCATATTTCTCAGTTCATGACATAGTGTCATCGTGGTCCTTGCATGACTATTTTATTATATAGTTAGTATTTTTATTAGTTGTTTTAAAAGAATATTATAAGCCCCCATGAATTTATCACCCAACACAAAATCTCGGAGCTTGACAATAACTAACAACTCAGCAAATGGTCCTCCGATCCCATTCCTTGCCTCTGACCCAAGGCAACTGACATCCTGAATCCCATTTTCATCATTCCTTTGCTTTCCTTTTAATATACTTAATATCGTTTAATATAGTTGCAACGTTTTGTAATCTTTTTTTTTTTCGTTTTGTAATCTTAAGAAGTGTATTTTAGACTTTCACTGTTGTCTTTTTTTTAACTTTAACTGCTTTTAATTTTATTCAAAAGTGGTATCAGGCTGAATATAAATATTTTGGACTTACTATTTCACATAATATTATACTGCTGAGTCATCTATACCCTCGCGTGCCAGTTGGCTTCCTCTCTTTGACTACGGTTTCATAGTCCACCGTGGGAGGATACCGCAGGCTAGTGCAAAGGCATCGCTTTCCTTACACCATGTCCTTAGCAGCATTTTTCTCAAGAACCAAAGCTGAAAGCAACCCCGGTGTCCACTGGCAGATGAATAAACACAATGTAGTACATGCATACAGCGGAATATTATTCAGCCTTCATAGGGAATTCTGGGGCGCCTGGCTGGCTCAGTCAGAAGAGCATGCGGTTGGGGTGAGCTCAGGGTTGGGTTGTAGGTTCCAGCCCCATGTTGGGCGTAGAGATTACTTAAAAAAATCTTGAAAAAAAATCGAAGATTACAAGTAAAGAGTCTGACACATGCCATGACATGGATGAACCTTGAAGGCATTATGCAAAGTAAAATAAGCCAGGCATAAATAAGCGTGTGATTCCACTTATATGCGGTACCCTAGAGGAGTTAACTGCATAGCGATGACGGGAAGTAGAAGGGTAGTAGAATGGCTGGGGAGCGAGGGGAATGGGGAGTTCGTGTTTAATAGAGACAGAGTTTCAGTTTGGGAAGATGAGACGTGTGGTGGTGGGTGACTGTGATTGGTTCCATAACGATGGGAATGTAATTAATGCCACCGAACTGTGCACTTAAAAATGGTTAAAATGGCGACATTGCATGTTACGTATATTTTACCGATTAGAAACAATATCCAGGGGCGCCTGGGTGGCTCAGTCGGTTCAGCGTCCGACTTCGGCTCCGGTCATGATCTCGTGGTTTGTGAGTTTGAGCCCCAAATTGGGGCTCTGTGCCTGAGCCTGGAGCCTGCTTCGGATTCTGTGTCTCCCTCTCTCTCTCTCTCTCTCTCTCTCTGTCCCTTCCTTGCTCACTCTCTGTCTCTCAAAAACAAATAAAAACATTTTAAAAAATTACATAAATAAAAAATATACACATTTTCCATTGATGGGCATTTTGGGTTGTTTGATTCTTCCAGTTTTATCAAAGAGAAAGTCTCCGTTTGGTGGTAGTGTAACACCTCTCTAACATATATTTCTCTTCCTTCCCTTTTTAACAAAGAAAGGAGCTCAGCATAAGCTCAGGAGCTCTCAGCAGACAGTGGTATCCAGCTGGAAGTGAATATCCTAGCTTGTTTTAAATTTTACTTATTTTTATATTAACTTTCCTTTTTTGGCAAGTGATGGTTGGTTTTCCAGTTACTGTGGTGCTATAAAGTTTGTGTTTTTTAAATAAGAAGTTTAAAAGAGGAAGTTCTTTGGGGGCACCTGGGTGGCTTAGTTAGGTGTCTGACTCTTGGTTTTGGCTCGGGTCATGATCTCAAGGTTCATTGGTTCAAGCCCCACCTTGGGTGCAGAGCCTGCTTGGGATTTTCTCTCTTCCTCTCTCTCTGCCCCTCCCCTGCTCATGCCCCCCCCCCCAAAATAAATAAATAAAACTTAAAAAAAAAAAAAAGGAAGGGACACCTGGGTGGCTCAGTCAGTTAAGCGTCCGACTTCGGCTCAGGTCATCATCTCACGGTTCATGAATTGGAGCCCCACATCAGGGTCTATGCTGACAGCTCAGAGCCTGCTTCGAGTCATCTCTCCCTCTCTCTCTCTCTCTCTCTGCCCCTCTCCCACTGGTTCTCTCTCTCCCTCCCTCTCTGTCTCCCTCTCCCTCTCTCTCTCAAATTAAATACATAAACTTTAAAATATTTAACAAAATTTTTTTAATGTTTTTATTTATTTTTGAAGGAGAGAGAGAGACAGAGCATGAGCAGGGGAGGAACACAGAGAGAGGGAGACACAGAATCCGATGCAGGCTCCAGGCTCTGAGCTGTCAGCACAGAGCCTGACGTGGGGTTCGAACCCACGAACTGTGAGATCATGACCTGAGCTGAAGTCGGACGCTTAACTGACTGAGCCACCCAGGCACCCCTTAAAATATTTTTAAAAAGGAATTTCTCAAAAAAAAGAAAAAGGAATTTCTCTTAAACATATTAAGTAAATAGCATTATTGGTGATATACAGCTACAGCATGAATTATGAAGCTGGTGCGTGTCGTCCCCATTTTTCAAAAGTTTGCCTTCCCCCACTTAATTTACAAAAGACCTACATTAGTACCTGTTTTCACGAACTGCAAGACATCCGAAGAGGATTTTCACCTTTCCAAAAAGGGGAGAAAAGCAAAAACCGCATTCAGAATTTGTTTCGCGGCAAGAGCCACGGTGGAGGCGGTGCTCGCAGCCCGAGCAGCAAGGGCGGCCCCTCCACACCGCCTCCCCGGGATTACACTCAGCATCTCAGCATCAAGCCTCCAATGCTTTGAATGGTGTCTGGGAACATCTGTGCTTTATCTCGATTTATTGTGTGCTTCTGTTAGCAAGATGTGTCCTAAGGTGTCTGAAAAGCCTCAGAGAGGTTTTCTCAGGGAACACTCAAACATTTCCCGTATACATTAATGGCAATTGCTTCTTTGCTTCATGCCATTTCAGCTTATGAAAGATTTCACAGGAACACTCTCCTTTGGGATAGCAGGGGAAACCTCTACTTGACTGCGGAAGCTTGGAAAACATGACTTTAGAGGTTGAACAGACGCCGCTTGAACGGGTGATCTCTGTGGCCCTTCCAAGGTTGATGGTCCCTGATATTCTGGATGTATAGAGAGTGCAGGCCATGGGAGGTCAGTAAGTGTTAGAATGGTCAGAGAAGGCTTTGTGTAAGAACTGGACATGATCTTGGCCTTAAAGAATGAGTAAGATTTAGATGAAAAAGAGGACATGAGTTCTCCCAGGCAGACAGAAGGGCATGAACAAAAACATGAAGGTGAGACTGATCAAGGTGTGTTTATGGGCTACTGAGTTTGCTTGGTGGAAGCAAAATATAGTGATAAAAAAATAAAAAATAAAGAAAATAGGGGCAACTGGGAGGTTCAGTCAGTTAAGCATCTGACTTCAGCTCAGGTCACGATCTCACGGTTCATGGGATCGGGCTCCGCATCAGGCTCTGTGCTGACCGTGCAGAGCCTGCTTGGGATTCTCTCTCTCTCTGCCCCTCCACTGTTCTCTCTCTCTCTCTCTTTCTCTCTCTCTCTCTCAAAATAAATAAGTAAACTTAAAAAAAAATAAAATAAATTTGGATGGGCAGATTTGGAGGCTAGATTGTCAAAGCCTGAAAGATCCAGGGAGAGGATTTCAGACTTAGTTTGTGAGATGATAGGGAACCACAGAAAATTCTTGAGCAGGTAAGTGACATGATGAAGGGAGTCCGATCTTGAGCAGGTACCACCTGGTTTTTGCTAAAAGTTTTCTCTTTTTGTTCAGCCTGAGACTGCCGATTCATTCCTTCATTCCTCAAATATTTATCAAAGGCCCCTCATGTACAGACACTGCCCGGTAGATTCAGTGATGCACAAAAACGTATTCCTTGTTGTCCAGAGCTCTAATGGATGAGCCAAACGTGAATGAAATAATCACACTAGTGAGTGTGAAATTATAAATGTAATAAGTCTCACCGAGCAGGTGTTCCTGATGCCACGAGTGCATGTAGCAGGAGGGAGGCTCACCTGGCTTAGGAGTCGAGGCAAGGCTGTTCTCAGGAAGGCGTGTCTGAGCTGATAGTGGAAGGATTAGAAGGAGTTAAGCAGGTGAAGGGAAAAGGATTTCCCACAGAGAAAGCAACATGCGCCACCCCCGGCCCCCACCTGCCGAAGGACCACGAAGAAGTTCGCTGTGGCTGAGTCTCAGGGCACGCAGGGGAAGGTGGTGAGGAATGAGGCTCAGAGGTCAGCTGAGGCCCCACTAAGCCAGAGCCCAACAGGCTTTACGGGAGTGTTGGGCCTTTATCCTTGAGGAATGGGGAGCCCTTGAAGAACGGGGAGCCGTTTACACGATCACATCAGTGTCCTAAAAAAACAAAGAAGCAAACAGAACCCCCTGCCCCCTAAACGGGCTGTGAGTGGCTCTCTCTGAGGCAGCCCCATAGCCCTCCAGGTCCCAGGTGATTTCTGGGAAGCTTGTCTAAGGAGAGCTGAGGCAGGCCTCGGATGGTGGGGGACGTAGCAAGGGCAGGGGGGTGACTAAGGATCCAACAGAAGGTAAGTCCAGGAGGAGGGCCAAAGGGGATTTGCATGCTTCGGGGAGGGGACATGGAGAGGACCCTGGAGCCGGTCCCGCAGGCAGGCAGCGGAGGAGGGAGGCGGGATTTTGGAGAGACTTGGGCTGAAGTCACCAGCAAAGCTGCAGCAGTGACTAAGTTTGCCCAGGAGAGGGCTCCACCCTGGGAAAATGGCTAAGTCTGCATGACTCCTGTGCTCTCTGAGGTCCCCTGGAGAAAAGACTACCAAGAGCCCCGCTTTCAGGGAACCATGGCTTGGTTGGAGGAAAGGGGACAAAGCCAGGGGCAGTGGTTGGGGGCGGGCCAGATGGTGATGGTTGAGCAAAGATATCAGGTGAGAAGAAGGGGACCAGGAAGAACATGGAGCCACAGGGGCCAAGGTTTATGAGTGGGGACAGAGAGGGAGCCATAGGCAGTGAGGGTGACCAGCAAGCCTGGGAGGCTCTGGAGGCTCAGGCTTGTCAGTCTTGGGGGCTGGGGGGGGCGACGCCACGTGTTTTTGGTTTTACTTTCTCCTAGATGTGAAAAGGGGTTGGAAGTGTTAGTGGAGGGGGGAGGGAAGCAGAGGATGTTGACCAGCATGATGGGAATCGAACTCCTTACTTTCCTCCCATGTCTTCCCCCTTTTTCTTTCTAAATCTCCCTAGGCCACAGAAAAATAGGGAAGCTGAGGAGAAAATTCTCTCCTAAAGGAGCCAGACAAGGGGTGGAGGAAGAAGAGGAAATCTGAATAAGAACCTATGATTCTTGTCAATATTGTAAAAAATATTTTTAATGCTTATTTATTTTTGAGAGAGACACAGAGCATGAGCAGGGGGAGGAGCAGAGAGAGAGAGACACACACACACAGAATCCGAAGCAGGCTCCAGGCTCTAAACTGTCAGCACAGAGCCTGACACGGGGCTCGAACTCACAAACTATGAGATCATAACCTGAGCTGAAATCGGATGCTTAACTGACTGAGCCACCCAGGTGCCCCTCTTGTCAATATTTTTTAAAATGTTTATTCATTTATTTTGTGAAGGGGGGGAAGGGTGGAGGGAGAGGGAAAGAGAATCCCTAGCTGGGATCCCCTTCCCTGTTGTCAGCAGGAAGCCTGACATGGGGCTCAATCCCAAGAACCATGAGATCCTGACCTGAGCCGAAATCAAGAGTCGGACACCCGACTCACCGAGCCACCCAGGCGCCCCCTCTTGCCAACATTTTTTTTTTTAACGTTTTATTTTATTTTTGAGACAGAGAGAGACAGAGCATGAGTGGGGGAGGGTCAGAGAGAGAGGAAGACACAGAATCTGAAACAGGCTCCAGGCCCTGAGCTGTCAGCACAGAGCCCGACGCGGGGCTCGAACTCACGGACCGCGAGATCATGACCTGAGCCGAAGTCGGCCGCTTAACCGACTGAGCCACCCAGGCGCCCCTCTTGCCAACATTTTTAAGAAGATGGGGAGCAAGGTAAGTTTGGAGACCCCAAGATTTGTGTGCACATGCATGCACACACACATACACTCACTCAGACACCCACCCACCCTCACCCGTGCACGCTTTCACATATACTCACACTCACTCACACATACCCAGCCTACCCCCCTCCACACACACACACGGGAGAACCTCAGACAACTGTTCCAAACAGTCTCTGATTCCTGGGTGGCGGGGGGTGTCACGAGCACCCACTAGCAGAAGTGCGTGGCTCCGTAGCGTGTGGGGTGTGTGTTGTATGTATGTAAAAGATATGATTCACAGGGCAGCTGTGTAGGTGGGCAGGGACGGGGGATATCCCAAGACGTCATCTGTGTTTCTGAGGGGGTGAATGTAGTGGTCTGTGCCATCATTCATTTCTTTATTCATTCAGGCATTCACTCAACAAGGTTGGGGGGGGGGGTACCACGTTCCCCAAGCACTGTGTGTGATTAACAGTGAACCATGCAGACGCTACTCCTGCTCACAATCTAATGGGCGCCAGAGAAGACAGGCCTTAGGGACACAGCTGGTAAATTCCAGCTGGTGGGGAGTGCCGTGTGCTATGGAAGCCGGGAAGAGGGGAGAATTTCCAGTGAATGGGGTGTGTACCTTCGTCGATGGGTACAGTCACCGGGTTGGGGGGCATCTCCAGGATGTGAGCTGCACGTCGGCAGATCCGAATGCGTTTGGGCGGGCATGTGGACTGGGAGGGGCCGGGTGTGATGCGTGCACATGGAGGTGGCAGCCTGTGTGCATGGGAAGGTGTGAGGTGTGTATCATCGTCAGAGTTATCAGAGCAAACCAGCTCTTTGTTACGTGTATAATTTCCCTGCGTCCCATCGGGTCCCTCTGTGCAGGGGGAGCTGGAGTGGAACTAAACCAAATAGGGGATTTATTTTAGCAACTTTGAGGAGCTGCAGCAGAGCTTCGGGTGCTGCTGATGGATGGTGCTGGCAGGCAGGGCAGGGGAGGGGAGGGTGTCCGCCAGCAATGAAGAGAGAACGGAGGAGGGAATGGAGGGGGTCATGGGAAGGGGAGTGGGGTGTCAGCCGTCCGGGAGGGCGGGGGACAGGGTTGGGGGGGAAGCAATACTGACTGGGCTGGGGGCAGGGACCCATGCCTGGTGCCCACCCTCAGGGATGGAGACTGAGGGACAAGTCCGGGCACTGGCAGTTCCCTGAAATAACCTGGGGGAAGAGAAGAAAGGGGAGTTGGGATGCCCAACCCAGCCCAGTCCTGGTTGGAGGAGGGGTTCAGGCGTGAGAGCCTGGCTGCACAGCTTCCCCTCGCTTGGAGGCATTTTCTGCATCTTATAGGTGGAAATTGACCTGGAGGTTTAGTGGAAACAAGTCATCTCAATGCTGAGTTCCAGTCTTAGCTTTGCAGTCGGACCTTGGGCAAGTGGCTTCTCAGAGTGGTGTAATAATTGGGGCAATAATACTTACCTTGTAAGGTTGTGACGATGATCGCAGTAATGTATAAGCACTCTGACACCTACTAAGCACTCAATGAATGATGGCTTTTTATTAACGATGTCGGATCTGTCCATAGAGTGGCATCATCTACACGCGAATCCGTCTACACCTCGCCCACGGTTTAGGTTCAAACCCTGCCCCCTTCCTATCCAGGCCTCCGAGCTGAGCCAGGCCCCTGGGGGCAACCCCTTCTCCCTGCTTGGGGCTGGAGAAATGTTTCTGAATAAGAGTATCTGTTCCCCTGGCCGCCCCTTCAAGCATGTTTCTATCACCAGTTTCTTTTTTCTTCCCTGTTTGACTTGATTTTTCCCTGCTTAGCCAGGTAATCCATGCTCATTGCAGAAAGTAAGTGTAAAGAACCAGGAAAAAAGAAACCTTAAATCCTACCATCAGAAGCAATTATACAAACCGCTTATGTTTCTCAAATGCTGCTACATATCAGGCATTATTCCAGTTGCTTTGGATGCTTTCTTTCATGTCATCCTCCAGATAACTCTGGGAAACCGGTCCCACCATTGTCCCCACTTAACCAGAAGGAGCCAAGGCACTGAAAGGTAACTCGCCCCGGATCGTACAGCTAGCAGGTGGTATAGGAAGGATGCAAACTCAGGGAAACTACACGTGCCTCCCAGTCTTCTCACTCTCCTGCTTTCTGAGGACTTTTCACTGGCTTCCGGTAGCCACTGCTGTCTTAGTTAAGCCAGCCTTCTAGCTTCCCCTTTACAAATATTTATTACTCATCTTCCCCATCCTTAGCAAAGTGCTGGGCTCTGCTAGAAGGCAGGAGGCAAGTACAGGCGAGCATGTCCAGGCCCAGCTTCCAGCAGCCCTGCAGAACTGGGACCAGAGCATAGCGCTCTGGGCCCAGTGATGAAGGAATGCAGAGGAGGCGGCAACAGATGCTTCCAGCGGGGCTCGGGCAGGAACCTGTCTCCTCGAGGACTCGACGCTCAGCTGAGCCACCTCCGAATGCCCACTTCTCATCATGATACTCTGGCTGTCTCTGGGACTTGGCCCTACCACCCAAAGGGCCTGAGGCCCAGGATCCCACAGCCCTGGGGGCTACAGAAAACAGCCTCTTTCCCCTCCATCCAGCCAATCCACTTGCCATCAGATGAAACATCGCAGGACACTCCATCATGTCCCCAGCCCGCTTCAGACCCACAAAGCCCTTGGCTGGCATTCAGGGTCGGTCTCATTGATCTAATCTCCAGCTGCCTTTATGGGCTCCTTTCTCCTGTGTACCCATCACACAGGAATACCCCAACTGGAAAAGGCCTCCTTCTCAACAGCTCTCTCCTCTACTATTAGGGCCCCAGCTTTTTCTCAAGTCTTGGAATAAATGCCTCTTCTAACAAAACCTTTCCTGGTCACCCTCCCTAAGCACAATGACTAGCAAATGTACCTCTATCTTTGCATTCCATAGTTCTTACTCTCAAGACATTCATCTGAGGCTGCCTGACAGTGTAATTTTTTTAAAAAAATATTTTTAATGTTTATTCTTTGAAAGAGAGAGACAGACAGACAGAGTGTGAGCGGGGGAGGGCAGAGGGAGAGGGAGACACAGAATCCGAAGCAGGCTCCAGGCTCTGAGCTGTCAGCACAGAGCCCGACGCGGGGCTCGAACTCACAGACTGGGAGATCATGACCTGAGCTGAAGTCGGACACTCAACCGACTGAGCCCCCCCAGGCGCCCCAATTTTTTAATTGAAGTATAACATACTCGAGTGCGGTGATCTTTTTTTGAAGTTTGTTTATTTATTTTGAGAGAGAGGGAGAGGGAGGGAGACCGTGTGCATGCCCAGGTGAGCAAGGGGAGGGGCAGAGAAAGAGGAGAGAGAGAATCCTAAGCAGGCTGGGCACGGTCAGCGCGAAGCCTGATGCGGGGCTCGATCCTACAAACCGTGAGGTCACGACCTGAGCCGAAACTGAGAGTCGGATGCTTAACTGAGCCACCCAGGCACCCTATATCGTATATACTCTTTTTTGTCCAACTTATTTCCTGCAACATGATACCTGTGAGGCTTACTTACGTTCTTGAGTAGTTCAGTATTGCACTCTTTCCTGGCTCTGTGGTATTCCTTTGTGTGGCTATACCAAAATGTGTTTGCCTGTTCTATTGTGGGTGGACCTGCGTGGTGGCCCAGGTTTGGACCATCACAAAATCAGCTGCTGAACTCTTTTGTACATGACTTTTGCTGAGCATAATTGTTCATTTTTCATGGGCAGAGACCCAGGAGTAGATTTTCTGAGTTACAGGATACACATAGTTTTAGCAGCTACGTCTAAACATCAGCCTAAAGTGATCCTACCAACGTAAACTCCCAGAAATCCATGTGAGATCTAGTTATTCCAGAATTTCCAGTCCTTTCAATGCTAGCCATTCTGACTGGTGTGAGTTATTTCTCTATAATTCAAAATGAGAATAATAGTTATTACTATCACATACTGATCAGCTGTGGCTCTAGGAACAATTCTACACGAGGTAGGTATTATTATCTCCATTTTACAGGTAAGGCTCTGGGCAGCTTATAAGTTGAGTAAGTGACGTGGAAAAGAAGGAGTAGAACCAGAATACAAACGTAGAGCAGTGACACGAGGCCCTGTTTGTCCAGATCCATCGTGTTGCCTCTCTTATCTTATTCCTCTCGAGATGTTATGCGGTACCAAAGTAAGAGCTTAATAAAGGGTTATTGAATGAAAGGAATTGGTGTCCACAAAGCAGACATCACAAAGGAGGGAGCTTCTGCATCAGAGAAAACCCATCTAGATATTCTAAATTATAATAACCGACTAGATTTAGTTGGAATTTGAGAGGCTGATCCTGGAATCAGGGAAACTGGTTCCTTGAGAGAGGAAAGAAGGAAGGAAGAGAGGGAAAAAGGGAGGGGGAAAGGAAAAGAACAGAAAGTAGGTTAACCTATTACTTTTAATCAGCTTGGGCCTCAGTTTCCTCATCTGTAAAATGGAGATAATAATACTGCCTTGGCCAATGAGAGATGAGAGGCAGTTCTTTGTCATTTGTAAATTGTAATTTTTTTTTTTTTAACTATAGCATTTTTTAACCATAGCCCTCATCTATGGAGCTCTATCAAATCTATGGATTGCAGGGGCTCAACCCTGCAGATACAGATTGGCTCGATTCAGGGTAGGGCACAGGCATGTACATTTTTCTTTTTAAGGTTTTATTTTTATTTTTTTAATGTTTATTTATTTTTGAGAGAAAGAGAGCACATTGGGGGAGGGGCAGAGAGAGAGAGGGAGACAGAGAATCCCAAGCAGGTTCCGCGCTGTCAGTGCAAAACCCAAGTGGGGCTCGAACCCACCAACCATGAGGTCACAACCTGAGCCAAAGTTGGATATTCAAACACTGAGCCACCCAGGCACCCCTGTGTGTATACTTTAAAGAGCATTTTTTTAAGTTTATTTATTTTTGAGAGAGACAGAGACAGAGTAAATGAGAGAGGGGCAGAGAGAGAGGGAGAGAGAGAGAGAATCCCAAACAGGCTCTGTGCATCCAAGCCGACGCGGGGCTTGAACACGCCAAGCTGTGAGATCACGGCCTGAACTGAAACCAAGAGTCAGACGCTTAACCGGTTAACTGACTGAGCCACCCAGGCACCCCTAAAGAGTACTTTAAGGTGACTTCAGAGCTCAGCTAAGGATGAGAACTGCCTGAGTAGGGATATGTATGGATATCATTATTGTTAAAGTATTATCATCACTGTTGTTATCTTTTGGGGTGGGATAGAATGGGGAGACACTGCTCGGAGAAGTCTTCTGTGAAGCGTGGAAATCCACCATAAACGCTTAGAGAAGGACCGCCACCAACATCTTCATACCCTGGCCATCTTTGGCCTAGAGTCTCAGAGGCAGGTTAGTGAGTGGGTGAGTGCACGTTGTTGTGTGTATATATGTGTGTGCGAATTTGTGCCCGGAAAGGGCAGGGAGTTAAAAATAAATCGTGTAGTTTCCGTATTGAGAGGAGGGGACCAGGGCAAGAACAAGCGGTCTAATTCCTGGGCTTAAGCCTATGGATGTTTATCCTCAAGAAACAAGCAAAAGTGACCCCAGGCTTGGCTCCTAGAGGAGCATAGCTGTTTCTGTCACCCTGATTTGGCCACAGCTGGGGTCTGAGTGCACAGCAACAGGCTGCTGATTTGGGGAGACTCTGTGAGCTAGCCTGAGAATCCAGCAGTCAACCCTCTTCTTCCTGTTAGCCCCCCTAATATATGGGGCACCCCAGGATATTATCCATCCCTGAGTGGTCAGAGAGGGACAGAGCAGAGCAAAGACCACCTCACTTTCCTCCAGCCCCACTGGGCTGCTCTGCCCACAGCCTGGAGGCCAAGGTCTGGGTCTCTTCCACTGTTTATACGCAAGAGGAGGACCCTGGGGACCCTTTGGGCTAAGCTAGTGCCCCTGCATGTCCCGGGGTGGGAGGGAGGAGAGGTCCTGCTGGGGCTCAGGAAAGGATGTAGGAGGGAAAAGAGGAAATAAAATAGAGGGCAGGATTAATGGAGTGGCTTCAGGAGCTAATAGTGCATTTACCGACATCTCCTCCTCTGACTCCCATCCAGGGGGAACCTGGCCACAGCTCAGAGGCGGACTGTCCCAGCTCCCAGGCCACCTCTTTGGGATCCCAGGGCTTTAAAGAGGCAGGAAGTCTCCCAGGGGAGGGAGAAAACCCCTCTTCTCTTACACCCCAACCTCTGGAGATGAAACCTCAGATCTTGGCCCCTCCTGTGAAGCCCAGAACCTTCCCCAGAGCTACCCAGCTTCGATGTAGCCACCAGGAAGTGCATTACTAGATGGTGTTCGGGGGATTCCTTTCTACCCCGGCCCCGGGCCACGAGGCCACAGCCCTGGCCACCTCCGACAGTTTCTTTCAGGCTGTCCCCATCCCTTGCCCTCCTTTCTCCCAGGCCTGCTTCCTCGAAGCTGACCTGGAGCTGGATTTCCAAATAAACAGTAACTAATTGGATTAGAAGCTGATAATATTGTTGACCTTTCTTAATGTCTGCTGGCTGTCTTTCCACCACACTGAGGCTTAATTGTATGGGGTGGGGGGGGGAGGGTGGGGGACTTCCAGGAGTGAAGTGTGACCCCTGTTAACCTCAGATAAAATGGGCTCAGCGTCTTCCCAACTGCCTGTCATCCCCCACGGAGCAGGAACACACACATGCTCCCACTGTCATCAAATAATTACACAGATGATACACACATGCATAGGCACGCAGAGAGGCAAATACACCCAGAGGCCCATATGGCGCACGCATGACTCTGAACACAGATCATGTATGCACACCAGTCACACTGGATGTTACGCATGCAGTACTTCCTAGATGACAGGCAAGTGTATGCACACACCCAGAGATGCACGCTTGCAAAATGCAAGCGTCCAAATACACACAGACAAATGTAATTACATACAGGATGCTAATACATCGTAGGTAGGCTCGTGAAAGCCCGCAGATACATGTACGTAAAGATACCCTGAAGCGCACATATGTGCTCACACCCACGGTGCTTAAGTAAATGAGCATGCACAGTCCATGGCACCTCCACGCACGCACGTGCACACCGCGCACACACCTCTCCACACCAGTGGACAGGGGAGCCCCCGCCCCCCCCTCACACAGGCAGCCTGGCCCCATCTCTCTCACAATCTCTGATGCTTCCACTTTCTATTTGTTCCCAGGTTCCCCGGCCATACTTCTGCGATCCTGAGTTTTGGGGTGTCCTGGAACTCTGGCTTGGCCTCTCTGAGTGTCTCCATCTCTCAGTGTCTCTGAGGCCCTGTCTCTACGTGGATGTCTCTCATCCCGGGATGCTGAAGTTTGAAAAGGTTTGGCAGGCAGTGTGGTGCGGAGGGCATGAACAGATATGAAGGGGAGAGAAGGTGGGGGGAGGGCAGAGAGGATGAAGAGGAGGGTCGGGGGAGAGGACAGGGAAAGAGGGGGCGGCGAGGGAAGGGGAGCGAGGGGCGGGGGAGGGGCGCCTGCCTGCGCACAGCAGATGTTGCCGCGCCTCGGATGGAGCTGTTAATGTAAGTGGAGTTTCTGCAATGGTAATTAGGAGGGCCCTCATTACCCTGGCGGAGCCGGCTGAGAGCCGATAAAGCCGAGGGGGAGAAGGGCCGACATCAGGGTAATGGGGGAGCAGGGCCATTGAGGAGCTGGAGCCGAGCCGGGACCGCTCCGCGCGCAGCTGGAGCCCGGCGAGAGGGCCGGGGAAGGGGGGCGCGGCCCGGGCCTCCAGCCCCGGGAGGAGCCGCGGTGAGAGCGGCGAGCCGGGCGGAGCCGCCCGGGCTTCGTAGGCCCACAAGGGAGAGGCCGTCCCGAAGGACGCGGCGCGACGGCTGCCTCCGGCTCTCTGCAAGAGGACGGTGTCCAGGAGGATTCCAGGCCGGAGTGCCCCGGCGTGTCCCCGTGGGAGGGGACATCCACAGAGGGCTCTGCGTCTCAATTCAGAGACCCCTGGTGGCTGGACGGAGGTGGGGCTGGAGGGTGGGGATATGGAAAGGACACTCCGTTCTCCTCTGGTGTCCCCCCCCCCCCCCTGCCCTGTACCTGGGGATCTAGGACACTCAGAGTGACCAAGACATGGACTCTAGAACAGAATAGCTAGGAGGAAAGTTAATGTCCAGATGGAAGGCTCCAGGATGTCAGGTCACAGACTCCGGAGGAGACCAACATTCAGGGAATGAAAGTAAACGTCCCGGTGCCCCATTCTCGCCTCACAGGTTGTCTTTCCCTGCCTTCCTTCCTCCCTCACGTCCTCCCCTGCACCACCACCCTGAACCCTAGGGAGGGCCCCAGAGCATGAGGATGCTGGAGGCTGGGTCCAGTAACTCTGAGCACCTGGCTTCCCTTCAGTGCTGTGCAGGAAGGGGAAAGGGGGCAGGGGGGAGGACAGTGATGGCGGGAGACACCTGCCGCTCTGCTCCCCAGCCAGGAAACTAGGAGCCATCTCCAGCATGGGGGTCCAGGGCGGGGAGCCCACTTTGCTATTTATTCTCCCCGTCCCTGAATATTCGGTGATGAGCCGCCCCGCCCGCGTGCTTTATGGACTAAAGAGCCCGAAAGCCCAGCCTTCTCAGCTGACTGACAGCCATCTCTATGGGACGTATTAGTCCCCTTCTCCTGCTGCTCCCCCCTGCCCCAGGCCGGATGACCCTGGGAAGACTTTCAAGAAGCAAGGAAATCTGCCGCCAGGGCATGGAGAGGGGAATTATGGGGACCTTTGCAGCCCATCTCCTTCAGCGGAGGGCCCGTCATTGAAACCCCTCTATGCACGGCCCCACCCCCACCCCACCACCTGCAGCTGCTTTCAGAAGCCCAAGGTCATTGACTCCTGAAACTCCGGTTTGCCAACTTCCCAGGAACCACAGAAGCCCCTCCATTATAGAAAGGGTGGAACAGAGAGCCGGACTTCTTTTCCTTTCAGGCTTTGAGGAAGGGACAGGAAATCCTGTCCCCAGAGGTAACAACATCACCCAGATTACTGAGGAGATGTGGCGTCTCTGAACGGCGGCGCAGGGCTGGGAGAGATCACAGATGCCCCTCCCCTCTTCAGCTGCGGCGGCAGAGCAGGGGTTAACGGGGAGAGGCTGCGAGGCTGGAGCAGGCGGTGCCTCCCGCCTCCTCCTCCCCCCCCCCCCCCCCCCCAGAGTTGCTGACTCTTCCTTTTTGTTCGGGCTGACAGCGAGCACCTGGTGTGCTCTTGCTACAATATTGTTCCTGCCTCCCTCCCCCCAGGCCCCAGGCTCCCCTCTCTCCTCCTCCCCACCCCCGGCAGCGTTCCCCTCTGCCTCCTCTTCCCCTAGCCCCCTCCTGCCTATGGCCTCCTAGGCACCCCCCCCCACACACACACCCCACAAGCACCGACCCTGCGTGTCAATAAACACAACATATGCTGCCATTAATGTGAAAATCGTGCCCTCTACTCCATTCATCCCCTCAGCCTGACTGCCCCGCTGGGGTGGGATAGGGGGGTACTGAAAGAAAGGTCAAGTGGGAAACATTAACTACCCTTTTTTTTTTTTTTTATCTGCTCAGCCTCCACCCCCACCTCCAGCCTTGAGAGAGGGAAGGAATTGGAAGGGCGTGGATGGGATAAGGACTCGGTGTTCTGAGACCCAAGCTCCACCGTGCCCACTGAGCCTTCCCATTGGAAACAGGTGAGCACCCTCATCCAAACACTACACCTCTTCAATTCCAGGGGGGATCAGAGGGAGGCCCTGGTAGCCCTCCCACAGAGAGCCATGTTGTTGACATGTTTCTCCAGGGGACAGAGGTGGTCATAAGGGTCCCATCCTCTTGCAAGGCCAGCAATCATCTCGGTTCCTGGGGACTTTCTGTCGAACCACCTGGACTATAAAAGACAAACCAGAGGCTTCTCCAAGTGGGGCCGGGCTTCAGAAAGCCCTTCTGCAAGGAGCCAAATATTTCAGATGGCTAAGGGAGTGGCCTGGCCTCAGTCTGCTCAACTAAATCACCAGTTCCAAGACAGCAGGGAATAATAAAGATAAAAATAATATAATAACAACAGCCAACATGTATTGAAGGCTTATTTATGTACCAGGCATTGTGCTAAGCACTTTACAGGCTTTATCTAATTTGTTCCCCGTAAGACCCCTACGGGGAAGTTACAGCTGATATCCCCATTTTACAGCTGAGGAAAACAGGCTTAATAAGGATAGCTAGCATGGAGTGAGGGCTCACTGCATGCCAGGCCCTGTGCTGACTTCTCTCCATACAGTGTCAATGACCCTATAAGGTTAGTACGAGTATTAGTGCCATTTAACAGAAGAGGAAACGGAGGCTCAGAGAGGTCCAGTAACTTGTTCAAAGTCACACAGCCAGTAAGCAGAACTTGGCCAGGAATTCAAGTCTGTCTGACAGCAAAGCTTTTGATCCTAATCTCTAGGATTAGGGATTTTCTTGACTCCTTTCTCTGTGTTTCTCCAACTCTGGTAGCCCCACAGCACCTAACCACCCTCCCCCCCCCCGCCCCGCCCAAGCCTACCCCAGTGTTTTTGGACGTATAGTAGGGTCCGGGGGACAGAAAAGCCAGGAAGAGTGGCCAGATCACGCGACATAGTTCAACTTTCCTTCTCTGCCCAGCTCTTTGCTTTTTCCTCTGTCACTTCCTGCCGCTGCTGAGCTGTACCCTTGCAGCCAGTGCGCTCCCTTCACTGTCCCCCAACCCCCATGCCCAGCCCCGTTCTGAGGTTTCATTGTGGACAGGCAAAACGCCCCTTTAGGCTCCCAGAGCACAAAGACATTGTGCTTGGCTCTGCAGCTCCTCACTTCTGAGACTCCAGTTGCTTTATTGATATTAACTTAACACCCCCCCCCCCCACTTCCCCACTCGCCCTGGCCCAGTCTGACGGGCAGAAATCTGCTGCCTGGGCACCACCCTGACCTCTCTTTTCCTCTTTCATTATCTGCTCCAGGCACCAGGGAGCCAGCACCAAAATTAAAACAATAACTAAGCCCGAAGTGGACCCAGCAGCCCCCACTCCCACCCCAAGGGAGGGAAAAAAGCTACAAAAACACCTGGAGAGGAGAATAATCAATGGAAGGGGAGGGGGGTGACCCACTCCCATGCCAGCCCCCCCTTAACCCTTTATCCCCTGCACAGTACCAAGACTCCCCCATTCCATCCTTCCCACCCCATCCTGTAATGAAGCAGCAGTTTTTGGCAGCTGCCCAGCCATTTGGTGCTTTGGGACTTGAACAAACAAACCTGGGTTGGTAAAGTCCCCCAAAGCCCATAGTCAAAGGCGAAGACCCATGGAGGATGCCAGTGCTATCACAGCAGGAAGTTCCTCCTTAGGCAAATTCCTGGAGAACTGATGGATCACTTAGTGATCTGTGCTACTTGATGAAGGGCACAACCTTATTTGACCCCCACAGCAGCCCCACAAAGTAGGTGGTGTTGTTGTTCATATTTTTCAGATTATAAAACTGAGGCTAAACAAGTTAAGTGACTTGCCTAAATTCATATTCGTTAATAAGTGGCAGAATCAGGTTTCAAACTCAAACTCAGGACTGTTCTCACAGCCTACTGTTAACCATCTTGCTCAACTGTCTGCACAGATCTCTCCTACGTGTTATTGGCGTCTGATTAAACAAGTAGGTCCAGTTCAGGGATCTTCTGGCTCTCAGTCTCCCAGTCTGGAGAATGGACCTGCGGTGACCTCTTCTCTCACCTCAGAACTGTCTGAAAGGGAGATGGGCAGAAGCTGGGCCCAATTCTAGTCCTGCTGAGGCCAGCAGAGGGGGCTGCTGTAGCTGAGGTCAAGCGGTGGGAGAGGGAAGCCGAGGGATGGGCCTAGCCCCGAAAAGCAAAGGGGTTGGTTATCCAGTGGTAGTCAGCAGGTCTCCCCATGCAGGCCCCCTGGAAGGCTATGGGCAAGCAGCTCCAGCAGGGGGTGCCCTTCCAGGGAGAAGGGCAGAGTTAGCCCTCTCTGCTACCCCATCGGCAGGATTCCCATATCCTCCAGCAGGGCCTGTCCTTGCTCCCACCCCAACCCACTCTCCAGCCTCTCAGGTCTTCTAATCACCCCATTAGCTTGTCCTTTTTTTACTCTAATTCTGCTGACACAAGAGAGGGACTTTTCCAAAGGCGCTGTACTAGAAAACCGAAGGAAAGACTAGAAAAGTCAACACTTAGGTTCTTGAGTCCAGGCATTGTTCTAAGGGCTTTGCCTAAAATTTGCACAACAATCCTAAGAGGCAAGTACCCCTATTCTACAGATGGAGAGGAGAACCTGAGCACTCATAAGCTGTAGCCTGTAAATGGCACAGCTGGGATCTGAATCCAAGAAGTCTGCCCTTAGGCAGCACTGTTTTTTCCAAAATGAAAGAAGAAAGAAAAGAAAAGAGAGAGAGAAAGGAAGAAAATTAAAGTCTTCAAACTCTTTCAAATTCTTTATTCTGCTTTAAACTGTAAGCTCCCTAAGGGTATTCTCACCCATCATTTCATTCCTATAGGGGAAGACAGTAGGACATCCATAAATGTGCACCAAAGGAATTCTAAGATATCTAAAGGCCACAGAGGACTGACTGTCACATCCTAAGGGCACAGACAACATGACACTTCCCCTTGCCTCAACCTTGGCTGGTTAGGGTGCTAGACCCAGCCATACTGACTCCTGGACCAAGGTAGGCTCAGCTGACATAGGAGCCAGACCTGATGAGGTCCTCAGGCCTTTCCAGAACTCTTCCCATCTTCTCATTGGTCTCCCTCAACCCTATAGTTCCTGACCCAGGCTTGGCTTCTCAGCAAGTCCATATAGCACCCCTAAGTTCCTGCCTCTTCGTCCCTCCAAAGACTAGTCACCCTTCAAGTGGGCCGCTCATGACCCTGCCCTTCAGAGGTCCCGGCCTCCCCAGCTCAATTCTCTGCTCTGCTTGTTATCCTAGAGCATATATGTGGTTAAGACTGCCCTTCCCTTCAGAGGCTTAGCTCCCTCACCCCACAGCCTGGTTTCAAGTTGTCCTGAGGCCAGATGCTCTGGACCCAGGAGCCCCTCAGCTGCCCACCTGCCCCCTGCCCACAGCTGACCAAAGACTTTCCTTGGCCACTCCTTCAACACGATCCGTCTATCGCTCTGTTCCTGACATGAGAGTTTCCTCCAAATCCCCACACTGCCTCCTGTGACCCACTTAGAATCCTCACTCTCCAGACTTAAAATAGAAAACACTCAACACAAGCTTTTACACTTCCCGCTACCAGCTGAATAAAGGTTGCATCTTTAGCAAAAACAAAATAACCGCCTACTACTAACAATAGTTGCCCACCAATTCAGAGCGGGTGGCTGGCCATTCATTTGCTCAGCTCTTCTCAGCCCACTTCCTACTTGTCCCCAGGCTGTGTAAGCGCATGCGGGTCTCTCCTGGTGTTGGTCAGGACTGTGGCAGTTGGCTGTGAACGGGGTGCACTGTGTGTTTTCCCCTCCTTGGGAAAAACTCCAAAGTGACTGCTTGCCCCGGGCTCATCTATAATCTGGGGCATTGATCTGGGCCCATTGATAGCTGATTGTTTTCACACGTGACTCGGTCGCATTCCTGTAATCTCCAGCCTTCTGCTCAGTTTGCATGACAAGAAGCGGCCTCAGTGGGGAGAGGTCGCTCACCTCTGACCAGGATATAATTGGAAAAAGAAGGTCATTGCTGCCTTTGCTTCTGGGGCAGATCAGCTTCGTTCCATTTGTGTCATGAGCTCTCGCCAGCACGCACTCTCAGTGACATGGAGACAATGGCTGTGCCCCAACAATGGGACCCACAGAGAGGTGCCCAACATGACACAGACACACCATGGGGACCCACACTCGCTCTCATCAGGACAGGCATGTACAACAGCGTGCACACAATGGGTGCTCTTAATAAATGCTGATAACACCAAAGACACATACAGAGGACGCACAAAGAGATACACAAAACAATGCTTGCCCAAAGACACAGGTTCCCAATGACATAGACCTAGTAATACACACACAGACATTTCCACAAGGGCAAAACACACACACACACACACACACACACACACACACACACAAAACAACCCCAGGCTGAGCTACCACACCCAGCATGAAAAAATATGCAATAGTAAAACCTTTCTTCAAGCTGTGCCCACGTAGGAATATATCAGAATTACCTGAGGTGCTTTGACAAAATGCATGTTTCCAGCAATCTCTGCCAGTCCATACACACTTCTTACAATATGAGTGCATGTGAGTAGACACGTTTATGTTGAAAAGCACCCTCAAGTAATTCTGATATGCCTTCAGGTTGAGAACCATTGAACTGCCACCACCAATCTCCCGTTTACTTGGTGGCAGAATTTGATGGCAGGGTTGTTGGGCTGCTTTTTATTTTCGCATTCAGTTTGGGAAAGGACAGGCAGGAGCTGAGAAAAGGGTCCGTCTGTGTCCAAGAGATTAGGGGTCAGACAAGGGCCAGGAATCGAAAGAGTTAAAACTGGGCATTGATCCCGCGGCGACCTTGGCTGGCCTCGTTAGCGGCCAGCAGCGGCACAGCACGCGAAGAAGGACCCCTCTTGCTAGGACTGTCCCGGGGACTCGCCTGCGCTCCGCCGCCAGGATGCAAAGGCCCAAACCCCACACCGCCTCCGAAGCCGCATCTGCTGCAGACTTGGGTATCTTTGGGGGGACACTGGCCAGCCCCAGGCCCGGTGATCCAGTCCCTGGGGCACTTCCCCGTCCAGGGTCCCCGGGTGCCATAGTCAACACTATGAAAGCCAGAAGGTTGCTTCTATTCGGGTTGGGGGCAGGGGGTGAGAGGCCCTACCCCCACCCCTGTCACGCGGAGAGGTCTTGGGAGAGGGCAGAGGGCACCGGGCAGAGGGACCAGGCGTCGGTCACTTGAGCCCTAGCTTGAAGGCACGTAGGTCCGCCGGGACAGCACAGGGTCGCGCCGCCCCCTGGCGGTTCGATAGCAGAGTTGAGGCAATAGGGAGGGGCGGCTGCGTGCGGTCTGGTTGCTCCGGGACAGGTTCCTCCTTCCCAGCGTTGGGGAGAGGGGGAACGGGGGAAGGGAAGGGTGTTGAAGAGAGGGCCCTTGGAAGACTGTCCTGTCCTGTCCCTTCCCATCCGTTCTCCCTCTGTCCCTTTCTCCGTTTTTTCTCTCTTCCTCCTCCCCGCATCTCTCCCACTCTTTCTGCCCTCCCCCCTTCCCCGTCCTCACTCCCTCTCCTACCCCCCCCCTTCCTTTCTCTCGTCCTCAGCCCACCCCCTCTGGCCCCCGCGGGGCAGCGCCTCGGTGCGCCCGCTTGGCAGTTAGCCCATTAGATCTCGTACTATTGATCCGCTTCTGAGCCGAAGCTGACAGCCCCCCTTCCCGGTCTCCCCATGTCCCCATTCCCGGCGCCCCCCCCCCCCCATCTCCAGGCAGTCCCAGCCTGCGCCTCCCCCCACCCCCCACGCGGGCCGCGCCGAAGTCTCGCCCTCACGAAGGACAAGAACAAATGTAATTAAAGCGACCGGCAAGGGAGGGGGTGCGCCCCTACCAGCACCAGCGCGAGCCGGGGTCCCAGCGGCCCGCCCTCCGCCGCCACCTCCCTCCCCGCCCCCACCCCCCCACCCCCCGCCGGAGCGGGAGCAT
This sequence comes from Panthera leo, assembly GCF_018350215.1. Taxonomy (NCBI): domain Eukaryota; kingdom Metazoa; phylum Chordata; class Mammalia; order Carnivora; family Felidae; genus Panthera; species Panthera leo. The sequence goes on from NC_056689.1 coordinate 59,308,069, forward strand.
TTGGGTTGAGCTGCGCCTGTCCTATAAATCCACATATAATTCTCGCCTTTCCTGTTCAGCTAAGGAAAATAAACGTGTAAGGCTGTTTCTGGGAGCCCAGCTCAGGGACCGCTCTAAATTCTCCTCTTATTGAGTCCGGGCTGGAAATCATTCAGCTCGGCGGCGCGCCACCCTCCCCCCAACCCTGCCCGCGCCCGCGCCCGCCGCGCACACGCACGCGCGCACACGCAGGGCAGGAGCCGGGTATATAAATATCTCCAGCTCTCCCCATAGCCGGGCAGATTTATTCCGCTGCCAAGCCTGCAGAAAATTGACTTGTTCATGGAGGCGGCTATTGACACATCACCGGGGGGAGGGTTAGGGGAGAAAGCAGTGGAGCCGGCGCCCCTCCATTATACGTTAATGTAATCAGCAGTGTGCGAAATGACTGCGCGGAAAATAGCATCACTGACATTTATATTAGAGGATATTGATGGCAGGAGCTGTGACCGCATCACTCTGCCTCCCGTTTCCACGGATTGACACAGGAGCCTCTTGTTGGCTCCATCCACGCTCGCCTCCCCTCCCCCTCTCCCCCTCCCGCCCTCTCTCCCTCTCTCCACCCACTCTGTGTCTCTCCAGCTCTCCCCCTCTGCTCGCCTCACCCCCACCCTCCCTATTTACTCTTCCAGTCATTCTTTTTACAAATAATTCTGAGCACCTACTGGGTGCCCCGTGCAAGGGTCTCTCCTGCATGCCTCTCTCCGGGTTTCTCCCTCTCCTTCTCCCCCACCGTGCCCTTGCCCTCTTGCTCCCTCCTCCCCGGCTCTGCTTCCCCCTCCCCCTTTCCTTGGCTGGGTGGCTGGACCGCTGCTGTCACAGCAGATAGATAATTGAAAAATGGGCCTCACCTTTGCAGCCAGCAGGAGTGGTTCAGGCAGTTACTGCCAGGGTTACCTACTCCATCTCAGGCCCAGGCTCCAAAAGAGATTCTGAGGAAATTGGATTTTACATGGATGTTTTATTCGGGCAGAGGCTTTAGTGTATATAAATACAGGCGAGGAGGCCTTGGAGGCAAGGATGAGTGAGGCGAGACAATCCCGCCTGGGGCCTGCAGGCTCAGGGGAGGCAGGCGGGCCATGTGCTCAGCTCTGGGTCCCAGACCTGGACATCAGTGCGTTCCCGCCCCCCTACCCCATTATCTGGGACTAAAAGAGGTTAATGCCTCTGTACCGTTCCTCAAAAGCTGCCTTGGGAATTAAAAAAGTGTGTGATTGTTGGGGATTGTTGGCAGGACTGTATACTGAGAAAAGAACGAAATATATTGGAGAAGTTTGAGGACTGATGCAGTAAATATTTATTGAACCTGAACTTGTGAAGGTTTGTGTTTGGGGGACAGGAGTAAGTGAGACATGACTGCTGCTTTCAAGGACAGTTGGGAGAATGACAACCTCGGCTTTCAGGTTAGGGGCAGAGAACAGGAAAGGTGAGAGAGTGGGTGCTGAGATCATTTTTCTAGGGCCTGATCATCCGGGGAGGTTGGAGGAAGAAGCAGAAGGGAAATTGTTCAGGTTGGAGGGATGAGGGTCCTACCAACCCTTCAGTCTCTCCCTCCTGGGCCTGGTTAGCAGAGAGCATCCAGGAACAGTGTGATAATCATGGCCTCCAAATCTATAGGCAAGTTCCCATCCAAGGTGTTGCAGTGAATCCTGGTGAAAGTCTCTGAGGGCTAGAATGATGGGTTATTAATGATCGAGATAAAGCCTTCCAGAGAGACAAGGTGTGAAGAGGGCCTGAATGAGGAACCCTTTGGGGGAGGCCTGAACTGAAGGTACATGGGCAAGTGAAGGGCCTCAGAAGACCAGGGAGGTGGGATTTGGGTGTGGGAAGGAGGGAGTAGGTGCTCGGGGGCCTCGGATAAAGAATCGTCCTGTGTTTGAATGCCCCCATCCTCATAGAAAGGGCTTTGTTTTAGTCCCAGGCAGGGTCTTTTCTGTGCCTTGTCTGGTATCTAATTAGAGTCTATGTAGCTGACAGCTTTATTTTCTTGGAAGAAGAGCTCCTCATGAGCCATCCCATGACTGAAGAACTGGTATTAATCTGGGTAACCAGACTCAGAGTGCTCACGGAAAGGGCAGGGGCTCCTTCTGAACTCTGAGCAGAGACAACAGCTGCCTCATTCTAGCCACATCATTGAAAGCTGGACCAGTCCTCCCCCAGATTCCAAAGCCCTCTTGTCCTCTGCCACATTGTTCTACTGTTACATCATCAGCCTGCGGGGGCAGGACAGGTGCTGGATAGATCATGGCCATCCCTCCAGCTGCCCCGTACACATCTCAGGCCCTCCCAGATGGCATCTGGGAGCTCTAATCCAGCTGTAGGATGTGAGTATTCTGAGGTAACTGGACTCCCTGCCTGACCTCCGCCAGCATCTTCCCTCTCTCGATTACATTCACCCTGACAGCCCACTGAGGAGGGAGACCCTTCCCGGCTATCAGGGAGCCGGGCCACTCCCACTTACCTCCGTTAGCTTTGCCTCCTCCTCACCTCTGCCCTCAGTGAGCCACAGGAACTTGCGTCCTCACTTTCTGCCCCCCCAAAATCTGTTCCTGGAATTGTCTTCCCTTCCTTGTGACTCATTTTACCTATGGACTCCGAGGTTCTGGTCTCACTCCTAGTCTGGGAACCCTCGAATAGGTTGTCAACAAGAACATGAGTGTGTGGGTATGTGTGTGTGCACCTGTGCTCACTTGGGCACTGCATGCCCGGGGCACAGGAGACACTATTCATGAAGCAGGACTTGGTCCCACCCTGCCTTCTAAATTAGGAAATTGAAAAAAAAAATAATTAGGAAATTGACATCAGAAAAAAAATAAAAGAGCAGCCAGGGAAGTGATTTTCCGTAATGGGAGGGATGCCTCTCACTCTTCCAGCTCTCACTTCAAGGTGGGATCCTGGAAAATCATTCTTCCAGGATCATCTGCCCAGTAAGCCATCAGAGAGGACCCAGGGAAATGGAGGAGTTGAAAGCACTAGAAAGAACTATGTAAGGCTCAATCATTTGTTATGATTCAGAGCCTGTTCTTTCCTCTCCCTGCATGAGAAGCCAGCTGGAGGCAGGCTCCAAAGAGAATGGACCTTTTAAAGATAGAAAGCTGGGTGGCTCAGTCTGTAGAGCATGCAATTCTTGATCTCTGGGTCATGAGTTCAAGCCCCACATTGGGCATAGAGGGGCTTAAAAGAAAAAAAACACCTTAAAAAAAGAAAGAAAGAAAGATACATAGATAGAAAGAAAGAAAGCCTGTTTCTGGGGAGCAAAGGAAGCCATTAGGAACTGGAAGTTGGAAGCCTGGCTGGAGAAGCCAGCCTTTGCAAAGGAGCATTTCCAGCCTTAGCAACAAAGCCAATGTTAGCTGTGTGGCTGTGGTGAGAGTCACCTGACCTCTCCAAGATTCAGATCCCTCATCTGTAAAATGAAAAAATGAAAGTATCTTTCAACTCTAATTTCTGTGATTCTTTTTTTAATTAAGTTTTCATTTTAATTCCAGTATAGTTAACATACAGTGTTATATTAGATTCAGGTGTATAATATAGTGATTCAGTGCTTCCATACATCACCCAGTGCTCATCACAGCAAGTGCACGCCTTAATCCCCATCACCTGTTTCACCGCCCCCCCCCCCCCTCCCCGCGTGCCTCCCCTCTGGTAACCATCAGATTGTTCTCTATAGTAATGTGTCTGTTTCTCGATTTGTCTCTCTCTGTCTCTTTTTAAAAATCCCTTTGCTCATTTATATTGTTTCTTAAATTCCACATATGAGTGAAATCATATGGTATTTGTCTTTCTCTGACTGACTTACCTCACTTAGCATTACACTCTCTAGCTCCATCCATGTGGTTGCAAATCGGACATTTCATTCTTTTCTATGGCTTATTTCTGTGATTCTAAAGTGGCGAGTGCATATGTTCAGAGAGCCCAACTTGGGATGAAAGAAGGAATTCCAGGGTTGAAGATCCAGAGTCTTCCAAGAAAGATGAAGAGAAATAATTGTGGGGCCCGTGGGGCCTCTGAGGACTCTTGGAGGCTGGGAACCTGCTGGGCCCAGGACAAGTACAGGGCAGGAAAGCAGCCCAGCCCTGGGGCAGAGAGAAGGGAGGGGTAGATCCAGAAAGCAGTGCCCCCGAGATTGTCTCAAGCCCAGAGTCTGCTCAGAATTTAGCTTGCATGGCCCAGAGATCGTGGGGAGAAAATCCAAGTGGCCAAGAAGCTGTTGGTCAATTGAAATGACAGGAAGTCTGTGCGCTTTTATGTTCGGGGATGGGTGTTTAGTGAGGGCCTTTGCCTGCTGTCTCCAGAGTTCCTTAGCGAAGTTTTCTAATTAAGAAATGTTAGCATCACCTTGGCTACGAGGATGGAGAAGAGATCAAGGCACCCCTAGTGACCAGCAGCAGCAGCAGGACCTCCTTAAGTCTTGCTGCAGGACACTGTGAGAAGCCGCTGGGGGAAGGCGGTGAGGGTCCTGTTCTAATGGAGACACCACTCCCCTTCCTATCTTGACTCTGAAGGAACAAGGCAGGTGACCAGGGAAGCCTTGCAGCAGAAAGCTGCCTGGGAAGATAAACCTCAGAGGGAAAAGACTAGAAGCCCAGAGCACAGGCAGCTGGAAGCCAACGGGCAAGGGAGGAGAGGGGAGGAGAAGGGAGGGAAGATATCCCTTTCCACGGATGTGCCTTGGCCCCTGCCCAGGCAAGAGGGGCAGATGTTCTGTCTTGTCCCAAGCCCCTGCATTTGCCACCTTGTTTACCTCGTGCCTATTTATAGTTGCAGGCTCCAAGCCTGGCATGGGACTCTGCGATTTATACGACTATAAACCTCCAAAGGGCACTGAGAGCTGGCAGGGCATGGATAAAGACAGGGGCAGGCCTCTCAAGGTCAAAATGGCCATCTTCCCACCCCTGTGGACCTTACACCCCACTAAAGAGCAAGAGGTCATAAGGCCAGGCTCAGGCAAAGAAGAGATGAGTGGCAAGCCACAATTACCTCTTTGACTCTTCCTACCCTGAGCTTGTCCAGTTTAGGATTTGGAACAAATTAGAGAGGACCTGTTTTGTTTTGATTTCCCTTTCGGATGGGGTAGAGAAGCTCCGTGTGGGAGGGTGGATCTCTTCAGAGAGTGTTTGAATTTGGAGAGAGTGGGTGAATCTAGAAAGGGGATCTGCAGCCCAGCTCCCACCTGCCCATCCGCTTAGCAGAAGGGGAAAAAGAATCATACGTGGAGCACTCCTGGACTCTGCTTGCCTTCTGGGGTGCCTTTGGCAGCCCGAGCTGGCCCACCTCTCACTAAGGACAGGGTATGCTGGCATACCCAGTGCCTGAGCTACCAGTCACCTGCTAGAGTGGCACATTGCCCACACCCTGCCTTTTGGGGACATCCTCCTCTGCCCCTGGCCAACCCCCTACTTCGTGGCCCCCTCGCCATTGCCTCTCGTCCTCCAGCCCCCCATGTGTTCCCATCCCACTTCTCCCCCAAAAGTGCCCTTCACTGTGCCTGCTACCCCTGCTCATTCTGCTGACTCTCCCAAGCCTCCTGCAGTGAGTTTACCCCCAAACCCGCTGTACTGGCTCCAACCCCAGGATTTATCATCTGAGCATTAAGGCTAGACAGAGCTCAGTTCTATGTGTGCACACGTGTGTGTGTGTGTGTGTGTGTGTGTGTGTGTGTAAGAATGTGCTGGGTGGGTGGACAGAGTCACAAGTCACAGGCCAAATGTGTGTAAACGTGAAGCAGAATACAAACGCAGAATGACCTTCTCCTTGACTGCTTTGTTATTTCTCATCAATCTCTAGTCTGCTGGACTAAACCCAAGGGCTAGCGGAGGGGAAGTATCTTAGAGCTAGTGTGACCCGTTGGCCGTTTCTGGACCTCCTTTGACCCTCCCTTACCTATCACCATTATGGGCCTTAGCCCCCTCAGGAGCAGACTAAATGTGGTGGGGGAAAAACAGAGCTGGGGGTCGGGGGTTGCCCAGCTGGGGCCAGTCGTCTGGTGGGAGGAAGGGCACTGGAGGACACTGAACTGTCAGTCAACATATACTCCTGCCTGGGCTTGGGTTTAGTTTTGGCCTTAGAGATGGATTAGGCTCGGGGTAATACTCCAGGGAGACTGGGGGGTCCCAGGGGGATGAGCCTATTCTCAGGTCTACTCCTCCCTTCCCCTTTCCCAGCCCAGCACGCAGGAGTGGGAAAGCAAATGAGTGAGTCAAATCAAAGCCTTTTCCTTCCCTGAGGAGGAGAGACGGGAAATGGAGAAGATTCCAGAGTGCAGAGAGTCCCTTTCAGTCACTTACTAGTCTACTTTTTACCTAGTGCCTTCTACAGGATGAGGATTGGGGATCTGGCAGACATAGGTCAGGTGTGAGGACAGGGTCTGAGGACCTGGGGAGAAATCAGGGACCTGGGGAAGGGTGGGTGCCGTGGAGAGGAACCCAGAGGACTTGCACAGGGCTGGGAGGAGGACAGAGCTTGCCCTCTTGCCCTCCCCCAGAGGGAGGCAGCAGAGGACCATAGGAATTGCCCCATCCAGTTTCCTTTGTGCCCACTGTCCGCCATGGAGCCCATATCAAGGGACTCACCTGGTTTGAAGGTTTCACACATCCAGCCCCTGCCCCTCTGTTGGAGAGAGAGGGGGGAAGTCAGCCTGTTCTTGACCCCCACAAGCCCTTCTATTCATTCCTAAGCAGAGGCTCCTCTCCTTCATGTTTGAAGCTTAGAAACATACTTTTGTCTATTCCCCCGGCTCCTTACATTCCTCGCCATCACTCTCCCCAGTTCCCTATCTCCCACTTCCCCACGGGGGGCCATGACCCAGCCCTGAGTCACCACCCTGAAGAGGCCCATTCTATCTGGGGGAGATACTCTGTGCCCGCTGGGCCATGACCATGACAGCTAGACATTGTTTGCATCTGATTCCCAATCTTCCCCAGGGAGTTTTGAATGAGGGTCACGCCCACATACTCCTGATGTCTCTTTTCTCCTACCCCCATCTAGGCACTCACCAGGCCTATTTATGTGGGTATGAGGACGAGATCTGGATGTGGAGGGGCACGGGAAGACGGTCCTCATGCTGTGGGTCAGGCTGGCATGGGGGCAGTGGCTAGGTGGGGGAGCTCTAAGATGTGGCCTTGAGTGAGATTAAAAAAAAACAATGCCAGTACAGCTACAGAGAGGCAGAGCGGGAGAGTGGCAGGATGGCGCTTGTCTCCCTTACCCAGTCTCCTGCTGTTGGTGTCGAGAAGCCTGGTGCTCAGAGCATCCAAGACGTAAGGCAGCGGGCACCTTATAAGTCATCTAGCCTAGCACCCATTTTACAGATAGGAAAGGAGAGGCTTGGAGGGGGAAGAGTGGCACTCGGTCCCAGACTGTACCACCGCTTGGCCATCCATCCATCAGCCTAGTTCTCAGATCCCACATTATGCCTGCCCCAAAGATTTGTTCCCAGATTAAGTTCTCCCTCCTCCATCTGCCTTATTGATGCTCTGTGTTTACAGCCCTCCAGATCTGCCTGCCTGAGGAGCCCTGGTTGGAAAACCTCCCTTTCCTTTCCTAGTCCAGACTGGGGCTTCTTAGAGGCTCCCTTTCCAACCTCAGATGTCACTGTCTTTCTGTTAAAATGTCTCTCCCACTCTGCCTCTGCCTCTCCCTCTTTCTCTCTTCTCCAACCCTCCTCCCTCCCTCCTCCCACCAACCCCTCCTCTAGATAGAGCCCCTGAACTGCTGAGATGAATCTCTGAAGCTTATGGTTCTGGCCTGTTCCTGGTAATTGAGCTGTGCTCTCTAGTAGTGATGGGGGAGGGAGGCAATGGTGGCCTGGGGTCTGGTCCTCCATCCCCTGGCCTAGCGCCCCCACCCCCACCACTGTGATCCAGCAGAGCGGGTGAGGAGGGGAGAGGTGGTGATGCCTCCTCTTCTCAGCCCGCCTTCTCCAACTCTCTGTCTCCCTGGCTTCCCCTCCCTGCTTCATCTCCGGCACAAATCACATGGTGACAGCCCCATCCAACCTTTGGGGAAGGGTTTGTAAATGTGTCTTCCTTAGCTCTGATCTCCAAATTGTTCCTTTTATTGCATTTGTCACGGTGAAGATTAAAGTCCCTGGGTGGCCCGCACCACAAATCACAGTGTGCTCTCAGGAAGCGGCTGCAGGTTGGGAACTGATGGAGGGGTCCGGGCCCTGCACACACTCCCAAGCACACACTGCCATCCGTGGTGTGGACTTGTACCCGGGAACAGGAAGATGGGCCCCTGCTGTTGTCATTCTGAGCTGTTGGCCCCCTTTATAGCACAGTTTGTGACCTCTTCCTCTAGACTGTCTTCCAGGCTTACTCTGCCCGTTCCATAGCGGGTATCACTACTTCTGTGGGTCTGTCTCTTCCATTAGATGAGAGGGAAAGCTGTGTTCACATCACAGGTATTCCAAGATATGCCTCCGTATCTCTGGCCATATAGATCTCTAGGTCTTCTCCTGGAAACACTCCAAATGGGTCAAGGGCAACTCGAGCCCAAAGCCCACCAGGAACCCACGTCCGGGATCCAGGAAAATAGCTGATCCTACCTTGCCCGGCACCTCCAGACCCTGACTTTCATTCTCATCCTGCCACACAACTGGGTGCAGAAGGGGCACAGCTGAGACAGAGGAGACACAGCAGAGGGACCAAGAGGACAAAAGCCCCCTTGTACACATGCACAGAAAAACTGTTCCTTTCCTACCCCCTTATGAGGTAGGTTTCCTGCCTGTCCCTCATGCACATTCATAACATTCAAATTTATGCCGTAATCTCCGCCGCTCCATATGTATGAGCCTTTGATGGGTGTTTGGGTTTATGGGATGCACCCAGCCCTCCGCTCCCTTGCCCGCCCACCGCCTCCAACCACTGCAAAGACGCTCGTACATAATTGACATCGGCAGATTCTTTCATTATACAAGATTTAGCATCTGCTCGGGGATTGCTCGCTCCTCACTCACTATAGATGACTTTTCCCCGAGTTTCCTATTATCAATTCAAATTAGCCCCATTTCCCCACCCGACCAGTGCAGCGTTTACACTTGACAGTGAGGAAACAGCAAGGCTGTAATGGGCTCCTCAATTATTTAGGCCCAGTTAGGCCAGGACCCAGAAGGCCTCAACAAGGGGGTGTGTGTGCTGAGGTGGGGTCATCACAGAGGGGAGGGTAAGGTCTCCACTATTTGGTCTGTTTGGCCTTCTCACAGCCCTGCACCCTCACTCTCCTTCCTGGGGAGTCCTCCCTCTCCCATCCGGGCCTCTAAGGGGTAGGACAGTCCCTTGCTGCCTCCACCCCCAGCAGCTCCTCTCTCCCTCCTCCCTGCGCCCCCCATCTTGTCTTTGCTCCGTATGAATTCCGATGGGCTACCAGCAGAAACCAGAGAGGTCATAGGGACCAGCCAGCAGCCAGGCTGGCCCCCTCCCCTTAAGATGTCTCTCTATCTTAAAGTGCATCTCTGTGAAGATTCAAGGTAGTAGGCTAGGATTTAGAGAAGGTGGCAGTAGAAAGACTGAGACGGACACCAGTGAAAGAGATTAGATTCATGCTATGGAGCCCTAGGAAGAGAGAGAAACTCAGACCCAGAAACAGAGATACGTGAGAGCCTGAGGGAGCCGGGAGAGATGCTATTGGGGTTCGGGAGAAGTCACAGGGAAGGAAAAGGCTTGGGCAAGGCCCTTGCTCAGACCACACCGGCTGTGCCAAACTGTAATTAGGTCAGTGCTGCCCACCTGCTGGTCTGACTAGTCCAGGCCCAGCCTCCTGTAATAACTCTTGGGCCCAGTGGCTATTCAGGAGTCATGGGCTCCCCCGAGCCCATTAAATGGCCCAAGTACAGGACTCCAAGTCAGCATGGAGGGCCCAGGCCCTCATTGGAGTCAACCCACTGCCATCGCAAGCAGGGCTCCTTCCACACCCCTCCTGTGCTGGGAGGGGGGGGCGTCACCCCTCCCTTCTGGTCTCTAGCCCCCAGCCCCTCCCTCTCCCTAGCCCAGATCAATTTGCAAGGGTAGTGATGGGGGAGGCAACAGGCAGGGATCTGAGAGGCTCTGGGATTAGAGGTGTCTTTCCCATGCTTTGCTTCTCCAGAATCAAAGAATTCCTCCGTCTGATTGGATTTACCCTAAGTCACAGGCGTGTGGGACCTTCTTTCCCTCAGCAACAGCTGGAAACAGCCCTAAATATGATTAATTAACGCTGTAAAAAGCCCTGGACACAATTAAGATTTATGTGTGTGTGTGAACATGCGCGCACATGCGTGTGTGTGTGTGTGTGTGTGTGTGTGTGTGTGTGTGTGTTGGTAGGGGACAGGAGTGGGGGGTGGGGGGAGACGGGTGGATTACCAACTACCTATGGGCCCTCCCGGGGAGTGGAGTGATATGTCCTCAGAGACATTCCTCCGTTATCCATCCCAGGCAGGGGTCATGTTTTCCCGCCTTCAGCTTTTGAGCAGATTAGCTCCTTCTTCTGTCGCAGGGGCACGGGGTGATTTTCTGCTCTGTCTTCCCTGATAAAGCAAGGGGGGGGCAGTGTTCTGGGCCAGGTGCCTTATCTCTTTTCCCTCCAGCATAAGAAGACTGTTTTCTCCCAAACCTCAATTTCTCTTGCTGGGTCATTCTAGGGATCAGAGACATATGCACAATCCCCGAACACAGCTGCATAGACACAAACCCAAAGGGACATAAAATAGGCATCTCAGAGGAATCCGAATAAACAAGCCACCAGCCAAGCTTTCCGCCCTTGGGAGATGTCTCACTTCCATCTTCAAAGACTCATGTCTCTAAGACAGGACAGAAATCATCTCTTTGGACTCCCCCCTGCATCTCTAAGATGACAAAACCTCATTCAAGTGGCCCTCCCCTGACGCCTGTGTGATTTGGGCAGTCATTCCCCAAGGTGTGGACATCCTACCTTTGATAAGATGCTTGTGATGATCAATGTTATATACAATTCTGAAGTGGAGGGGACAGGAACACAATTCCAAACGGCAAGTTATCTGGAAAATCAGTTCTCAGGAATCTTTGAAAGAACACTGGATTTTAATTTCTTTAATTTATTGCAACTGATTGATCAACTTCTGTTTTGCTGAAACGAGCAAGCCCAAGAAGAGTTACTTAGATTCTAGCACTGATGGCCAAAGATGGAATGGACCAGAAGGAGCATGGAAAAGCTCCAGACTCTGCATCCTCTCTCAGGATCATCCTAGGGTCAGTGGCCTGAGTGCCTAAGGGTGCTTCTGCTTTATGGTTCAGTCCCCAGTAAGGCTGAGGACTGCCTGGGGGATCCTTGGGAGAGGGCCATCATATATCCTGATGGCATCCATAACAAACATGGCCTTAAACCACTAGGATTGGAGTTCAACTTCCTGATATTAAGGCTAGGGAGTGTGGGAACTTCTTGTCAGTTTCCTGCCTTCACAGTAGAAGCTTGTTGTGAGGATCAAAATGGGGGGGGGGGCATTCCAGAGGTCCCAGATGCATGCGTGTTGGTTCTACCATATGGATTAACTGTACAGAGAGCACCCCCCCCCCCCCCGCCATTTCCAATCACACCCTTTGGGATCTACAGAGTACCGTACCTGGGAGAAGGGACAGTGTGACTTTACCAAGTCAGTTCTGAGCTGAGGCTGAGAGATAAGAGAGACAGAGGGAGAACAGAGAGACCCTGAGGGAGTTACTAATTTCCAGTTGGTATATCCAGGACACGGGCTTCTACCAGAGGATGGAGAGGGGTTTGGCCTGATGGGCTGGCTGTCGGGCAGACTGGTGGCTCAAACAGCCCATTCTGTGGCCTCACGGATAGGCAGACTCTCCTTCCTGTCCAGCATCTTATCACCCTGCCCCGCCCTCCAACTTCCTGGGAGAAAGGGAGACTTAGGAGTCCTACGGCAGGTTCTTGAATTCGGAGAAAGTAGCTGGGAATGTGTGGGGCTTGATGTGGGGCTGGGGATACTGCTTGCTCCTGGTCCCTGCTTCACCCTTGCAATCAGCTTTCCAGAACTCTCAGTGGACACGATAGGGTCAGGCAGCTGAGGGCGACCATACTATGATTAGGTCTGTTCCTGGAACTTCCCCCATTCAGGCAGCAGTTTCCAGAGTAGAGATCCTAATTATAAGCCTTGTATTTGGCTTCCAAGAAGCCTAGAATAGAGATGGGAAGGGAATAAAGGGTGCCTTAGAGGGAATATAAGAGTGGTAGTATTTTACAGTCATCATTTATTGTTTATTTTGTGAGAGGTAGTGCACTGAGTATTTTACATACGATGTTTCATTAATGGCTACAACCATCCTGTGAGAAACCTTCTGCTCAGACAAAGAGATTGAAGGTCCAGGGTAAAAACAGGTCCAAAGCCACACAGCTATTAAGTGTTGGATCCGGCTCTTTCCATTCAGGGGCGGCACTGCCTCCTTCAGATTTAAAATCAATATAAAACCTGAGGTCAATAGGGAAGGTGGGGGCAAGGCTACCAGGTTAACAGATTCAGCAAATAAAAACACAGGATGCCGAGTTAAATTTGAATCTCAGATAAACAAATTTGGTTTAATTATGTCCTATGCAATATTTGGGACATGCTTATACCAAAAAGCTATTTATTGTTTACCTGAAATTCAAATTTAACTGGGTATCCTGCATTTTTATCTGGCAGCTCTAGGGTGGGGCCCAGGCCTGCCCCATTTCATCCAGAAAGCCCTGAGGGAAATAGGCCTGAAGTCAAAGGTGGGCTGGGGGCACTTGGGTGGCTCAGTCCGCTAAGGGTCAGACTTCAGCCCTGGTCATGATCTCACAGTTTGTGAGTTTGGTCCCCCCATCGGGCTGTGTGCTGACGGCTCAGAGCCTGGAGCCTGCTTCAGATTCTGTGTCTCCCTCTCTCTCTGCTCCTCCCCTGCTCATGCTCTGTCTCTCTCTCCCTCTGTCTCTCTCTCAAAAAAAAAAAAAAAAAAAAAAAAAAAAAAAGCGGTCTGAGCCTGACTGCTCAGGCGGCACCGACAACTCTCTTCTCTCTCCCTGACTGTGGCTGATGCCTCGGACAGTGGGGCAGGGCTCCGTGCAGGGCGTCTGGGCGACCTGCCTGCCCCCAGCTCTGGGGGAGTCGGAGATCACACCCACTCACCAATCAGTAGGGATGGGCCCTTTTTCATCCCCGCAATGGGCTGCTCCACAGGCAGTGGGGGGTGGACACCACTGGTGGGTGGGGGGAGCAGGGGCCACGGCGGGGGGGGGGGGGGGGGGGAGGGAGCAGGGGGCACGCGCACAGCAGAGGTCCCCGAAAAAAAAAATTAAAAATTACAGGAAGAAAAAAAAAAAGTCAGGATATTTGAGATGTCAAAAAAAGCATCAAAGCAGTTATCATGGGGAAAATAAAAACTTGCTGACATTTATTGTAGGGTGTAGCGCTGAATTATATAGCGGGGGTAGGGGTGGGGGTGCAGGGGTCAGCTGTATAATCCGTTCAAGTTCTCTGACCTCTGGTGGGTGAGGCTAACTCGGGGCCGGCCCGGGAGGGGATGGGGGGGGGGGGCGCTGCTCCTACTTCCCCGCCCCTACCTAGTCCCTAGACGCTCGAGAGCCCCGCTGTCGCCCCACCTCGCGTCAGGCCCAGGTCCCGGTCCTGGCCGAGCGCCCACGCGGGTTCGCGTTCCCGCCGCTCGGCACGCTGAGCCCCGCGCGGCTCCGGCCCCGGCTCCAGCGCCTGCTCCGGCGCGCGCTCAGGCGTCCTCGCGTTCGGGCTCCCGTTTGCCACTCCCGGCTCGGCTGGCTCAGCTCGCTCGGGGCGTCTCCCTACTGAAGAATTATGTGGCATAAAGCAGCCGCCACCATCTTGAACTGGCAGTGAACTTTGCTTTCTACATATAAATACAGATAGCAATCACACCCCAATCAGCGCCGAGGCTTCAGGGCATCATCTCAGCAACTCTAACTTTCCCATTACGATAATGTGATTTTCACTCAGTCTATAATATCACCAGCCATGAATAAAGCAACTGGCTCTTTCTGTCTCTCTCCTCCCTCCCCCCTTTCCCTGACTCTCTGCCACCCTCCTCAGTCTCCTTTCTTCTCCTCCCTCACTCCCTCCTCTTCTGTCTCTCTGCAACCTCTCCGGATATCTGTGTTCATCTACATCTCTGCATCTCTGAGCATCTTGGCCTTCCTCTCCCTGCCTCCGCCGCCCCCCTCCTCCCGCCCCCCCCCCCCCCCCCCCAGGGACTCACATTCCCTAAATACTAATGACTGGGATTTGCAGTGGCCTGGGCTCAGTTAAATTCTGCTCCCCAGCTCTGCCATCATCTGCCTTTGCCTGAAGGTGAGAAACTGCGGGCTTGGAGGTGGTGGGGGCCACCTGCAGGGTTTTGGGGGAAGGGAAGGAAAGGGGGAGGAGAATCTGGGAATTGGCTCCTCCCCTCCCCTCCCCTCTCCCTCTTTCCTCCGGTGCCTGGATGGCTCTGGAAGGATCCCTACCAGGAGCCAAAGCTGGAGACTCAGGAACGGAGGGATCCAGCAGGGAGAGTTGAAAACGGCCTGCTTAGGGGAGGGTCTTGGAGGCTCTGTTTTTCTGGATAGTGGGGTCCCCAAACCCAACCAGATTCCAAGGGCCAGACTATTGTGAATGGATAGAGTTGGCCAGAGGGTGCTCTGGAGAGGCCTTGGGGGGAAAGGAGGAGCTAGCCTTCTAGGGTCACTTCTGTGTACACTGGGCCCCAAACTGGGTAAAGCTATCTGGACTGGAGCTGCCTTTGCCAGGACATGGGATAAAAGCCCACAGACAGCCTTCATCAAGGTGTCAGCCACCTTATCAGGGCTCTTGGAAAGTCCTTCATGGACACTCTCCAGGATGATGGTGGTGCCGGTCAGGGGATTGTCTGTGCCTCGGTCATTAATTGATTCATCGCTCTGGGTTTGTATTCCAGTTATTTCACCTGGTTTTGGGACCGTGGACAATGCTCTTAACTTCTCGAAGCCTCGGTGTCCTCATCTGTAAAATGGAAGTATAAGAGCGCCTGTCTAGTGAATAAGATAATGCATTAACACAGTGCTTGGCACATGTGAAATGTTCAATAAATGTTAGCTGTTATTACTATTAGCAAATACTAAATAATCACTTGCTGAATGGGTTAGGCAGTATACCACAGAGTTTAACTATGGTTTTGCAGTCAGACTGTCTGAATTTGAATCCTAGCTTAGCCACCTACCAGCTTTGGGACCTTGGAAAAGCCGCTTAGCCTCCCTCACAGTTTTCTCATCTGTAACAGGAATAACGATAGTCCCTACACTTCATAGGGTCGTTGCGAAAGTGGTGCAGGCTAATCTAGTGTTTGGCGTAGCGCTGACATGTGGCGAGGGTTCTAGGAATATTAGCGAGTGGGGGTCTGGCACGGCAAATCCAGCCACGAGTGAGGCACACACTGCTGAGTGTCCCAGAGACCACATTCCGTCTGCGGGCCGTTCTTTGGGCCCTTGGTTTTTTCTGTGGCTCTGGACCATTGCTGGCCTTGACCTTTCACTTCTGTGGAGGATGAGGGCTTGCTTCAGTTTCGCTGACTATAAGAATTACAGCTTTCCAGCTGCCCGCCCGCCTGGGAGGGGACTAGGATTCCTGCCTAGGCCCTTCCTTGGGCACTGGTGGAGGGAGAAGGTGACTTTTGAATATACTGTCTTAGGCAAGGGTTACAAGGTCTAAAAGGCAACTCTTGAATTTGCTCCGATAGGCACAGGTGACAAATTAGAATCAGACATCTGCATTCTGTCCATTTCTACATTTCTAAGTATTTATAGGTTTGTTTGCTTGTTTGCTTGCTTGCTTTTTAGTTTTTCTTGGTTTCTCTCTGAAGGATCCTTTGGAGGCATTCCAGCCTGATCTCAGATGAAAGAGAGGAAAGGGGGCTCTACCCACTTTCGTCGGGCCCCGAAGGGACACCAGGTGTTACCGTGGTCAGGGCTTCCAGGTCTGGGGCTTCAAGAGGTAGACCCAGGGGAGGAACTTAGGGGCACAGTGTTGGGCCAGTTGCTTATTTGGGTCTCTTTGCTCATACCTAGCCTCCCTGCTTGGCCCCAGGAGGGAAGAAGCTACCCTTCAAGATCCAGAGCATAACCCAAAACATTCTTCACCAAGTGCTTTAGCCAAGGGAACCAAACTCCCTACTTGGACTTGGAGTCTGGTCTTTACCCTACTCACTGTCCTCCTCAAAGACAAGACAGGCCCATGCCTTCCAGATGATCACAGTCCAGTATGAGAGACAGGCATGAAAACAAAGAAGCAGAAGACACCGTGAGAGCCAACATAATAGACATACTACAGGGTGCAGTGGGGACCAAAAGGGAGCGTGTGCTCAGGTAGCACTTCCTAGAGGAGCTGGAGCTTCGCTAACAGTGGGCAAAATGGGAGAGGGAAGAGAAGAACGTTTAAGGCAGGGGGAATGGCATTTGCAAAAACCTCGAGGTGTCACACAGCCTGGCACGCTTGGAGAACTCAAGTATAGAGGGTAGGGTCACTTTGATGGAGGCCAGTGGAAAGGGACGGATAGTAAAGGGCCGTGCAAACTTGACTTCTAGCCTGAAGGGCTTGAGCAGTGGAGTGAGTTGCACTTCCAAAAACTAGCTCTGAGGATGATGAAGAAAATGGGGGAAGGGTGCAGCCAAAAAAGCTGGAGGTGGGAGGGTGGTGGAGAGGCTCTTCAAACTATACAGGTAAGAGACAAAGAGGACCAGCATCTGGTGTGGCGTGGGGATACCAAGGAGTGAGGCTGGAGAGAGCCTTTCACGGAACTGACAGAATTTTCTCCCTGAGCGGGTGTGGAGATGACGAGGGAGAGGATCCCTGGATGACTGCCGGGTCTCGCCTGGGCGAATGGTTGGAAGTGACAGAGATGGAGAATAGAAGAGGTGGAATAGGTTTGGGGAAAGAAGAGCTACTGAGTTCTGATCGGGACATGCATATGGTGTGGTTGTCTAGAGTACATCTCAGCGCAGGTATGCGGGAGGCCAAGAGACCGTTAAGAACTTTATCTCCACAATTTGGAAATCAAGATGTCTGACAGGGAGCTGGAGATAGTGTGTGGAGTTCAAGAAAGAAGTCTTGTCAGGGTACATGGATTGGAGAGTCACCAGCTTCTGGATAGTAATCAAGGCCATGGGAAGGAAGTCTGTTACTTGGGAAGGACAAGTGAGGGGAGAAGAGGGTAAGAGCAGAGTCTTAGGGAGTATCAGCACTTAAAGGGGTAGTTTTTGGGGTGGCTGGGTGGTTCAGTCCATTGAGTGTCCAACTCTTGATTTTGGCTCAGGTCATGATCCCAAGGTCATGGGATCGAGCCCTGCATCAGGCTCCGCACTGGGCATGAAGCCTGCTTAAGATTCTCTCTCTCTCCCTCTGCCGCTCTCCCCACCTCATGCTCCCTCTCTCTAAAATTAAAAAAAAATGCATTAAAACAAAATAGAGGGGTGGTTTTCAACCCTGGCAACCATTTGGATCAGACAGGGGACTTGAAAAACACTCAGTCGGTTAAGCCTCTGACTCTTGGTTTCTGCTCAGGTCAGGATCTCACGGTTCGTGAGTTCGAGCCCTGTTCAGCACAGAGCCCACTTGGGATTCTCTCTCTCCCTCTCTTCTGCTCCTCCCCTGTGCTTGCTCTCTCTCTCTCAAAACAAATAAACAAACTTAAAAAAAATTAAAAAAGGAAAGAAAAACACCCATGTCTAGGCCCCACCCCACACCAACTAAATCTGAATCTCTGAGAGGAAGCTGTACAAGTTCCTCAGGTTGAGAACCAATGACTTAGAGGGAGGGCAGAGGAACGGGGCTAGCAAAGGAGACTGAGAAGGAATGTTCAGGAAGATAGGGAGAGTTTCAAGAAGGGAGAGTTCCAAAGCGTCCAATTGTGCAGAATAATAATGGTTAACTCCTACCCAGTACGTGTGCTATGTCAGAGACTTTATGTGAACTCCCTGAATCCTCCTGGAGACCCTACAAGGCAGGTACTGTTATTATAATTGCCATTTGAATGATAAAGAAACTGAGACACAGGGAGGTTAAGTACTTGCCCAAAGTCACACAACTAGCAAGCAGAAACCAGGATTCAAGCCCAGGCAGGCCGCCACCGAATCTGTGCTGCTAACCACTGTGCTAGGGCCACCTCTCTTGCCGTGGCTGAGCGAGAAGAACGTTGTTCCTGGCTTTCACACTGAGCTGATCAGAACAACCTCCCAAGGGGTCAGCTCTCCTCCTCTTCTCCTTCATCTTTCTGTCTCTTTCCTTTTTTTCCGTTCACAGCAGGTCTGTGAGGGCTGCTCCTCACCCTTCTGGCCTTCTGGCTGATGGGGCGAGGTGGGGCTGGTTCTCTTGCTGAGACAACACAGTCTGCCCCTTATCAGGTGGCCACAACTATGGGCCACGTGGCCAATAGCCTCTTCATTCACCAGGCGGAGTTGATCATTTTTCTAAGCCTCCACAGTCTAGGAGGCGGGTGGGGAGTCAGGGTGATGCAGAAGGAATAGAGGATTCGACCCTCCTGGGAAGTGAGTCTTCTGGGAAGTAGATGCAGAGGTAGACCTTGAGGAGGAAGGAGACTGGAATCCACATTCACATGGAGGGGATGCGAGCATAATCAGACACCTGGGATATCCCCTGTTAGAATTTCCAGGGGTCTGGGAGCCTGGGCAGCTCAGTCAGTTAAGCGTCTGACTCTTGATGATAGCTCAGGTCATGATCTCATGGTTCATGAGTTCAACCCCCACATCGGGCTCCTTGCTGACAGTGTGGAGCCCCCTTGGGATTCCCTCTCTCTCTCTCTCTCTCTCTCTCTCTCTCTCTCTCCCTCCCTCTCTGTCTGTTCCTTCTGCACTCTCTCTCTCTCGCTCTCTCCCTCTCTCTCAAAATAAATAAACTTAAAAAAAATATCTGCCCGCCTAGGCTGTTACAAAGATCAAAGACAATGGTATGTGTAAAGCTTCCCACTCAGAGTTAAGTGTAGAATTCCCAGGGGTCTTCAAAAAACATACTGCAAGGGCCACCTCTGGAACAATTGGATCAGAATCTCTGGGGCACAGTGGGTTTTTAAAGCTCTGCAGGTGATTGTAAAGTGTAGCCAGGGTTGAGAACCACCACCTCAAGAAGAGCTCTGGATAAGTACGAAACGGCCCTGCTTCTAACCTTACTTTTGTTACTTCCAAGCTGAGATGTCTTAGGAAACCTACTGGACCTCTTTGAGCCTCAATTTTTTTTTCTGTAAAGTAGGGGTAGTAATTCCATCCCTGCCTACTTTTTACAAGTAGTTATGATGCTCAGGTAGACTATCGGATATGATGTGTTTTGTTCATTGTATAGGACGCTATACAAAAATGAGGTGGAATTAACTCATGCAGACATTAAAATGCAAATAAGCTACTCTGTCCACTTAACACAGGTAGGTGCACTTGAATACACACACACACACACACACACACACACACACACACGACAGCTGCTGGTTGTGTTCTGAAAGCAGAGCTGTGGTTTTCTAGACATGGCCTTTTATGTTTTTAGCCTTCAGAATGTGCCATTAAAATATGGAGAGATGATCTGGGGTGTGTGTGTGTGTTGTGTGTGTGTGTGTGTGTGTGTGTGTGTGTGTGTGCATGGGCGCGCGTGCGTGCGTGTGTGTGTGTTTAAATGATTGCTAAAGTGCAGCATCATTTGAGTCTGCCTGTCAGCCTATCAGAAACGTCATCTATAACCTTCACTGTTTGCAGTTTAATCTCCCCTGCCTCCCCACGGGCCCTGTTCTGACATTTTAAACCCCATAAATGACAGTAGTGCTCTAAGCCATTTTGAAAAAAGCCAAGCATTTGGAAAAAACACACATAGAGACATACCCCTAAATTCCCCTTCCCCTGAACACATGCTCACTCACGCTCATAAGTGGAATCACACACATGCTCACATCCCTGTGCTGGCCGATTTGGGAGAAGTCACAGATACAGCCAACGTGAGTGCACGTGCGTGACAGCAGGCCACAGATGGATGGAGGCATGGCCGCGTATCTGATGCCCGTGCACGCATTCCAGTGGACCCACAGCAGACATACCTTTCTGCTGCCATCCTCAAGTCCCATCCATTCTCCTGCTCCTTGGCCTTGAAAGACAGTGGAAGAAACCAGGGTCTTTGAAAGCCTGGTTCTGAGAGCAATGGGGTGACAGGAAAGGCTGACAGGCCCCAGATCTTACAGTGTCAGGCTAAGATGTATATTAATAGGCTCAAGGTTCCCACTCTTGGAAAGCCCAGGGGTAGAAGGGGATAGCTAAGCAAAGTGCACTCCACCCTCTCAGCAGCCAGATAGCTTACCACATTTGGGGACTAGAGTGAAAACAGGAGACCCAGAAATACTTACTAAAGGGATGTCGTGTCTGAATGTAGAAGGTAGCAATGGTGAGCTCCACAGAGGCGGGTCTCTATCAGCTCCCGGCTGTATCCCTCGGGCCTGACACGGGGTCTACAACACACCAGAGGCTCGTAAATACTTGTTGAATACATGACTAAAAGAATGTATAAGCTCTAGAGTGAGTAAGTGTGTGTGTGTGTGTGTGTGTGTGTGTGTGTGATGGTGATGGTGATGGTGTTGGAGATGGGAGATAGGCCAGTTAAAGACAGTTTCTTAGAAAAGACGCAAAGTTCCAATCTGGGACTGGGACAGAGAGGCCCATGTCACATCTGGTATCCATTTGTTCCAGGGTACGTGGCTGGCTTTTCCTGCTTTGGACTGTGACTTTACAGCAAGATGTCCCCACTCAAAGATAAGATGGACTTCCAAATGAGGTGGGAGATGGTATGAGTGGTGAATGAGGATTACCTTTGTGCAGTCCTGGGGCATTTTCCTGAGCCGGGGAACTTGTCTCCTTAATGTGCAAGGCATATGTACCTGCAGAGGATAGGGACAGCCCTGCTGATGCTGAGGGGCTCTGTGGATCCTTTGTGGCACGGCCGGCTCCTGTGGCTCTCCCTCCCACCACCTCAAGTGATCATGTACTGTAAGGAACTGGTTTCCATGGCAACCAATTAGTGTCAGAAAGCGAGGGCTGTGATGTCAGAATGGGGGGTAGGGTGAGAAATTTCCATCCCCCATATCCCTGGCTCCTGGCTCAGTGTCTGCTGCTTTGCAGGGAAAGCTCTAGAAGAGATGCAGGACATTGCACTCCTGAGAAGCACACATTCTGGGTCAGGGCCCAGGAGTCGGGACAGAGTAGAAGATCTGATTCACCTGGCAGTGTCCCTACCTGCCACTCGACTCCAAAATGCTGACAAGGCAGTGGGCCCAGTAGAGAGACAGTGTGGGCGTACTCAGAAGGGTAACAATAATCTGAGACCGTTGCCTGCGCTCCTCCCTCTTCCCTGGGAGAGGGATCCTAGGCTTGCTTTATTCGTTGGGGGGGGTGGCTGTGAACAAGGCCCAGAAGGAAGGAAGTCTTGGCTCAAAGAAGCCTTGTCATACAGCTAGTATAAAGACAGGGCTACAGTATAGTTAAAGCATCCTAGACTTAGTCTTTGCTTCAAGGAGAAAGGGTTTCAGTGTAAAGCTTGTCCAGAGTGACTTCGCCCACAGGGACCCTGTTCTTAGGCCTCATTTGAGATTTGTTGTCACCCCCCCACCCAAAGGCTGGATGTTTTGGTCTATGGGAGGAAAGTACATGCTTTAAATAAAAGGGTAGGGAGCCCAGCTGGGAATACATCCAACAGTGTAGGAGAGATATCTGGTAGGCACTTAGCTCCTGATTCTTAGGGCAAAGAGTGAGATATGGGTAACAGAACTCCAGCAGTTTGAACCTCTAGGTCTTTGGGACCATGGTTTAGCTTCCCGAGGGATAGTCTGGCCAGTCTGGGGAGGTCATTCCAATAAGAAGACAAAAGGCAGAATGCAAAGAACCTTGTCTGTAGGGGAGAAAAGAAGGTTGGCCGTTCATTCACTGGACTTCATGACCAAAGTATGTTCCCCCCATCACACCAGCCGGGCAGAGCCTGCCGTAACAATGACGAGGACGACGATGATGATGAGAGACAGCACCAGCTATATTTTCATAGCCCTCCACAAAACACCCTCATCCTGCAGTAGCCCCATGGGTGGGTAGGTAGGCAGGACTCATCTGCAGGTTGGTCTGGAGGCAGACTTTGGGATGGAGACCAAGGCGCTAGAACTTTCCTGGTGAGTGCCCTTGGGATTATCACCAGTGCAAGAGAAGGCATTTCTCCAGAGGGAGAAATTGGGCTGCGCTGTAGTCTCAGAAAAAGGCCTTCACCAACCTCAAGGGAACTCTGAGGCAGGGATGGCCCTTCTGAACGGTCCCGAGGTAGGGAGAGGTGGCTGGGCCTTCCTATGTCCATGGTGACAAGGCATTGGATGCAGGCTGCCCAGGGAAAGGCATGGCCTTAGGTGAGACAGCTCTCTTCGGCAGAGACAAATCCAAGGGAGCCTGACAGGGCAGGGCAACAGTTGGAGGCCCTCGCTCAGTACCCAGGAAGCACAGCATTGCACCCCAGCCTCCGCCATAGCAGTTATCTCTCTCCTTTTGAAGATGACGAAGCTGAAGTTCAGAGAGGTGTGATGAGCTCCTTGTTGCACAGCTAGCACAGAGGCAGGGCTACAGCATAGTTAGTCCCAGCATCCTGGACTTAGTCTTTGCTTCATGGAGAAGGGGTTTCAGTGGCAAACTAGTCCAGAGTGACTTTGTGAGTACATCATCGAGCGATCACTCACCCTGGGCTCCATGGAGGATAGATGGTAGGAGCTTGGGGGGTGATGGGGGGCTGGAAGGGGAGCTCAGGGTACTACACCTCAGGGGCAGACAGAGTCAGGGTGCAGCGGCCCTGTGCCAGGCCTCCGGAGGGCCCGCTCGACTCTGCCAAGGTCTCCTTTCCCTCTGGAAAGTGGAGACTGTGGCCTTCATCCCTCTCAGCGCAGGCCACAGAGCTGGCTGATCTGGGTCGCAAGAGAAAATTTCCTGACAGATGTGTCCGATTGACCAAAAGATGAGGGGCTTTGAGGAAATTATTCTGCCTGCTTGATGCCTGGCCCTTGGGCCTGCAAGAAATGAAGCCCTGTGGGTCTCCCTGGGGGCTTTTGGAGGGGGGCAGCATGGCAGTCAGCAGGGTCCAGCAATGGTCAACCCCCTCCCCGGCCAGCCCCAGGGGCAACAGCCGCCTCCGGAAAGTCTGGCAGAAGATGTTTGCTGGGGGAATGACAGAGGGGAAGGAAGGAGCAGACAAGGCAACAGAGGTGAGAGATAGCAAGGTTCCCAGGGAACAGGGAAGGAGCTGGCTCTCTCAGAGCTAGCCATTCCCGCAGAAAACTGAAGAATGGAAGTGCCCAGTCTGGGCTTGTTCGCAGGCTGCTGGAACGGGCCACTCAGGTGCTATTCAGGATTTTGGAGGTCATCGAAGAGGGTTGTATGTATATGTGGTAGGGTTGGGGCGCGAGCCATGAGGGTGAGTGTGGGAGACAGAACGAAGGGAATCCACACCCCTCCCTGGCCTTCCACATTGGAGTTGCCGAGTCCACAGCCTGGGAGGGACAATGGTTCTTACTTACTCTTGTTTTTCTCCACTCTTCCTGCCTAGGAGGTGGGAAAGAGCCTGAGCCACCACAGGGGGAAAGACCCAAAGGTGCAAGGGGCCGAGGGACAGGGACCCAGTGGCAGCTCCGGGGTCTCGCTAGGGAGACTCACAAGGACTTGCTGGTCCCTACCCAGTCCCTCCTTTGCCCTGAGAGTGATGGACACGTGGCCCACAGTCCTTCTTGCCCTTTTCTGGGAGGCAGGAGTGAACAGCGATAGCTTCTGTCCAGGAGACTCTGATTGGAAAGGGATTGTTAGTTTTTTGGTTTTTGGTTTTTCAACTCTGCCAACTTGCCCCTCCCCGCTTACAAATTTCCCTTTGTGACCTTGTGACTCTTCCACTAGGTCTCCTTTCTTCTTGCTTCAAGAAAAAGCCGGGCGGGGAGGGCTGGGGACCAGGGAGGGAGGCGAGGCGGCGGCGAGGCTGAGCCGATCGCGGGTCCGCAAGGTGCAAAGCAATCAGCGGAGCCGCTGGTGAGCGGGGTCACTCAGTAGTGTGCACATCAGGGTGAAATCCTTTCAGCTCTTCTCCAAACCCCTAGTGAAAGACAATCAGGCTCGCTGTCACCGAGCTAATTCTGTCTATATAAAAGCAGTAATGAAATTCACGGCAGGATTACCCTCTCCATCCAATGGGCCAGCGTCGTGGTGACATATCTCTCTTATTGCCCGAATGTAACACACCATCTAATTTACGTCGTGTAGCGAGCAGGAATGAAATGTTCATAAAGAATTGCTGCATCTCGTCACCTTAACTGCGGCCCGGGGCTCTGAGGCATCTGTCAGGGAGAGGAGCAGGAGGAGGGAGGGCGGGCGGGGCTCAGGGAGCAGCAGCCGGGGGCAGGCGTTCTGGGGGGTTGTTGTTTCTTAATAGGGTGAAGTGGAGACAGAGGGAGGTGGGGGCTGGGGGGGGGCAGCTAGGGAGAAGAGCGGGGGAGGGGGCACGGAGGGCCTTGGGAGGCAAGGATCAGAAGGGTAGGATGAAGTGGTCTGTAGGGAGTGTTTGGAAGTCTATGTAAGTGTGGGGAGCCAGAGAATCTGAGAGTACGTTTGGGTTTGGGTGAGTCTGGGAGGACAAATGAGTGCCTCAGTGGGGGTTGGTTGGGAAAATGACCCTCTAAGGTGCCTCCCAGATGCTGCAGGCTATCTTGTAGTCCCTCTCATTCTCTGGAAATGGAGATGCATCCACCTCCAAAGGCTATCAGAACGAAACTCTTGGGTGGACGAAGTAGGAGACCTTTTCTAGAAGTGAACAAGGAGCAGACAGATGCTAGGAACAAGTTTTACAAAACTAGGAGTTCCCCATGGCTCCTCTGCTCCCTCATCTGTCACTGCACGACCCGCCATCAGTGAGCCATTTCACTTACGTTCCCCCCTTTCTATTTCCACCCCCTCGGTCCAAGGCCACTGCCATCTGTTGCCCGACTGACTCAACCCTCTCTCGACTGTGGTCTCCACAGGTGCCTTCCTGCTCCCTCAACTTCTTACCCCCTCAACTCGGCCGAGTGGTGGTCATGTCACTACTATTGTCCCTCCACTCGAAACCCTGCTATAGTGTCCCCTTGCTTTTAGGATGAAGACTGGAACCCATGACTCCAATGTCTTTGCCTCACACTCTCCGTTGCAGGCCATGCTCCAGGCCACATTGGCCTTTTCCTGTTGTCTCTGAATGTGCCACATTCTAAACAGCCACTGGGGCTGTGCATGTGAGGTTGCCTCTTCTTGGAAGACTCCTCTCAGGGCAATAGACCACTCCAGCATGGCCTTCACTCCTCCCATTTCAGGTGTCAGCTGGCATGTTACATCCTGGAAGAAGCCTTCTGGGCCTACCCAGACTTGGCTAGTGTTCTCTTCCTTGATATGCTTTCTTAGCATCATTTACTTCCTTTTCAACACAGATCATACATCGCAAGGATTCTGGGTTTTGTACAACTATTTGATGACGGTCTGTATTCTCCCTCTGGGCTCCCATGATCTCGTGAGAGCAGGGGCCGTGTCTATTTTGCTCACCATTGTAGCTCCAACACCTGGTACAGTACTCAGGAACATTGTAGCCACTCATTGAGTGGCTTAAATGAAGAAATGAGGGGCCCGAACAACCACTACAGGGGTAGAAACCCTTCTTCTTCCTTCTTTCATTCATTCAGCAAACATCTACTGAATGTCTCCTAAGGGCCAGGCAATGTCACAGGCACTGTGGCCGCATGGTAAACAGTTGAAGACATAGTCCCTTCCCCTGAGGAGCTCACAGTCCAGGGAGGGAGAGAGACAAACTCTGGTGCTAAACCTGTCCCGTGCTGCTCACTCCAGAGAGAAGCTATGTCCTGGGCCCATTGTGAAAGTCACCTACGAGAAGTGGCTGATCTGAGGCCATATAAAATTCTCCTAAATTTCCCCCAGACATAGCTCAGTCACCACTGGGGGGAAGATACAGCAAAAGAAAGAGACTTTATTAAAGGGGCATAATTGGAATTCTTTTACTAGTGCTAATAAGAAGCATTTACTGAGAATCAACCATGTGCCAAGCTTCTCTTCTCATGTAACCCTCACAATAACTGTGACACCTAGATATTATTATCCCTGTGTTATAGATGAGGAGACTGATGCCAAATGAGTTTTTTTAATGTTTATTTATTTTCGAGAGAGAGAGAGAGAGAGAGAGAGAGCACGAGTAGGGGAGGGGCATAGAGAGAGGGAGACACAGATTCTGAAGCAGGTTCCAGGCTCTGAACTGTCAGCACAAAGCCTGACACGGGGCTCAAACCCATGAACTGGGAGATCATGACCTGAGCCGAAGTTGGACACTCAACTGACTGAGCCACCCAGGTGCCCATGAAGCCAACTGAACTTAAATAGCTTGCCCAAAAGAGGTCACACACTTGTCACACAATGGATGCTCAATAAATATTTATTGAGTGAGTGAATGAATGAGACACTAATAAGTAAAAAAGACAGGAATCAAACCTAGGCTTTCTGGCTCCAAAGCCCTTGGTATTTCTGCTACTTATTTCAGGCAACTATTTTTGGACTCTCAGGGTCTGGTCTGTATTGGCGAAATAAACTGACATTGGACTCTAGACCCACGCCTCCTCCTGACCCAGACCCTAGCCTCTCCACAGACACGGGATACCTTAGAAGACCAGACCTGAATCTCTGTGGGGAGATGCCCATAATGCAAACCCTTCCCAGTCCTGCCCTGTCCTTCCTCTAACACCCCAGGCTTGTGTTAGCTTAGTAAAAAGTCTGGGAAGGTCTTTGTGGGAGATGGAACATCATTCCTGTGTGTATAGAATCAACCACATCTTGTAACGTGTCCCTTTTGATTAAGCCATGTGGTCCTTTCTCATGAACTCAGAGATATTTACTCACCAGATGATATGTATCTGTGTGGACGTGTTGTGTGTGGACACGTGTTCATGGATGCATACGCGTGCATCAGTGATCCTCTCCTTGCACCAGTTCTCTCATATCCCATCATGTGCACTTTCCAAGTATGCAGACCCCTGAGTCCGCACCCTGAAGTTCCCGCCTCAGAGATGTCTCCAGATATATGCCTCTGTAGCTGACTTTTCCTCTTGCTTCTGTCCTCTACCCAGGAAATTATGTGACCCTCCAGCTAATGTTGGCAAGCCGCAGAGTAGGATTGTGTGCCACGAGCTTCCTCTTATTTTGAGGAAGTTCTGTTCCCTGGCAGAGAGTAACTTTCTCTGTCAAAGAGCTAGTGCATAGATGCATCATCAAAGAGAAAATATATGCCTGGCACGCAGTAATCTCTCAATTCATGTCAGATATTAACACTATTGTAGCTCATTTGTCCTCCCTGACCAGAGGGCATCCCTCCTTCTTCCCACAGCCCTCCTAGGGCTGGAAGTTCAAATAGCCCCATCTCCTCCTGCCAGGGAGCTGAGTGAGGCTTGGTGCACTTACAAGGATCTCCTGGGTTTATAGGGCTCCAGGCCATTGCCATCTATATCTCTCAGTAGGACAAAAATCTCAACACACCCCTGGCAAGTAGGAGTCACTCATATTTTTTAAAGTCTCCATAAAATAAATCTCAAGAGTCTCTTCAGACACTGCATCCAAAACCTTAAGCTCCTGAGACACAGATTGTTTCCTAAACCCATTCTTCTGTAGCTGACATCTTTTCTCCCGGGCCAGACCCGAGGCCAGACCCACTGGCCAATGCCCACCGGAGAAGCACAATTTCAGTCATGATGCCTGATACTTCTAACCACTTCCCTCTGGCCCAGGTGGCCTACCCTCCCAGCTAGTGATCAGTTTTGTGGCTCTTCCAGGAGCTGACATCCTAAACCAGACCCACTTCTTCAGGTGAAGCAAGATATCATTGAAGTTGGATGGATACAAAGCAAGGGCAGAGCAGGGGGAGGACGAGAAGGGGAGATCACAGCAACCATCGCAAAGAATCAGGATCCTCCAGACGATATCTGTCCTTCAACTGGCATCAGGCTTTCCTCTCACGGTCTGTGGAAACCCAGGGGTCTGTGCCTAGGGGTGTATTAAGTTTTGTCTGACTGTCTTTGGACAGACAAGAGGAGGGAGGAAGATTCTGTGGAACAGATAAACTAGAAGAGGTTGGTGATGGATTAAAAATTGGAATCCAACCCTGTCAATGTGTTTATTTGATTTCCACATTCTCCTACCCCCTTTATTCCCATTCCTCTTTTCCCTTCCCCCAGACTGACATAAAATGATACCCTGATGGCTATTTCAGCTGCAACCCTATATACCCAGGGAAGCCTGAGCCCCCCAGCTGCTGGCCAGCTCTGATCCCCTAATCCCAGAGGGACCAGCTGGTCAGAGTTCTCAGGGACGGCAGACCTCAAGTGCAAATTTGGCTTCTGCTTCCAACAGACTCTGGTCATGGCCAGATTACTGAGCTTCTCTGTGTGCTGGCTCTATTATCAGCATCCTGCTCCCCCGGTACACATACTACCCCAGATGATAGACAGAAGCATCCTGAATTTCTTGAAACACTATTCTAGAAATGCACCTTTCCATTTCCCACTGTAATTACCACATCGGAATTTAGTCCCCATGCGGGTTAGCTTGATCTTGGGTGGGCCAGTCCCCTTCACTATTGGCCTGGACGGCTGTTTAGTCATCGGCCAGCAGGAGAGAGAGTGGGTCAGTGCAGCTCAGCCCTGCTGCAGAGTGCATGACCCATTATGAGAACAGAGAAGATAATTTTCCAGCCTCCCGGCATGTCTGAGGGCTTTGTGAGTACCTACCGATAACACATGGTTTAAAACCGTATCCGCGGAAAGCAACAAAGAGGATCCAACCTGCTTGGAGTTCAGTTGATAGCGAGGGGATGTCTGACACGTCGATAAAACTGAAAGGCCCTCGAAATGAAGAGTAATTGATGACTTGGACAAACAGGCATAAATTGCTGTTAAGTGTGGCTCAACGCCCTTGCTCTCCAGGCCCCACCCCCACCCCCACCGCCGGCCCCCCGCAACCAGGAACTTGGTTTTGGTGGTCATTACCTGCTCAGTGTCATTAAATTCTCTGGTAATCCGCAGGGATATGTAATTATGCTGTAGTTAGTGGTTGTTCACTAAGTAAACCCTTGGTGTACTTACCATGTAAGTCAACGGTATTTACAGGATATTTTTTCTGCCTGTAACTCAAAGCCTTACCGAAACAAATTGGAATTGCCTTCTGGAGGCCGTTGTTATAAATTACAGACCCAACATCTGTCCACATCTGCAGTGTCTAGACAGCCTGTCTCAGCTACAAGAGAGGAGAGAGATGAACGGGGGAAAGCCAGAGAGACGTGAGGAGTGGCAGAGGGAAATCTCAGATTTTTCACAATTTTTCTCTTCTGAGGTTTACCCAGATGAATCCCGTGCTGACTTCTGAAATGGACCTGAATCTTCAGCAGCCTAACACCAAGCTCTGGAGAGTTCGGGGCCCGGTCATCACCCCTGGATGTATTGGTGATGCAGCTTCTTCCATTGGGCCTCTCTCTGCCCTGACAGGCTCTCAGAGGTCACAGCGGGGCCTAGGGCCCCAGAAGATGGAGTTACAAATACGAGGCTATCTGCGGCCAGATCAGGAGAGTCGGCCTGTTCTCCCAATTCCTTCCATCCCCTCTCCTGCTCCCTGACTCTTCCCCCCACCTGGTTTTTCAGGGCAAGGCATTCATTTGCCTGCCTCTCCTGTGGTCCCTTTCTTGCACCCACGATAAGGAGCCTGCCCGTCAGCTGAGTGATTGTATTTTTTTACAGTTCCTAGCACAAACCTTCTCATTTATATGTAAAGCAGCCATTAGTCATAGCTCCGTTCCCACACACTGCCTGATGTACAATCACATTTTGCAGCGGATGAATCTTTCCACACAGCTGCTCTGCTATGAATAATCCGTCTCCAGGCCCATAAATCAGAAAAAAATCATGCACCTCGTTCGCCTGATCCTTACACAAAGTCATATATTTTACATGAGGACGAGCTAAATATTCATGAGTCTTAAAGGCTTTTTTCATAGGCACTTGTTGGGGTTGTTTTCTACTATTGGGGGGATACCAGGTTGTATTTAGTAGAACCAGGGATTTTGGAAAGGAGAGAGGAAAAGGAGGTGAGAGAGGGTGCGTGTGTGTGTGTGTGTGTGTGTGTGTGTGAGAGAGAGAGAGAGAGAGAGGGAGAGAGAGAGAGAGAGAGAGATTGATTGAGATTCCAAGCTTATCTCTTAGTCTAAGCGTCATGTGGGACAAAGGATGCTCATGTGAGGTCTTAAAAACATGATAAATACTTGTTTACTGAGCTTCCATTCTGCTCAGAGCCATGGATATTGCCTCTCTGACCTTCAAGGTCATTTCACGAACCTTTGCCTCCTCACCCGTGCAGCAGTGATTTGGGCCCTTCTCTGTGTAGGGAAGTGGCTGGGAGACCCACCTGGATCTGATGAAAGCAGAATTTGGGGGTGAAGGAGGGGAGACAGTGGGGAAAGAACAGAGATGTAAAGGAAATCACTCTCATGCTAACAATTCCCTCTGACCTACCCACAACTTCAGGCCTCTAGCAGCTTCCTAGTAATTTGTTTATAGCCCATTTTTTTGTTCCAGAGAGCACTTAAGGTAGCTTTCCGCACCCTCTGGTTTATTTCCCTCCCCTGGGCTATCTCCTTCCCCTCACCCCCTTAACCTCAGGCCCTGATCACTGTACTATCCTCTGGGTAAGGCTTCTGCTCAGCCGGCCCATACCGCATACTCTCCCCATACTGCTCCTCAAACTCTCTTTTCCCCTAAATGCAAAATTTGATCCCGCCAAGGAGCCACCTTCTGTTAAAAAAGGAGTTACTTGCCTTGCCCCCCCTCCCCGCACCCCACCTTCCCTAGCCAACCCACTCATCATAGTAACTCCGCCGCTGGCAGGTGCTTCTTCATTTTTTTCCGGTACTCGTGCAGCATATGTGTGTTCGGTGGCCTTGTCTGACTCATTAATGCCATGGTCTGCAGTGGTGACGATGATGTGCCCTCACTTCCCTTGGAAGGGTAGAAAATTCTTCCTGGATTTCACTGACAAGCTTAAGAACATATTTCTAGGTAGAGGTTTCTTGGATTCAACTTTAGTTATGGAAACACACAAAAGCCCTCAGACCCTTTGAGCTTTCAGTAGATAGTGATCATGACTGGGTCCCAGTGGCTGTTCTCAGATGAAGAACTATGTCAAAACTGTAGTGGCAAGTCTGTGGGGGAAAATCACTTCTCTGTTTAACAGATGGGCAAACCGAGGCATAACCCTGGCAGATTTCTTTCTCAAAGTCAAATCAAGAGGAGATGACAGGAAGCTGCAATGATATCTGAGTTAACTTTTGTGAGTTTGACTCAAGGCACCCAGCTTTTCCCACCAACCCCCAGGGCCAGAGGCCAAGGATCAAAGCCCTTCCCCATTTCTCTAAGTTCTTTGGGCTTGCGTACTACTCTTGCTAACGCTCACAAAGAATCAAGTGAAAAACCCGCCAGAGAGGAGGAAAAAGTCCAAACAATCACAGATGGCAGACTCGCACATTTAATTTAAAATCATTCTTTATTATCCAAAATATTAAAATTAAAGCTATGATGCCCAAAGGAAAACACAGATTAAAACCCCCTATGTTTCACTGCCTCTTCCTCAGGGGGTCCCCAAAACACTGAGCAAGGATGCTTTGAAAAGAAAGCAGGAGTGCAGGCGCAAAGAGCCAGCTGTAGATCACTGAGCCAAACACTCGGTGACTGACCCGATCAGCTTCCCTTAAAGCCAAACACCAACTGTTTCATATGCAATTAATGATTGCCCTGGCAAGTGAAAGTGCATCAAGTCGTCACAGGTATCCTTGAACGAGAAGACACACAGCAGTCACAGGTAGCTCGTCCCTGGTATCTACATAATGATATTACCAGGCTAATCTAGGCTCAGAGATTTAATTCTGCAAAACACCATGCGCTAAATATTTATATTCATAAAAGGGCTAAGGGGAAAAATGCCCATGTGCTGCCTCTAGGCTCCCCGTTTGTCTAAAATAGGTTGCTGGATCATTTACTGTACGGTTGGGGGTCAAGGGCATCAGTCAAGTGTCAGTAGAATCCCGGTGTTTCTGGCCTGCAACTTCACCTTTTGGAAGGGGCTCATTGCTAGACTGGGGATTTGGAGGTACCCAAGAGAATGCAAAGCTCCTTCCTTCTCTGGAGATGCCAAAGCCAAAGAGGAGACTTCCTCGTATGCCGGAGCTGAGAAGGGGCAGAAGAATGGCTGAGAGTATCGGTTCCCCATTCTCTGGCGCAGAAAATCAAAGTCCAGAGGGGGACGAGAGACTGTTAGCATCGTCCTTTACACATTTCAAATTCTCATTTGTGGATACCATTCCAGTTATTGATGCTACTACCATGCTTGAACTATAAAATTGAAGAGGGACTCTTCAAATAATCATAAATAAATCAGTGCTGATGGCCTTTTGGATTTGTCTCTGTTTCCTCCTAATTCTGAGTCGTCGTCCTTACTCGAATGTTCTCACTGCCGCACACTGCTGGGCCTGAGTGCCTCCAGCATATAAGGCACAGGACCTAACCCGGCTTGGCCTAGCCCCTCTCCTAATGGGACTGCCAGGATCACCTCTGTGTCTATCCTGGAGACTGCTCTCCTCTTCCCACCGACATCTCAAACCCAGTTCTTTCCACCCAGACCCCTCTGCCCTTCCTCTCTCCTTGGCAGAAAATGCAGATGATGGAGCCTGTCTGGTTCCCCGTGCACACCATGACTTGGGGCCTTCAGCAACTTTTCCAGCACTCTGCGTATTGTAGTCAAGACGGGATCAGCTAATAAAAATTACATTGGTTACAATCCAAAAAGATCAACCAGCCTTAAGGGTTTCATGGCTATGCATTACACTTTTCAATTTTCCTACAATTAAGCTAGCAACAAATAATATTGACAAATGAACTGCCAGATCCGCTAGCTGAAGCCCTGCCGTGGGAAGGAGGGTGGTTAGCCCTTGCCTAATGGGAAGGTCCAGCCTGTGAGTTCTAGCATGCTGGGGCATTGGCACTCGAGCCGTATAGGTGGAGGGGTGATGAGGAATGGGTGCCGGCTGCTGTGCTCCTAAATGAGAATGAAAAAGATGACGATCCTGACTCTTGACCTGCTGTCACCTCTGGGGAGTTTTCCTGGTTTCACTGATTTCTCAATCTCCTGCTCGAGAAAATCCAGGAGGTCTATATTCTTATGAGGCAGAACGATATCAACTCATTAATTAATCTGGAGTCCCAGATCCAGGGCCTGAAATAAATTAGACCTAGGGCTAATAAAATTGGGGGGCAGGTTGAGATGAGAGTCTCCTCCGTAGGAAAGCTCTCCCACACAGATGCTGATAGAGGTCTGTGGAGGCCAGACTTTTCCCTGCTTGGCTGCCCCGGCGCTAGGGAGGGCAGGAGGCTGCAGGATATTCTGGAAACTGTCTGCACTATTTCTAGTGCTCAGTGTTGGAGAAGAAGACCATGGGAGCAAGGGCTGCGAAGGGAATCAGGATCATTGTTATTTAATGAGAATTTACCATGTGCCGGGCGCTGGGTTAAGTGCTCTCACTTGGCAATTTATTTAATCCTCATCATCTGTGAAGTAGATCCCATTCTCTATCCCCATCTTACAGTTAAACTTAGAGAAATTAAATAGTAGCTCATGGATTGAACCCAGGTTTGGGTTCTAGAGCCTGTGCTGTTAACCACAAAACTGTTGAAAACTGCCAAGTGATTATAGGTACAAGAGAACTGTCTTTCTACAGCAGGATCTAAATTCTGATCTAAGCTAGAAACAGGACATCTAGCCTCAGAGTTAGGTTCGTTTTGATGCTATGTTTGATCTTCATCAAAATCCGCAAATATCTGTCAAGAACCCAGGATCCTGGGCCCAATGGGAGACTGAGGGACTGTCCTTTGTTCCTCAAATTATGACCTAAGGACAGTCTTTAACTAAATCATCTGGGAGGCTTGTTAAGATGCTGGTTCATGACCCCCACCCAATCTTCTTGATCAGGATCTCTGAATATGGGGGCTCGTGAGCCTGCTGTTTAACCAGCTCTCCGGATAATTATGCATCCAAACGTGGGGAACAGTTGGTATAATCTGTGAACACTGGCTTCCAGTAGTTTCAATCAGATCCCAAACCTCCACTGTGGTATCCAGGCCACCAGTCTGACCCTAGGTGGCCCTCACCTCCACTCTCCCCGATCGTTCCAGCCTTTCATACACGCCAGCTGTGTTCTCCTGTCTTCGTTCTAATTCACCCTGGTCCTCGCCCTCACCTATGTGTGCCTTCCCCTCCACTCCTCACCTGGATCTGGGTTTTACATACGTGGTATGTATGTAAACGCCTGGTATGGCGTTTTTCTCTCCTCTCCCTCTCCCCCTCCTTTTAATGTAATTTTTATTTAAGTGTAATATACATACAGAAAAGTGCACAGAATAATAAGGTTACAGCTCAATGAATTTCTTCAAAGTGAATATACCCGTGTAGCCAGCATGAAGTCTCTCTCTTTTTTTAAAACACAAATTTGACTCTAAATAGCACCAAAGAGTAATTTAAGTCTTAATCTCTTAAAGGGACAGCAAAGAAGGGAAATTCCTTCCACCATACATCACTGCTTAAAGACCTCTCCTTATAGAAGCTTCTCCCCACCAAAATCTTTCTCCCTTCTTCCACTCTTCCTTGTCACAAATACTTATTGAACAACTACCACATTAGGTGCTGGCTAGATAATGCTGAACAAGATATACCTGAGTCCTGATTCAAGGGCACTTGTAGTCTCACGGGGGAGACAAATGAAACACAAGTAAGCAAACAATAATTCTAAATTACGATGAATGCTCTGAAGGGACTAACTGGGTGCCCTGATGCCTGCCCAGTGAGACAGACCAGTCAGGAGAGGAGAAAAGAGTGACTTAGGTGAGAGTATGAACAGCAAGTGTAAAGGCTCTGAGGTGGGACCTACCTTGGCTCAAGAGAGAATTTTTTTCCCTTCTCCTCTGATTTAGGTGGTCTTTCTTCAGTTCCTCCTCCTCCTTCAGAATCTCTTCTTTCCCACCAAAACCTTTTGATCCTGTGTGCCTCTTCTGCACAGAACAATCTACCACTTTCTCTCTTCCAGCATAATAAAGGTTCAGCAACACAACCCCCAACTGCTTAGTGAGGTAGAGAAGGGGGAAAGAACGTGAACTTGCCCTGTAATTTGCGGGGGGGTGGTGGTGAGGGGTAGTCCCAGAAACATTTAGGTAGGATTAATCCACCTACTGTTTGGAATCAACCCTCAGTCCACCCTCAGTGGAGTTGTCCCTAAGCTACTTCTCAAGTTATCATTGGGAGTATCACAAAGCACTTCTGCTCTGGAACTCAGAGGTTTGGAATCAGGAAGTCTCATGGGTGGTTTTAGCAGCTAACTGTTTTGTTCCTGAGATAACGCTCCCCCCATAGATACCCTGGTATTGAAGGGAAGGGGCAGCACAGTCTGTGACCCAAAGAGTTTGGCTGTGAACCATTCAAGTTCTCACCTAGTACTGATGACTTGAATAAAAATGTTTTACAACCACAAGACCTGAAGATTCCAGAGTGGCTCCATGGCTCTGTCATCTGGCTTCTCTTCCCGCCCAAGTCATTGGGGGTCCGACAAATCCTCTGACCCCAGAGGGAGGCCGAACACATCCTTCCACTTGCCCCTTCTCTCCCTTTTCCACCTGCACCCCCAGCCATCCTCAGATTCTCTTACCATCCTTTCTTCCATGGTCTGGCCCCTTCTCTGAGGGACTCTCTCAGTCAGATTCCCTGACACATGACCGAATTGGGGAGAATGTTGGGAGGCGAGCGCTCATAACAAAAGCCCAGCTTTACAACCCTCTGCATATTTCCAGCATTGTGTGATCAGAGCGTCTCCTGTTAAATCCCCCATCATCTGGAGAAGGTAAATTAAAACAAACAGCCACAAAAAACTACTCTGCCATGCTTAGATTCAAGTTAAGGCCTCACAGCTGAATTTTGTTAAAGGAATCTTTGCTGAGTCCTCTCTGGACCTGAGTCCTTGACAGGTTTCTGTCTGGTCTTTGTCACTGCCATCATCACCACCGCCCTGTAACATTTACTAAGTCCTTAGCATGAGCTGGGGCGCTGACAAAGTGCTTTCTATGTGTCTTCTCCCCCTGGTCCAGCTAAACCTGGACTGCTAAGCCTGAACAAGGACAGTGTTTGTCCAGGGCTCTTCTGTAAATGAGGCAGACCCTCAGGCCAGTACTGGAACCAGCAGGGGTCGGGAGGAGTGGGCTTGCTAAATTTAGGCCAAAAAAAAAAAAAAAAAAAGAATGCCCAGTTAAATTTAATTTCAGATAGGGTACTCAGGGGTTGGAGGTAAAGTCTAGATAGGCTGCTCTCTGACAGTTGGGACAAGTTTGTGACAGTTCTCTGACAGACTGGAGAGTAGCATTCGGTCATGTCTCCATTTAATAACAATGTGGAAAGATACTAGCTTGGGATAAAGGAATTCTGTTCTCTGGAAAGTTTCGAGACCAGAAATCAGGACAGAGCTTTATGACATTATAAACTGCAAGCTATTGACATATTCATGGCTAAAATGATATATCTGAGATTTGCATCATTATAATCCAGAGGACAGGGGAAAGAAGAGGGTGGGGGGTACACATGAAACAAAAGTGGCCATAATGTAGCCGGGACACAGGGGTTGCCGGAGCCCCTGGCTCCAGGAGTCCCAAAGAGATCAGGTTCGGCCACTCGCTACTGACAAAATCCAAAAGCAGAGAGATTAGTGGAGGTGAAACAAGAAAGGGACTTATTTCACGGAGACCAACACTGGAAAGAGTGGATTAATGTCTCAAAGACTGTCTCCAAAGTTCTGAAAACACTTCCAGGTTTGTATAAGGAAGATGTGGGACAAAGGTGGGTGGGTCCATGCTGGTGGGCAGTGAGGTCAGGTGGATCATCATCTTAGGGTCCATCACAGGCAGGGTCTTGCTCACTCAGGGCAGTTCTTCTGGCTTGAAAGTGTCATTTCACTTCCTATCACATGCTTTGCCTGCAGGGTCTTTTGCCTGAGTTAAGAGGTAAGCTGGAAAGAAGAGCTCAGAAAGCTGGAGGTCAAAATGGAGGTAAAGTCCCCTTTCAATAAGTCAATATTTTTGAAGCTGAGTAATGAGTGAAAAGAGTTCATTATATTCTTCTCTTTACCTTTGTATATGTTTGAAAGTTTACCTAATTGGAAGTTCAATACCCACCCACATGTACACATACACTGTGCCTTTTTCCCCTTTTCTTTCTTTGTGTGTGTGTGATTACTTCTGGGTGTTTTCTTTTTCTTGGTTGTTTTGTTATTGCTTCTGAAGTAATGTGTGTGTGTGGGGGGGGGGGGGTTTAATTTTTAAATGTCAGCCTATTATAGCTGTGGAAAAGACAAACCAAGTCAAATGGGTTCTATTTGCATCTGGGCCAGTGAGAAAAGGGCTCCTAGGATCCAGGTGCAGTGGAGGTAGAAGGGAGGGTTGTGTGAGAACCCCAAGAAGATGCAAATTCTGGGATAGGGAGGCCAGACCTTTTTGTAGAGCTGTCCTGGCACCCTCCTCTATACTCCCACCCATCCTCAGAGTTGTTCCCTCAAAAATTGTCTCTTCGTACATGGAAGAGATGGCATTTGATTTAAGGGACGGTTTCTTAGCATTAAAGTTCTGCCTTTCTGCTACCTCGTGTCCTAGTATAATCCCAGACCTCTTGGGGGCTGACAGCCTGGCCGTCTGGATTGTTCTCTGTTAGCCTACTAATGTGCCCCATGTAGAAGGTCCTTCCAGCTGAAAGTCTCCCTGCGGTTTTTTCCTGGGGCCTCCCTGAATGATCTGCCCTGGACTGCAGGCTGTCCAGATCCCAGATCTCATCCACCCCTAAAGCAGTCCCATGCTAAAGTCTTCTATTTGCCCTTCCAGATCCCTTTTCCATTCTTACCCGCCCTACTGTGGACCCTGGGAAACAACCTAGGTGAACTGCATCTTGCCCTCTGGTTCCTGTTTGGCCAACAGGAGATATAAGAAGATTAGAGGAGAGTGCGGTATGAATCATTCTATATCCCTTTCCTGTTAAGTTACTGTGGAAGGGCTGCATCCCCTTGTGAAGGTCACAGATATCGTCAATGGCCCTTACCCCAAAGCCACCTCCTCAGTATCTTGGTAACCACTCCCTCCCTTCAACTCTTCAGGCCTAGGAGTGGTATGGTCTCTCCTATTGCTAGCCCAGGGGTATATACTATCTCTTGCTGGTTTCCCTAAATCCTGCCCACACCTTTGAAAAATAGGCCCTTAGTTAAGACTTCCTCAAATTAACCAAGTTTACATATGCCAGGATCCTGACTGGCATATATATGGATATACAGGCCCATACTGTCACTAAGAGAACCCTGGTTAGTATATATGTTTGTGTTTTGTTTCCTTTACAAAACAGAAAACTTCTTGAAGTCATGGCCCAACTCTTATCTATCTATGTACAAGGTAATAAAGATCTAGAGAGTGTTTAATACTCACTGAGAGAACTATTCCTGGCCCTCATCACCTTTTTCTCAAATGACTTTTTTTGGGGAGGGAAGGGAAATCAAATGAAAACTAGCTTCAGATACTGTAAATGTCTGGGAAATGACAGCAGCCAGATAAAGGAAGCCATCAACCTGAAGGCATGGTAGTGATGGGATCTGGACAAAGGCCAGTGAAGGAGAAAGCCTCCTGTATCAACTTCAGCTGAAAGCTATAAAATGAAATATGGAAATACTCTTGGTCAAAGTCTATAAATCTAAGCAAAGAGATCATGGGAAAGATAGCTTTGTCAGTACAAAAGGCTGATTAACTCCCAAGCTGAGAAAAAATATGCAGCAAATAGATAAAGTATCTTTTTAATTTTTTTAATGTTTTTATTTATTTTCGAAGGAGAGAGAGACAGAGCATGAGCAGGGGAGGAGCAGAGAGGGAGGGAGACACAGAATCAGAAACAGGCTCCAGGCTCTAAGCTGTCAGCACAGAGCCCAACGCAGGGCTCGAACTCACAGACTGCGAGATCATGACCTGAGCCGAAGCCAGATGCTCAACCGACTGAGCCACTCAGGTGCCCCAATAAAGTATCTTTTTATAACTGAAGAGAATACTCTTTTTGTCTGTTTAGGACACCACTGTTAATCAATGAGATACTATCACTGCAGTTAGGTGCTGGTGTTGGACTATCTATGGGAGAATCTGTATTAGTTATATATTGCTGCCTAACAAATAACCCCAAAACTTAAGAGCTTAAAACAACAACAGACATTCATTATCTTACTTGGGTCAGGAATTGATGAACAGCTCTAGCTGAGTCTTCCACCCAGTGTCTCATGAGGTCATAGTCATGATGTTGGCTGGGGCTGTAGTCATCTGAGGGCTTGACTGGGGCTAGTGGATCCTCTCTATGATGGCCCATGCACATTACCAGCTACTTGGCAGAAGCCTTCAGTTTCTTGCCATGTGGACCTTTCCATAGGGCTGCTTGACAGTTCTCACAACATAGCCTATTTCCACTAGACCAAGTGATTCAAGTGAGTAAGGCAGAAAACACAAGAGCTTTTATAACCTAGCCTTGGGAATCATCCTCCATCATTTGTGCAATATCTTTTTAAAAAAATTTGTAATGTTTATTTATTTTTGAGAGAGAGAGAAAGAGACAGAGTTTGAACAGGAGAGGGGCACGGAGAGAGGGAAACACAGAATCTGAAGCAGGCTCCAGGCTCTGAGGTATCAGCATAGAGCCCGACACGGGGCTTGAACCCACGAACCACGAGATCATGACCTGAGCTGAAGTTGGACACTGAACTGACTTGAGCCACCCAGCCTCCCCGATTTTGTGCCATATCTTATTGGTCACACAAGTCAGCTCTATTCAGTATAGGAGGGATGTGAATTGGAGGTAATTTTTGTTCTTCTTTGTTCTCATTGCATTCTATCTGGGGCACACAATTTCAATTTGCCTCATTCCTGATGATGTTCGGTCTGATCAGTTGATTGAAGGTTTGTTTCCCAGGCTTCTCCACTGTGAAGTTACCTTTTTCTTTTTCAAGTCATGAAGCATTTGGGGAGGAAATACTATGAAATGATGTGTCCTTTTGACATATCCCCATGATTCTTTGAGCACTTCCTCATGTTCTGGCACAAAATGTTCTGGGCTCATCTTGTACTTTCCTTGTCCCCGCCCTGGAATCAGCCATTTATCCAAGGAGTATTGATTTCTTTTAGTGGAGAATGGCACTTAGAAGCTAAGATCTGGGTGCTACATGTACTCATTGCTATTGTGTATGGCTGCTCCAAGGCCCTGGCAGTGGGTGGAGCTAGGGAATGTACATATATATATGTATGTAGCCAATCTTCCATCCCTGATGCTAGCTTCTACCTCCATATGGATACCCTACAAGGCCACTTGGACTCCAGTGGCCCATGCAGACCATCTCTCAGCACAGACATCAAACTTATTCTGCCCTACATAATGCTTTTTTTTTTAAAGATCATTTATTTATTTTGAGAGAGAGAGAGAGAGAGAGAGAGAGAGAGAGAGAGAGAGAGAGAAAGGAGCTAGCGAGGGGCAGAGAGATAAGGGACAAGGGATCCAAAGTGGGTTCTGTGCTGACAGCAGAGAGCCCACTATGGGGCTCAAATTCACAAGCCATGAAATCATGACCTGAGCCAAAATCGTATGCTTACCCAATTGAGCCACCCAGGCGCCCCCTACATAATGCTTTTAAGACTAAATTGTTCAGGAAGGAGAAGGTGCAAGTAAATTGGGCCCACCTTGATTGTACTGTATATGCAAATTATGGGAATTTAGACCTATAAGTTGCTAACATTTATTGAATACTTACTATTGCCAGGTAATGTTCTAAGGATTTTCTATGAATGCTCAGAGCAGTGCAATGAAATAGGAACTATTGTGGTCCCCATTTCACTGATTGAGGCATAGAAAGGTCAAGTAACTTGCTCCAATTCACCCAGTTACCAATGAGGTATAGCAGAACTGTTTTACTGGACTTCTAGAACGTACCCTTAAAAAGGGTCAGATGTCCTGTGTCCTCTACAGCATCCTCCTGCTGTGCAGGCTTGGAGTACAAATATTGCTAAATATCTTCTGGGGAACAAAATCGCCCCCAGCTGAGAACCACTGGTCTAGAATAGCATTCATCTAATCTAAGAAAAGCTGCTTTTTGATTGTGCTAATGAATGAAAGAAAAGGGATAACAAAATCTATAAGAGCAGAAAATACAAAAATCTCATTTCTTTTTGTGGCAAAGATTGCTAGTGGCCTATTCCAACATCCAGCAGAAGGGGACCTCTTGATCTTTCTCCTCCAGCTAGCCCTATGCTCGACTTGATTTTGCATCCCTATTCTCCTCCTTCCTGTCACAGGAGGCTAAATCCCTCCATCTGGATCCCATTTTGTCTTACCTGCTCGGGACCTGGCTCCATCATTATCTCTCTCTCTGTCTTTTATCTTCAACCTTTCTCTCCAATGGATCTTTTCTGTCAGCATTTAAATATGCTCAAGTCTCATTTCATTTCATTCCCTAAGTTTTTATTTTGGGAAATTTCAAACCTTCAGAAAAGTTGCAAGAAAGAATGGGTAGGTACAATGAATACCCGTAACCCTTCACCTAGATCCATTGATTACTAACATTTTGCCACATTTGCTTTAATTCCCTCCCTCTCTCCTTCGTGAGCGCGCACGCGCGCGCACACACACACACACACACACACACACACACACACTTTTGTTTTTTTCTCCTAAACCATTTGAGAGTTAGTTGCAGACATCGTAACATTTCGTCCTAAATATTTTAGCATATAGCCTAAGGACTGGGGCATTTTTTGATTTTCTAATCCTCACACCCAGGAAATTTAACACTGATATAATACTATTATCTGATATACAGCCTATATTCAGTTTTCCCTGATTGTCCCACTAGGGTCTTGTATAGCTGTTTTCTCTTTTGTGTGTCAGTGTGTGTGTGTGCTGTTCCATGGTCCAATCAGGGATCAGTCCAGTTTATTACATTTAGCTGTCATACCTCTTCAGCTTTTTTTGAACTAAAGTCTCCCTTCATTTAAACAAAACCATGAACACTTTCCTTAGACCCTCCGCTTCTACCTCTAACCATTGTGCTGTCGCTTCTCTCTCTCCCTTGAGAGCACTCAGCTCACTGCGCTGTGGTATCGGTATCAGCCTCCCACCGAGACCCACACTCGCTGGCTTTTCCTCTTGCCTCTCTGGTCACTTCTTGGGCTCTTGCCAGCTCCTCTTCTGCTCTTCCTGTAAATCTCAAGGATCTTCAGGACTCTTTCCTAGACCTGCCGCTCTTTACACTGCTTATACTTGCCCTGGGTGATTTCATTCTTTGCGGGGGGAAGGGAGGGTGCTGCGATTACCACCTGTATGTTGAAGATCTCTATGTGCCGCCCAGGTTTTTTTCTCCAGCTTCAGTTCCAAATATCCAGCTGCCTCCTCAACATCTGAATCTACGTGGAAATCTCATCTCGCAGGCACCTTAAAGCAATATGTCCAAAAAAGAACTGATTATCCTCCTACCCCCTGTTCCTTCTACTGTGTTCCTTGTCTCAAATAATGGCACTCCTCATTCATCCTGTTTCCTGAGCTAGATACCTAGAAGTCATCTTTGACACATCCCTTTGACATCATCCATGACATATCTAATCAATCACCAAGTCCTACAGATTCTATCTCCTCAATATCTCTGGAATCTATTTACTTCTTTCTGTTCATCTCCCTCATCAGGCCTCCATCATCTCTCCCAGGAAGATTTCAGCAGCCTCATAATCCTTTTCCCAGCCTCCAGCCATAAATGATTTTCTAAAATTACAAATCTGATCATGCTACATCTCTGCTTAAAAGTTTTCAGTTGTCTCTTCTCTTACAGCCCTCAGGATAAAGTCCAAATTCCTTAATGTGACCTATAAATGGGGGGTGAAAGTTAAAATATCCTATTGCTGGTAGGGCACAGGTACTGACCCCAGTTTGAAAGGATGTCAGCTGGTTCACCTGACCAAAATGTGATGGCTGAATGATGGCTTGCCTATAGAGTCTGATGCTATTGTTGTCTGCAGTCTCATCTAATGTCACTCTTCCCCTAAAGTCACCTGGCCTTGTTTTGGTTCTCAGGATGCACCATTAAAAATGCAGTTGCCTTTTCCTGGAACACTTTCCGGTGGCCCCACAACCATCCCACCCCATTCCCACTGCCGTGAAGGGGACTGATTGCTCTATCTAGATAAGGATGGCCTAGGCCTATGAC
This sequence comes from Panthera leo, assembly GCF_018350215.1. Classification (NCBI taxonomy): domain Eukaryota; kingdom Metazoa; phylum Chordata; class Mammalia; order Carnivora; family Felidae; genus Panthera; species Panthera leo. The sequence continues at coordinate 59,351,522 of NC_056689.1, forward strand.
AGTGATAACAGTTGTGAAGGGAACCAAATCTGGATCACAGATCACTGTTGATAGTGACTCCTTCCACTTCGGTACAAGAATATAGAACCCCAATGGGGTCAACAAACTTTCAGAAGTCACCCACTCTTGACCTTTTATGAGAATAAGGACGTGAGGGGAAGGGGGAAAGATCCTTTCTTTAGCCCATAACTAAAACAATGTCTCTCCTGCCAACTGAAATACAAATAATCTTTCCTACCTCCGCTGGAGGTCTTGGCCCTAGAATTAAGCCTATCAGATATCAAATAATTGATGGGGTTTTAATCAGTTCATCACTTTGCTTCTGGTCAACCTTGAGCTTTGATTGGCTGTCCTCAGAAAACAGAGGGTTTGGGGATGGGAGGAGAAGTAATTCTAGAGTTTTGAAGACAAGTTAGGCATGGAGGGGAACTCTGGATAGCCAGGGGTCAGCAAGAAGGCACTGGGCATCTAAACTCCAAGGCAGTGCTTCCAAATCTGGTTACAGATTAGAACCACCTGGGGACCTTTTTACAATTACCATTGCCGAGGACATCTATCAAATCAGAATACCTGGGGAGTAGAGCTTAGACACTGGTATTTTTTATAAAACCCCTCAAACGACTCGTAAGTGTAATCAGGGCTGAGACCCCTATTGGGTACAGGAGAAGGGAATGCTGTGGAATGAGAAAAAAGTGAAGGCACATGTGGACTATTTCTGGCTCCAGCCTGCTATGTGTTACGATTACACATTACGGGGATAAGGGTTAGAAGAGCAGAACAGTGTGCTTAGAGAAGGGCATGATCCTTGTGCACTTTCTTAAAGAGGGTAAAGGGGCAGCTGGGTGGCTCAGCCAGGTGAGTGTCCAACTTCGGCTCATGATCTTGCTGTTCATGAGTTTGAGCCCCACATCAGGCTCACTGCTGTCAGCCTGTCAGTGCAGAGCTCGCTTTGGATCCTCTGTTCCCCTCTATCTGTCCCTCCCCTGCCTGTACTCTCCCGAAAATAAACAAATATTAAAAAAAAGAAGAAGAAGAAGAAGAAGGTAGAACGTATAGACTGGGGAAAAATGGTAGAAACCTGGATAATGCCAAGTGTGGTAGAATAGTGTGATGGAAGTGTAGACTCTTCTGGTCTTTCTGTACCTCAGTTTAGCACTAAATAGTCCAATTAAGTGTCCTTAATAGCTATGAACCAGCAAGTATGAGCTTAGGTAGGCATTCCCAAAGATATTCTTACTCGGGGTATGTAGGAGGTTGATCACTGCAGCGTTATTGGCAGTGACTGGGAACTGTAGGCTTTGCTGGGAGAGTGGATAGATGAAATGTGAGGGATACACAACATCAGGGTACGATGCAGGATTAATTAGTTAATTTGTTTATTTTCCTTATTATTATTTTTTAAATTTAAATCCAAGTTAGTTAACGTATAGTGTAATAATGATTTCAGGAATAGAATTTAGTGATTCATCACTTACAGATAACACCCAGTGCTCATCCCAACAAGTGTCCTCCTTAATGCCCACCCCCAGTTTAGCCCATCCCCCCCATCCAACACCCCGCCAGCAACCCTTAGTTTGTTTTCGTATTTAAGAGTCTCTTATGGTTTGTCTCCCTCTCTGTTTTTATCTTGTTTTTGCTTCCCTTCCCCTATGTTCATCTGTTTTGTTTCTTAAATTCCACATATGAGTGAAATCATATGATATTTGTCTTTCTCTGACTGATTTTGCTTAGCATAATACCCTCTAGTTCCATCCACATTGTTGCAAATGGAAAGATTTCATTATTTTTGATCCTACTATGCAGCATTTAGAAGCAACAGGTTAGATGTACACATAGCAACATAAATGGATCGGAAAACCATAGGCACTGGGTGAAAAAAGTATGAAACATAATGAGATATATATAAAATATAATATAAATACATATATAAATAAAATAATAATATATAAATATATAAAATATATTTTATAAAATATAAAATATATAAATAAATATATAAATAAAATAAATAATATATAAATATAATAATATAAAATATATAAAACAATATTACCTATATATTATTACATATAATGACATATATAAACAGTATGTAATAGAATTTAAAATGTAGTGCATGAGGGGTGCCTGGTGGCTCAGTTGGTTGAGCGTCTGACTTCAGCTCAGGTCATGATCTCACGGTTTGTGGGTTCAAGCCCCACATCGGGCTTTGTGCTGACAGCATGGAGCCCGAAGCCTGCTTTGGATTCTGTGTCTCTCTTCCTTTCTGCCTCTCCCCCACTCACTCCCTGTCTCTCAAAAAGAAATAAACATTAAAAAATTTTTTTAAATGTAGCACATGAATATCTATTTTTCGAGAACCATACAAAAAAAAAAAAGATAAAAATTGTCTATGGGGGAAGGGAAAAGGGACCAAGCTATGTGCTAGAAGAGAGCAATTAACAAGACAACTATTTTTAAAACTAGGATTTAAACCAGACCTCGAAAGATGAATAGGAAAGAGGGAGAAAGGGAAGACTTGTAGAAGTCTGAAATGATTACCACAAGCCAAGGCCAGGAGGCAGGAGTATACTGAACAGGTGTGTAGGAGAAGTGTCTGATTGGAGCAGAGGGGCATATCAAAGCAAAGTGGGGAGTGAGGTGGGAGAGGGGACTGGATAAGATTGTGAAGTTCTGGAAAGGCAGACAAAGGAATTTACACAAAGATGACAGAGACAAGAGAGGCAGAAAAGGATTGAGCAGGGAAGAACTGGGATGAAAGTGAAGTCTAAAAGACAGTATCATATGAAATGGAATAAGAGCCTCGAGTCAGAGAACTAGATTGGGGGTGAATACAGCGAACTAAGCAAATGAGATGGTGATAGTCTGGAATAGACTAACATCGGAGGTAGAGGCTGGAAAAGACATTTTGATAGATTACTGACTGAATACAGACACTAATAGACCAGGATGAGTCAAAGAGTACTCTGAGGTCTTAAACCAGGAGGTTGGGGAAGAAATTAAGTCCAGTAGTAGGTGTGATTTCTTATACTGGAAATCTAATTTTTCAGTAAAGTGGAGCTTTAAAAGGTTCTAATGATTCAGTGTTCTCCTTGAGCAACTGTACCATAAGTAGGCTCATAAGTGCACACATTTTAGAGTTGGCAGAGATCTTTGTTTTCTAGATGACAAGAGAAAGGAGCAGAGAGGTTCAGTTAATTGCCCAGTCAACAAATTAACTGGAGAAAGAATGGGCTAGAACCAGGGCTTCTTAACATCCAGTCCAATGACTAGTCCTAAACTATGTTGGATATGATAGGCTTCAAAATAAAGGCCGTGTGTGGGGCGCCTGGGTGGTGCAGTCGGTTAAGCGTCCGACTTCAGTCAGGTCATGATCTCGCGGTCTGTGAGTTCGAGCCCCGTGTCAGGCTCTGGGCTGATGGCTCAGAGCCTGGAGCCTGTTTCCGATTCTGTGTCTCCCTCTCTCTCTGCCCCTCCCCCGTTCATGCTCTGTCTCTCTCTGTCCCAAAAATAAATAAAAAATGTTGAAAAAAAAACAACAAAATAAAGGCCGTGTATACTTGGATTTCTCGGTTTGACTGATCATGAGCAGTCAATTTTCAAGAAAAGATTTACCCTCTCTGTACCCAGTCCCTGCCAGCTTCAACCCATATGCATATGAACTGTCTAGCTCGTTGTGCTTTCAAGCAAAAACTCCTTGGGTTTGTTTTACTAATCCTTACCTTTACATGGCTGAACAAAGTGAGGACTATCACTGCCAGACTCATCTGGCAGTATTTTCATACTCCTTTATGGATAACAAAGCACAACGAATGATTTCTCAACAGAATAGAATATTAGCGTTTAAAAGATCTTAACCTCCCCCCCAAACTGAAACCCTCTAGACGTGCCCAGATAGTCATCCTGCCTCTACGTGTTTTCAGGAATGGGGTGGCCCATTCCTCTGTCAGCACAGTTCTGATTAGTACAAAGCTCTGAGTCTGAGTCCTATGCGTCTGCAGTGTGGTTCAGGGAATATAGCACAGGCCTTGGAGTCAGGAGGACCTGGGTTAGAATTCTGACAATGTAATTTGCTGTATGACTTGTGCAAGTTATTCATCTTCTATCAGTCTCTTCATCTGTAAATTAGGGGTAATAATGCCTATTTTGCGGAGTTACTATGAATATTAGAAATTACGAGTATAAAATTCCTAGTACAAAGCCTGGCACAAAGAGCTAATAAAGTGATAGCTGTTATTATTGTCATATGCCTTTTGATACTTTCAAACACTTGAATTTAGTCGTCATGTTATTCCTAAGTGCTCTGATTTTTTTCACACTAGGCATCTACCAATGTTTTCTCCCTTGGTCAGCCTGGCCTTGTCTATGCTGCTGCATATGATGTTTGGTAGGACACGGCGCCCATAACCAAACGCAGTATTCTAGGTGTGGTCTGATTGCTTCAAGACGAAGACCACGAGCCTCTCTCCCCCGGACACTATGCTTCAAGCTGCCTAGAACTCCTTAAGCATTTCTGGCAATTGTGTCACATGCTGCCCTAGTCCGATGACAACTTCCAGGTCGTTTCCATGTGAATGAATTTTTAAGTTTTCTCCATTTTGCAGTTGTGTAGAACTTTAATTCCAGAGTAAAACTTTTTATTAACTGAAAGCCTATTGTGTATTAAGTATCGTGCTGAGTTCTGTGGACAGAGAGATGACTAGGAATACCGTATCAACGTACCACACATGGGAGCTCCACAACACTGGGTCTATCATGTTCACCAATGAATCCCCATTTCTTAGGATGATGTCTGGACACAGTTAGGGACTTATTGTTGAACAGATGAATAAAATAGTTTACAATGGAAATTTTTTCTGTAAGTGGAAAGGCATTTTCCTAATTCACTTATTTTATCAGTCCGGGTATTCTATACTGGCGTATCACTTCTAGCTCAACCCTAGTGTTTTTTCCACTGAGGTAGACACAATCTAAAATCATACTGTTCCTTTCCAGGACAAACTAAATACTTACAAGCTTTATTTGCTCGATGGCCATTATACCCCGCCACCGAAGGCATTTTGTAAGCACTTTTTGACCCTTAATGCAGGCTTAAATCCCGGGGTTAGCAGTAACAGGCAATGCCTTCTGAGTACTAAACACTCAAAAATTTCCTGAGGTGAGTTCTCTCTGACCCTGACTTCTTGTGGGGGTAGAATAAGGTGCTCAGGGGAAGTGTGGGGTGATAGGTTAGAAGGACCTTGAAATGTGCACGGGTCCGTGAGGTGCTGCCGAGACCTCTGAGTCTTCTCAGTTTTTCCTAGCGTTTAGGCTACAGGTGAGGCGATCGTCGCCATCTTGATATCAAATGCCAGGCGAGCCGCCACTGGCGTCGCTCGGTAACCACGGAGACACCCGTGCCCCCTCCCCTTTCCCATCCGTAGAGGCTGTAAACTACGATTCCCATCAGCCGATTTTCTCTACTTGATGGCGAGTTGTCTAGATTTGCCTTTTGGCCGCCGCGACCGTGCCGCAGTGAACCGCGGGAGTTGCGGTTCGCGACTAGGCCTCACTTTTTGCCGCGGGAAACTCCAGCACTACAAATCCCGTGAGCCAGTGGGCTCACGCATGTGCACGGAACAGTGGGTCCTCGTTGGCCCCCTGCCGGAGCCTGAGAGGTAAGAGAGGGCGGGGAAGGAAGAGGAGGCGGATCCGGGAGCTGCGTTGGCTGCGGCCTGGCACCAAGGGGGCGGCCCCGGCGGAGTGCAGACCCAGCGGCCTCCGGCGATTATGGACCCAGCCGAGGCGGTCCTGCAGGAAAAAGCGCTCAAGTTTATGGTGAGGAGAAGGCGCAGGCCGGGGTACTGTGGAGGCGGTGGCGTTGGCGGCGTCGCTGAGGCTCGGGCCTGGGCCGCCCGTCTGCGGGAGGAGGGGGCAGCAGGACCCTGGGCCGAGGCCCGCGGCGGGGGCAGCTGAAGGGACGGGACGGGACGGGAGAGCTCCAGGGAGGCGGGAGGGGGTTGCGGAGAGGACCCGGGGGTGGGGGCAACAGCTCCGCCATCTTGTGGATGAGAGGCCAAGTGACAGCGGGAGCTTAATCAGGGAGGGGGCTCTGGGAGGCGCGCGGGGCCCTGGAGGGAAAGGGGCGTGGGGACAGTTACTGAAGAGCAGAGGAAGCCCGGAGGAGATACGCCGTGAGGCTGCTGGCAGGGCCTTCTTGGTGTCAGGGTTTCGGGTAAGGCCCAGGAGAGGAGGTTCGTTCAGGAGTGGGGAAGGGGAGCGAGGGATAGTGGAAGGAGAGCTACGGGGCAGGGGGCATGGGGGGAACGGGCATGACGGGATGCAGATGGATCTAAGGGTGGAGGAGAGAAAGCCAGGGCAGGTGGGAGACTTGTTTTGTAGAAGGTGGGTGGGGGTGGTGGTGGTGCGGGGAGGGGAGATAGCCTTTGCCTTCAGGGTACAATCCCAGCTTGGCCAGACTGGTGTTGACAAACTCTGGAAAGGAAGAGGCCATCCTCACGAGGACGAGGGCTAGGGATGGAGACCTAGGGTTGTGGTGAATAGTCTATAGGACAGGAAGGGGGTGTTGATGGTGAGTCAGAATTACAAATGTCACAAAAAAGGGATACATACTCTATTTTGAAAGGAGAGGCTAATTATTGTAGCTAGGATGAGGTGATAAAACACAAGAGATTGGCCTGTCAGGGAAACAGGTACAGGAGATTGGGGGGAAATTAGTATCTAACAGAGTAAAATAAACCGTAGTGCTTCATTGTAAAGACAGTAAAACATGGGGGCCTGGTGCGGTATCACTTTCTGGGGAAGGAAAGGCCATGGAGATTACAATCGCAGGGCTCCTAAGAAGTGATGAGATCAGTGGAGAAATTCAGGAGATAAAGAGGAGATGTAATTAGTGGAATAGATGTCAGAATTGGTGTTTACTTATCAGTTTTAGGTTGAAGCGCTGTATGAACTTGGATTGGAATGTGTTGGGTGTATTTAAATCCTTTGGAGCCTAGTTCTTTAACTTTGTATCATGCTTTTCTTTTGCTGTGCTTGTTTGGCAAATTTGTATAGGCTGATATTTGATGCTTTTAATCTGATGCTTCTTGTATATCCTAGGTGTAAAACCAGACTTCGTGGTTACTGCTAAAGAATGATGGAATGCATAGATTGCTATCTTAACAGATGGCCTTAGGGATACTGATCTTATTTGCGGTGGAGTCCTTTTTCAGAAGTAATTGTAACCTCTCATTCCAAATCTCATTTCTTTGATAGTTATTTTGTTTCTGCCTGAAATACCAAAGCAAATCTAAATAAACCTGGACACTATTCTAATTGAAATTAGGCTTTAAACTGCCCCATTTATAAGAATACTTTTTCAGAGACTGGTCAAATTTACTAAAACTTTAGTGCTTTCAAAATCACCTACCTAAAGTTCAAGTGTATCATTAACAAAATGCCATTAGGCCTGAGGGAAGGTTCTTGAGTTTCTGCCAATGTTGAAATTCTAAAATATTAAAAATTTTTGGACTTTAGAAATAACAGGAAGTTGCTTTCTATTTTACTTATATTAATCTCTGTGCTTAATAACCTGTATGTCAGCTTCTAGATTTTAGTTAGAAAATTGGTAGATGCTTATTTTTGTTTTCCTACTTAGAGGTTGGCTGTCCTGATCTTGACACTTGTGTCAGATTTAGGGAATACTGTGATTTATAGATCATAAAGAGACATTATGAGATCATCTTCTTTACTCTTCATTAGACCTCAGCCTAGGAACATTCGCAACTGCTTGATTTTTGCTTTGTACCAGTGAGTTAATGTTTCGATAATGGTCTCCCGATTGAGTTAAAGTGGATCCAGAGATGGCCATGTAGTAGTTTGCAGCTTTTAGGGCACCACACATTATTAAATATTGAGTCAGTTTTCATATGGAGAAGCCAATTTTTTCTTTAATTTTAGTTACTTTCATTTTTGACCTTGCCTGCTATTTTGGCTGCTGCTGTTTGAGAAAAGACCAACTGGAAGAGCGTCACCAAGAATGACACCTAAATAACCGAAGCAGAGAATGGAGAGTTAGAAATTTCGTATTTTTCAGCCCAGTCACAGTCTTATTATGAATCTGAGTAAGTCACAACTTGCCTTTGGTCCCATTTACCCTGCTAAAACACGTCTCTTTACTCAGTCAGTTTTGAGATAGGAAGAACTTTTATTTGTGCTTGTACCAAGTCATTAGTGCACAATCCACAGGGAAAAATGATCCTTTTAATCAAATTGAAATTTTTATATAGTCTTTGGATTGTTCTGGTCTTATTCCTTCCCTCAATTGCGAATTGTGAATGGCAATTTTATACAGATGCCCTGATTTCCATGGTTTAAGAAAATGTAAAATTTATTTAATATGCCAACATGAAATACTCTCTTTCATGATTTTTGCTTATTACAACATTAGCGTAGTGCTTCGATTAGGAATTTTACAGTGAAGTCTTATTAACAAGACTGCTAATTCAGAGTTGGCCATAATTTACACCTAGTCTAGATTTAAAGTTTACCCTTGGATACTTGTCAAAAAATAGTTTAAGCAGAATGTTTAACTTTCAGAAACAAATGACATTAAAGCAGTAGTATACATTGAATAACCTGTATGCTAATATCTCATTCAGCTTTAGCAGGTCCTCAAGTACCTTCTTAATACTTGGTCGACAAAATTATAATTCAGAATAGATAAATGGGAACTGGAAGAGGGTCTGAGAAGAGAAATGAAAATGATTGAGGGAATGTAGGCACCATTTTATGAGATATTAAAAAAATACACACAGTGGATGGAAAGATGAGTTGAGGGCTGGATTTGAAGTTTATTTTAAAAAATGGACAGGATAAATGAGTCCCAGAATATTAGATCTGGGGAAACATTTGAACTTGGATGAAATAATTTTGGGGCATATAAAATATTTTTTATAGAATTGATAGCTAAGTTAAACAGTATAAAAGATAATTTGTGGTAACAGACCACCCCACAACTTAGTAGCTTAAAAAACCAACTTATTATTTCTCTCAAATTTGTGGTTGATGATGGGTTTTCTGTTTCACGTGGTGTTGGCTGGAGCGCCAGGATAGCTGGAATGTTCAGAATGGCCACACTCACATGGCTGACCATTGCCTGAGAGTTCAGTTAGCCCTGAAGGCCTTCAGTCCTACTTTATGTGGGCCTACTTTCTCCGCGTGGTCTTTGGATTTAGTTAAGCATGGTGCCTGGATTCTAAGAAGGAACATTTTAAGAGATAGGAAGTAGAAGGCAATCAGCCAGTTCTTTTAAATCCTTGGATTGGAAGTCTGAGAATGTCACTCTTGGTCAAAGATAGTCAAGGCCAGCCCAGAGTCAAAGGGAGGGGAAATAATCTCTGCCTGGAGACAAGAAGAATGAGGTGCGAAAACAGGGAAATTGCTGGGGGCCGTGCCCTTTTGAGACTGGCTACCAGGGATGCTATTCTAGTTGGATGTTCAAGCTAAAAATACAAATGGGATCAGCCAAATTTGTGAATAAAAACACTAGGTTTGCTTTGGAAGCATCTTTTTTGAGGTTAACTTCTTAAGGAACTGACATGATCTCCTGCATGCCTTGCCTTGATAACATTACTGCAGAGATAATACTGGGTGAATTATATGATTCAGTAACTTCTTATTTGCTTGTGATTCAGTAACTTCTTATTTGCTTGAGAAGCATATGTATCTAAAAGCAAGAAATTGCATTTCAAAATACTCAGATTTTTCACTGTGATGGGCTTTTCCTTAAGTCAGTGAGTTTGATTACCAGCAGGTTGGGTGAACATTTGAAACTAGTTCTTAGTTTAGTTGTTGGAGTTTCTGTGTATCTTTTACTTGTTTTCAATTTAAATTAGCCTTCAGTTTCTTTTTTTGGATACTCATATAGGTATTAGGGTATGAAATTACGAATTAGTGGTAATTCTTTGTGCTAATTTTTTAAGTTCATGTTTGTGATGTACATAATGTATTACTGGAAGTGAATTATTTTTTTAAGTTTATTTAGAGAGAGAGAGCATGGGGGAGGGGCAGTGAGACGGAGAGAGAGAATTTTAAGTAGGCTATGCTCTGTCAGTGCAGAGCCAGAGGCAGGGCTAGAACTCACGAACTCTGTGAGATCATGACCTGAGCTGAAGTGAAGAGCTTGTCACTTAATGGACTGAGCCACTGAGGTGGCCCAGATGTGAATTATTAGTTGTAAAGTGAAAATTTTGTTTTGAAAGATTGTCAGAAAAAAAAATTTTTTTTTAAGTTTATTTATTTTGAGAGAGAGAGAGGGAGAGAATCTCAAACAGGCTCCATGCCATCAGGGGGTCTTGATATCATGAACTATGAGATCATGACCTGAGCAGGTATCCAGAGTTGGAGGCTTAGCTGCCTGAGCCACCCAGATGCCCCAGATAATAAGTGGTCTCTTTTTAAAGTTCATTTTCTAATTTAGCAATAAAAAATTTCCGATAGGGTGCCTGGAAGGCTCAGTCAGTTAAGCCTTCCACTCTGGATTTTGGCTCAGGTCATGATCTCGTGAGAACCCCGTGTCCCGTTCTGCACTGATGGTGCGGAGCCTGCTTGGGATTCTCTTCCTCCCTCTCTCTCTGCCATTCCCCCTCTTGCATGCACCCTCTCTCTCAAAATAAGTAAACTTAAAAAAGAGAGCACTTATTATTGTATATTATTTATATAGTGTTTAAATCCTGAAAGAGGAAGCAGATGAGAATTTTTTTCCATTGCTAAAGGAAGATGGGATATATATATAAGATCTTGATCACGTATAGAAAAGATTATTTTATGGTAAATGGCATCACAATTAAAACGAGGAAAGAAAAAGGAAATCTTTGTGCTATTGAAGTGTTTTAAAATACCATTTACTTTCTAGCAATATTAAAAAAAATTTTTTTGATGTTTATTTATTTTTGAGAGAGAGGGAGAGACAGAATGTGAGCAGGGGAGGGGCAGAGAGGGAGAGACATAATCCAAAGCAGTCTCCAGGTTCTGAGCCATCAGCGCAGATCCTAACGCAGGGCTCAAACCCACGAACCGTGAGATCATGACCTGAGCTGAAGTCGGACACTCAACTGACTGAGCCACTCAGGTGCCCCAGGATATACTTGCCTTCTTATTCCCAAGCTATGATCTTACCTGACTTGACTCTGTCAGTAATGAGGTAACCACAGTAGAAGTGGGCAAGTTGTGTTTTTTTTAATTTTGTGTGTTTTTAAAAATATAGTTAGCCATGAATAGCTAACAACTATCATTTACTTATTGTTTACTATGTGCTGTTCTAAATTCTTTTTTTTTTTTTTAAGTTTATTTTAATCTCTGTGCCAATGGGCTCGAAAGCACCACCTTAAGACCAAGAGTCGCATGCTCTTCTGACTGAGCCAGCCCTATGTCCCTAAATTCTTTATAGATATTATTTCATTTAATCCTCCCAATAATAGATTCAGTACTATTTCCATTTTCAGATAAGAAGACTCATTCCAGAGAGGTTAAGTAACTTGTACAAAGTCACTCTGCTAGCAAGGAGCCTGACATCAAATCCATGCAGTCTGACTCAACCCTGACTTACACTATTTTTAATCTTTGAAGAGCAGAGAAACAATGGAATATAATGGCATATTTCTTTGCTAGTCACATGATAGCTGGAGTGGAAGAGTTACTGTCCAGACTTATGTATAGATTTTCTAATCATTTGAATTACTGAGGAAGTGGAGTAAGACTTTATAGTTTAGTCACAGCATTACTGTATCAGTTAGCTGTTGCTGAGTAATAAAACCCACAAAATACCATCACACACAATGTAGACATTTATTCTCATGAATATGTGGATTTGCTGAGTATTGGATGGTATAGGCTGGGCTTAGCTGGGTGACTCTGGACATTGCTGCTCACTGAGGACTGTTAACATATGATATTCTGGGGCTCAGACTAAAGAAATGGTGACTTCTCAGGCAAAGCTCTTCTCATTGCTACAGCAAAGGCACAAGAGAGCAAGCCCAATTATTCAAGTACCTTTCAGTCATCGGTTGTATCACACCTGCCAGTATTCCATTAACCAAAGCAAGTCACATGGGCAAGCCCAGAGTCAAAGGGCAGGAAAATATACTCTGCCCATAGAAGGCATGGGGGAGGGAGAAACTTGCCCAATAATGCACTTCAATAACAATAGTCTGTACTCTAGTTCATTTGATTTATAGAAGAGTGATAAAATGTTTACTATGACAGCTATTGTGCTTTCTTTCTGCTCTTCATTGTTACGCTGTCCTGACTAGCACTTTCTCACTTTGGTTACTGAACGACACTTTCTGGTTGGATACTTTCAGAATCACTATTTAATATAACAGGTGCCTTTGCATAATGTTATGTGCAATTAAAAAAGGGCATAAAGAAATAGTTAGAGGGGCGCCTGGGTGGCTCAGTCGGTTGAGCTTCTGACTTTGGCTCAGGTCATGATCTCACGGTCCGTGAGTTCGAGCCCTGTGTCTGGCTGTGTGCTGACAGCTCGGAGCCTGGAGCCTGCTTCGGATTCTGTGTCTCCCTCTCTCTCTGACCCTCCCCCATTCGTGCTCTGTCTCTCTCTGTCTCAAAAATAAATAAACATTAAAAAAAAATTTAAGAAATAGTTAGAATCTTGACTTTAATCCACAGATATGCCCTGAAAAATTCATCACTATTACAAGCTATTCTTCAATCCTTAGGGAGGATAAAGTTGATGTCATTCCAGTGGCATTTGTAACAGAATTTGAACTGTAACAGAATTTGAATCAAGGTCATATGTAATGCTTTAACAACTCCCTTGGTAGCAGGGTTAGAGCTCTTAAATCCCTTCTCTGCACCTAAACTTGAGGCTGCAGAGATATGGTACTGGTATTTTCAGATGTCTGGGGGAATTTCAGGCTTTCACTGAAAAGTCATAGAAGTAGACCTCCAGGTATTATAGCATGTGAATAATACTTTTGCTGCTCAGATGCACAAATCCTTGTACTTGGGAACTAACACATTAGCACTAAATTGTTAATGTGGTTGTTTGTGAATTATTGGATTATTTCAAATATTTCAAAATATTTAGTGACATCTGAAAATGTACTAGTAAACATACACACAAAAGCATTACTTGGGTGATTTTCTTTGCATTCTTTAATGTTTTCTAGATTCTACAGCGAATGTGTATTGTTTTTAATAAGAAATTTAAGTTTAGTATACTGAGTGCATATACTTATAAAACAAGTGCCTCAAATTAAGACCTGCACTTGATCATGGACTGCAGTGTAGCCAAGCTCATTTTCTTAATTGGAAAATGGGCTGTTATTAGTTTTACCTTCCTAAAAACGTTCTCTTTTTTTCTCCTTCTCAGTTCATTTTAAATTGTAAATTGCCATGTATTATGTATTAATTGATAATTTATACTGTTAAACTCCTATGTATCCAAGATTTTCATTGGGAATTTAGGACTGTGTGTTCCTAAATTGTGCTGGAGCACTGTGTTTTCCTTTTAAATAATACTTGGCATATTCAGTGGGTTGACAGCTGAAAACGAAGCCATGATAGTTGGCATGCAATGTGATTTGATAAAAATGTGAACATAAACTGAGTTGCAAAGCATTGTGTTACATATGGAGGGAGGTGGTTACGGGGGCAGGAGGGGATGAAGATACAAAATTAAATAAAACTTCTGTCTCCTCTAGAACTTCACAGTCTATTGAGAAGATAGGCATTTATAAATACCTCTTAAGGCACACCAGTAAGTGCCAAAATAGGGGCACAGAGTGTTACAGAAGTTAACGGAGGGGAAATCAGTTTTAACTGGAGAGATCTTTGGACTTTGTGGGAGAAGGTAGCTTCATATTGGATCTTGTAGAATAGATAGGTTTTGATAGACTTGTTTTTGAGGTGGGTAATTCCAGGAAGAGGAGAGAGTAGTTTGGGTAAAGGTTAGAAAATCAGGAGATGGGCAGGCACAGGTTGAGTAGATAGATACGACTTGGACATAGGTGCATAGCAGACAAGAAAGAAAAGAAATAGTACTGGGGAGTTTGGATTGAATTATATTGAAAAATAATATTCTAGTGTACTTTGTGTATGTGTCTGTGTAAGCTTTTTCGAGAAGTAATTATATAAAAAAGCACATAAATCATAAATAGCTCATTCAGTTTTTACCCTGATCACTTAAAACATTTTTTTTTGTTTATCTATTTTTGAGAGAGAGAAATAGCGCAGGCAGGGGAGGGGCACAGAGAGAGAGGGAGACAGAGGATCTGAAGCGGGCTCTGTGCTTACAGCAGAGAGCCCAATGAGGGCCTCTAACTCACAAACCACGAGATCGTGACCTACCTGAGCAGATCGTGACCTACCTGAGCGGAAGTCAGACGCTTAACCAACTGAGCCACCTGGGTGCCCTGATCACTTGTTTTTCTTTCTTTCTTTCTTTCTTTCTTTCTTTCTTTCTTTCTTTCTTTCTTTCTTTCTTTCTTTCTCTCTCTCTCTCTTTCTTTCTTTCTTTCTTTCCCTCTCTCTCTTTCTCTCTTTCTTAAGTTTATTTATTTTGAGAGTGAGAAGGGAAGGTGAAGAGAGAGGGAGAGAGAGAGAATCCCAAGTGCGCTGACAGTGCAGAGCCTACTGAGGAGCTTGAACTCACAAACCATGAGATCATGACCTGAGCCGAAATCAAGAGTCACCCAGGCACCTCAGTGATCACTTCTGTGTAAGCATTATCTAATATCTAAAGATTAGTTTTACCTTTATTTGTATTTAACCTCATATAAATGGAATCATTCCAGTATATATTCTAAGTGTCTGGCTTCTTTTGTCCCATATTGTTTGTAAGATGATTCATTCAGGTGTTTTTGTTAGGTGTAGTGTGTTCATTCTTATTGCTGTGTAGTATTCCAATGTGTGACTATACTTCGTATTTTTAGCCATTCTACTGTTGATGTACATTTGGGTTATTTCCAGTTTTTGACTATTGTGAATTGTGCTGTTATGAATAATCTTATACATGTCTTTTCTTGAACCTATGTACATATCTTTGTCAAGTATATATCTAGGAGTGGGATTGCTGGGTCATAGACTATGAAAATGTTTAGCTTTCATAAGTATGATGAAATTCTTTTCCATTTCACACTTCGAACAGCAGCGTATGAGAATTCCAGTTGCTTCGTGGTCTTGTAACACTCACTTGTTGTCTGTCTTTTTCATTTTAGCCATACTAGTAGATGAATGGTACTATCTCAGTGCTTTAATTTGCATTTCCTTAGGGACTACTGTAATCAAGCACCTTTTTAGGTTTATTGGCTCTTTAAATATACTCTTTTGTAAAGTGTCTATTCAAGCCTTGGTCATTTTTTTTTAAATTGATTTGTTCCTTATATTCTGAAAAATACAAATCTTTTGTCAAGGATATGGTATCTTTGTATGAACAGAATGTTTGTTTTCAGACTTTCATTTGAGGGATCAATAAAAAATGTCACAAGATTTTGTGTACTACCTAGGATTTTGTACTACATAGGATTCACAGGATTAGCAAGTTTTTTTTTTTTTTCCTCTACATACCAGTACTTTAAAAACAATCATAATGGGGCACTTGCGTGGCTCAGTTGGTTAAGCCTCCTACTCTTGATTTTGGCTTAGGTCATGATCTCACGAGCCCTGTGTTGGGCTCCATGTTGACAGTGTGGAGCCTGCTTGGGATTCTCTGTCTCTGTGTCTCTCTCAAAATAAATAAACTTAAAAAAAAAAAAAAAAAAGAATCATCACAACACCATCATTTTATAAAAGAAAGAAATGCCACAAATAGCAAGGATATAATCTCAGGATAAAGGAAACTCTTTAGGGTAGGCAGAATAAACACCCCCCCCCCCCCATTCCCCAATTCCAAAAGCCTGTGAATATGTTAAATTACATGGGAATTAAGGCGACTGATGGAATTAAGGTTGCTAATCAGTTGACTTTAAGATAGGGAGATTATCCTGGATTGTTCATGTTGGTCCCAGTATTAATCACAAGGGACCCCAAATGTGTAAGAGGAAGGCAGAAGAAGAGGTCAGAGTGATGCCATGTGAGAACTCAATCTACTATTGCTGGCTTTGAGGATGGGAGAGGAGAGGCATGAGCTAAGGAATGTAAACAGCCTCTAGAAGCTGTTAAGGACAAGCTAGAGCCTCCGGAACAGAACATATTCCCACTGACCCCTTGATTTTGGCTCAGTGAGACCCATTTCAGACTTCTGAACTACAGAACTGTAAAATAATAAATTGATGTTGTTTTAAGCCACTAAGTATGTGGTAATTTGTTACAGCAGACACAGAAAACTAATACACTCTTTCTCAAGAGAAGATGGTTACCCTTGGAGTGTCTGGGTGGCTTAGTCCATTAAGCGTCTCACTTTGGCTCAAGTCATGATCTCACTCATGGCTTGTGAGTTCGAGCCCTGCATCGGGCTCTGTGCTGACAGTTCGGAGCCTAGAGCCTATTTCAGATCCTGTGCCTCTGTCTCTCTCTCTGTTCCTCCCCCACTTGCACTCTGTCTCTGTCTCTCTCTCTCAAAAATAAACATTAAAAAAAAGGTAGTTACCCTAATTGGGGTGTATATGTTGATAAACATGCATATATATATACATGCATAATATCAGTATCTTTATCTTTAGTGTTTAATAACTACCAGTGCAGTCCTTTCTCTTTCTGTCAACATTTTATTTTGAATCAATCTCAGAATTACAGAAGAGTTTCAAATGAAACAAATGAAATTTTTTCCTGAATCATTTGAGTGTAAGTTGTCACATCACTAAATGCTTTCGTGTGTATTTTTTACAAATAAGGACATGTTACATAACTATAATAAAACCATTCAGAAATTTATAGGGTATAATTACAGATCTAACTCTCAGACCCCATTCAAACTTTGCTACCTGTTCCAGTAATGTTCTTTATAGCAAAAACGATCGAATCTAGAATCACACATTGAATTTAGTTGTCCTGTCTCTTTAGTCTCCTTCAGTGTACAACAGTTAATTAGTCTTTCTTTGACTCTCATAACTATGGCACTTTTGAACATGATAGGCTAGTTATTTTGTGGAATGCTCCCTCAATTTGGGTTTATCTGATTTTTCCTCATGATTGGATCCAGGTTATGTATTTTTGGCAGAAATCCCACAAAAGTTATGCTCTGTTTTACTCATTGCCTCCTGTCGGGTGACACATGATTTTTATTTGTCTTATCATTTTGTTTACTTCATTAAGGTGGCATCTGCCAGTTTCTTCTTTTAAAAATTTTTTTCTTTTGTAGTAAATATTTTTTTTTCTTTTTTTTTTTTTATTACTTTATTTTTTGAAGGCAGAGAGAGACAGAGTGCCAGTAGGGGAGGGGCAGAGAGAGAGGGAGACACAGAATCTGAAGCAGGCTCCAGGCTCTGAGCTGTCAGCACAGAGCCCGATGCGGGGCCCAAACTCACAAACTGTGAGATCATGACCTGAGCTGAAGTCGGACGCTCAACTGACTGAGCCACCCAGGCTCCCCTATACCACATCTTCTTTATCCATTCATCAGTCAATGGATATTTGGACTCTTTCCATAGTTTGACTATTGTTGACAATGCCGCTATAAACATTGGGGTGCCTGTGCCCCTTTGAATCAGCATTTTTGTATCCTTTGGGTAAATAATAGTGCAATTGCTGCATCATAGGAATAGTTCTATTTTTAGTTTCTTGAGGAACCTCCATACTGTTTTCCAGTGTGGCTGCACCAGTTTGCATTCCCACAACAGTGCAAGAGGGCTCCCCTTTCTCCACATCCTCACCAACACCTGTTGTTTCTTGGGTTGTTAATTTTAGCCATTCTGACAGGTGTGAGGTGGTATCTCATTGTGGTTTTGATTTGTATTTCCCTGATGATGAGTGACGTTGAGCATCTTTTCACGTGTCTTTTAGCCATCTGGATGTCGTCTTTGAAAAGTGTCTATTCATGTCTTCTGCCCATATTTGTTTTATTTATTTATTTATTTATTTATTTATTTATTTATTTATTTATTTTAATTTTTTTTTTAACGTTTTATTTATTTTTGAGACAGAGAGAGACAGAGCATGAACGGGGGAGGGGCAGAGAGAGAGGGAGACACAGAATCGGAAGCAGGCTCCAGGCTCTGAGCCATCAGCCCAGAGCCCGACGCGGGGCTCGAACTCACGGACCGCGAGATCGTGACCTGAGCTGAAGTCAGCCGCTTAACCGACTGAGCCACCCAGGCACCCCCTGCCCATATTTGTTTTTTTGGGTGTTAAGTTTGATAAGTTCTGTATAGATTTTGGATACTAACCCTTTATCTGATATGTCATTTGCGATTATCTTAGCCCATTCCATCAGTTTCCTTTTAGTTTTCTTGATTCTTTCCTTCACTGTGCAGAAGCTTTTTATCTTGATGAAGTCCCAATAGACCTGTTTGCTTTTCTTTCCCTTGCCTTCAGCCTTGTGTCTAGTTGTAGTAAATATTTTATGGAAAGAGACTTTGGAACTAGGTAACTATCCTATTTTTTTCATCAGATTTTCAGTCCATTTATTTGTAACAGAATGGGCTTATGAAACCCTGTTTTATTTGATGGGCTATAGTCCATTACTGTCATTTATTTTTATCTATTTTTATTTTAATTTTTAATTTTTTAAAATTTACATCCAAGTTAGTTAGCATATAGTATAATGATTTCAGGAGTAATCCAGTGATTCATCCCCTACATATAATACCCATTGCTTATCCCAACAAGTGTTCTCCTTAATGCCCCTTGCCCATTTAGCCCATCCTCCCACCCACAACCTCTCCAGCAACCCTCAATTTGTCCTCTATATTTAAGAGTCTCTTACATTTTGTCCCCCTCCCTGTTTTTATATTATTTTTGCTTCCCTTCCCTTATGTTCATCTGTTTTGTATCTTAAATTCTACATATGAGTGAAGTCATATGATACTTGTCTTTCTGTGACTGACCAATTTTGTTTAGCATAATACCCTCACTCTAGTTCCATCCATGTTGTTGCAAATGGTAAGATTTCATTCTTTTTGATTGCTGAGTACTATATTGTATATATATACCACATCTTCTTTATCCATTCATCTGTTGATGGACATTTGGGCTCTTGCCATACTTTGGCTATTGTTGATAGCACTGCTGTAAACATTGGGGTGCATGTGCCCCTTCAAAACAGCACACCTGTATCCTTTGCATAAATACCTAGTAGTGCAATTGCTGGGTCGCAGGGTAGTTCTATTTTTAATTTTTTGAGGAACCTCCATACTGTTTTCCAGAGAGGCTGTACCAGTTTGCATTCCTACCAGCAGTGCAAAAGGGTTCCTCTTTATCTGCATCCTCACCATCGATTGTTGTTAATGTTAGCCATTCTGACGGTGTGAGGTGGTATCTCATTGTGGTTTTGATTTGTATTTCCCTGATGATGAGTGATGTTGACCATTTTTTCATGGGTCTGTTGGCCATCTGGATATCTTCTTTGGAAAAGTGCCTGTTCGTGTCTTTTGCCCATTTCTTCACCGGGTTATTTGTTTTTTTGGGTGTTGAGTTTAAGTTCTTTATAGATTTTGGATACTATATTTATTTTTTAAATGTTTATTCATTAAAATGTTTTTTTAATGTTTATTTATTTTTGAGAGAGTAGGGGAGGGGCAGAGAGAGAGGGAGACACAAAACCCGAAGCAGCCTCCAGGCTCTGATCTGTCGGCAGAGAGCCTGACATGGGGCTCAAACTCAACTGCGAGAACTGCGAGATCATGACCTGAGTCAATGTCAGGTGTTTAACTGACTAAGCCACTCAGGTGCCCTAGATGTTTACTCATTTTTGAGAGAGAGAGAGAGCGAGTGAGCAGGGGAGGGGTAGAGAGAAAGGGGGATAGAGGATCCGAACTGGGCTCTGCACAGACAGCAGCAAGCCCAGTGCATAAACCATGAGATCATTACCTGAGCCGAAGTCACACACCCAGCCGACTGAGCCACCCAGGCGCCCCTCAGTGCTGTCATTTATTTTGATGCTTAAGCTGTTCCCTGTTTAGCTTATGACAGTGCTTTCAAGCTGCTTCCTTTGTCTTTTTGATGTATTCCCATCATTCTTTAAGCATTTTCTTTCTTTCTGGTATAAGAAGGTATTATTATATTTAAAAAGGCTCATCTTGTATTTTTTCCCTCAGCCCTGGAATCAGTGATTTCTCCCAGTAACCTTGGTTTCTTTTAGTAGAGAATGATCTTTAGAAGTCAAGATATGGGTGTTAGATGTACTCATTGCTATTGGGGGTCTCGCTGCTCCCAGGTCCTCTCACTGGACAGAGGTAGGGTATATATGTATGTGTAAACATGCACACCTGCATTTATATCACTATTTTAACTCTATCTACATATTTATTTCAAACCATGAGTTCACTTTGATATGTCCAGTTCTAGTCTAACACTGTAATAGGTTTCATTCAGTAATTTCCTTAATTCCCTTTTCTGACAGTAAGTTGGTTTTCATTATCCTCAATGTATTTTACCAGTCAATTTCCCTATATGTGACCAGTTTCTCCTCTTGCTGCTGTTCCTGACATCTACCACATGGATGGCATCCTTACTCAGGCTCCAAAATCCCATATCAGGCTGCTGCCTCTACTCCCTGTTTGAACATCTTTCTCACTTCAGGCTCTGATACCCTGCACTAGGTTGCTCTTCTCAGTCCATCTGGATTCCAGCACTCCATGCAGGGCTGCCAAGGCTGCCATATTCCTGTATGTACATCCTCTTTATCCTGCTAGCACTCTGACTTCCTACAGTAGATCAGTGCTGATCCCACCACCCCATCTTGTGTAGACATATATTGTGCTTGGCCCTGACTAAACTGGATGCTTTTTTTTTTTTTTTTTTTTTTTAAATCTTGCAAAACAAACTGTATACCCATTTAACAACAATTCTCCATTTCCCCCTTCCCTCAGCCTTTGGCAACCACCATTCTACTTTGTTTCTATGAAATTGGCTACTTTAGATACCTCATATAAGTGGTATCCTATAGTATTTGTTTCTTGGTAAATGTCTTATTTTTTTTTAGCAGGATGTCCTCAAGGTTCATCCATGTTGCAGCATATGTCAGAATTTCCTTCCTTTTTTTTTTTTTTTTTTTTTTTTAATGTTTATTTACTTTTGAGAGAGACAGAGAGTGAGCAGGTGGGGGAGCAGAGAGAGAGAAGGAGACAGAATTCCAAGCAGGCTCCATGCCACCATCACAGAGCCCGATGTGGGACTGGAACTCAAACTGAGAGATCATGACCTGAGCCAAAACCAAGAGTCGGATGCTTAACCAACTGAGCCAGCCAGGTGCTCCTCCTTCCGTTTTTTAAGGCTGACTAATATTCCATCGTATATAAACATCATATTTTGTTTATCCATTGATCTCTTGCCAGATGCTTGGGATCCTTCCACCTTTTGGCTATTGTGAATAATGCTATGAACATGAGTTTAGAGATAGTCTTTTTAAGGGGGTGTCTGGCTGGCTCAGAAGAGCATGCAACTCTTGATCTTGGTCATGAGTTCGAGCCCTGTGTGGGTGTAGAGATTATTTAAAATAAAATTAATTAAAAAAAGAGATAATGTCTTTAAGACCCTGAAAGGCTTTATTGTTTTACCTTTTTCTTTCTTCCTTTCTTTTTCTTTCTTTCTTTCTTTCTTTCTTTCTTTCTTTCTTTCTTCCTTCCTTCCTTCCTTCCTTTCTTCCTTCCTTTCTTTCTTTTGAAATGTTTATTCATTTTTGAGAGACTGAGACAGAGTGGAGGAGGGGCAGAGAGACAGGGAGACATAGAATCCGAAGCAGGCTCCAAGCTCTGAGCTGTCAGCACAGAGCCCAGAGCAGGGCTTGAACTTGTGAACCATGCAATAATGACCTGAGCTAAGTTGGACGCTTAACCACCTGAGCCACCCAGGTACCCCACCTTTTACATTTAGATCTATAGTCCATCTGGAATTAATTAATTAATTAATGTTTGGTGTGAGGTAGAGGACAGAATTCAGTTTGTTTTTTAATCCAGTTGATCCGATGTCATTTATTGAAAAGATTATTCTTTCTATGTTGCATTGCAGGGTCACTTTTGCCATATACCACCTGTCTGTATAGCTTGTTTCTAGGACTCTCTGTTCTGTTCCATTGTTCTGTTATTCTTGTGCCAATATCATACTTTCTTAATTACTGTATTTTTATATCACTTCTTGATATCTGATAGTATATGCCCTTCAGTTCCTCCACACACCCCCCCCCCCCCCCCCCCCCCCCCCCCCGATTGTACTGGCTATTCTTGGCTTTTTGCATTTCCATATATATATTTGGAATCAGCTTGTTAACGTCCACAAACATGCTGGTATGATTTTTATTGCATCGAATCTCTATATAAAGTTTGGGGAGAATTGAGATTGTAACACTATTGAATTTTACAATCCATGAAAATGGTACATCTTTCCATTTATTTAGGTCTTTAATTTCTCTATGTAGAGGTCTTTGTACATTTTTTGTTAGGTTTATTCCTAGGTATTTGTTATTTTTAGATGCTTTTTTTTAAGATGCTATTTTTAAAATTTAATTTTCCACTTGTTGCTGATAGTGCAAAGGTTTTTTAATCTGAAGTCCATGGCCCCCATTCAAGATATAAACACATGCAAATACTTTTTTTCTGAAAGGTCTATAATTTACATCTGAACCTGATTCCCACTGAGGGCAATAACAACAAAGGTTAAAGACCACTGTAGCAGTTTCACTTAGAGTAGATTGGACTTGGGAGGAGGGAATAGACAGAGGCAGAGAGGTCACTTAGAGGTTATATAATAGTCCAGGTAAGAAGCCATATGGGCTTGAGCCAGGACAGTAAGTATGGAAAGAACGAAAGACACTTAAGGAATATTCTCGAGATAGAATGAATAAGGTTTGCCTGGAGTAGGATAGGAGAAATAAATAAAAAGAGAAAAGAGTAAAAAAAGGTGTCAGGCATGTTTGGGGGCAGTTAAAGGGAAGTTTTCCATAGCAATAGATATGGGAAAATGAGTATTTGGCGGGTAAAGATGTTGAGATAGTCCCTAATTCTAACAAGGAGACTAAATTTAAAATATATTCACATAGATAAAAATGGGCATGGGGCGCCTGGGTGGCTCAGTCAGTTGGTTAAGTGTCTGGCTTCAGCTCAGGTCATGATCTCATGGTTTATGAATTTGAAACCCGCGTCGGGCTCTGTGCTGACAGCTCACAGCCTGGAGCCTGCTTTGGATTTGTGTCTCCCAATCTCTCTGCCCCTCTCCCCCACTCATTCTCTGTCTATCTGTATCTCTCTCTCAAAAATAAATAAAAACATTTAAAAAAATAAAAAATGGGCATAATGGTATATTTGGGATTTGCCTTGGGATTTGGAAGGTGGAAAGCTGAGTGAAGGGAATCCATTATATGCTATTCCATACTTTTCTGTGTATATAAAAGTATCATAGTAACAAGTTAAAAGAGAAAGATTTATCCGCATAGAGAGTGAGCCAAATTGAAGTTCTCTGGACCACTCACCTCAAATTCCTATGTGATAGAAAGATCAGGATTCATCTAAACACTATATTTGGCTTTTGAGTAATTTCATGATCACTGTCTTGTGCTGTGACACTGTTTTATCAAGATCAGCCAGATAAGGATGCTCAAAGCTACAAAGGCTTTCCATGCTAGCTGAGGTAGGCCAAGTGCGTGGATGTGGCTAGGAGTTAAGGAGAGGAAATTTAGCTAGGTAGATGGAACATGGCATCTGTTGGCAACTCAAGTTTCGCAAGGGCAGGATATTCTTTCAGGGCGAGAACAGTGACAAGAAGTCTGGGTGCAGATATTCTGAGGAGATCCAGATAGACAGCATCAGTATGTACTGAAAACAGGTAGCAAGGACCCTGATTAAAGTTGGGGATCAAAAGTCAAACTGGAATACCCAGCAAGGAACTAAAGAATTCATCATTCAATTCATTTATTCATTCAACCAGTACTCATTAGTGCCTGCTACAATAGTCCTACACTTTACCATGCATAAGAATTATTTGGAGAGTGTGTTAAATTGTAGTGCAGATTCTGTGCTTTTCTCCCTCCACTTAATTTAGTAGGTCTCAAGAATCTGCATATTTAACAGTGTTACTTTTTTTTAGTGTTTATTTTAAATTTTTTTTTTTTTTTCAACGTTTTTTTATTTATTTTTGGGACAGAGAGAGACAGAGCATGAACGGGGGAGGGGCAGAGAGAGAGGGAGACACAGAATCGGAAACAAGCTCCAGGCTCCGAGCCATCAGCCCAGAGCCTGACGCGGGGCTCGAACTCACAGACCGCGAGATCGTGACCTGGCTGAAGTCGGACGCTTAACCGACTGCGCCACCCAGGCGCCCCTTTAGTGTTTATTTTATTTTATTTATGTATTTTTAGTTCTTTTTAATGTTTATTTTTTGAGAGAGAGAGACAGAGTGTAAGTGGGGGTGGGGGGGGGGTGTGGAGAGAGAGGGAGACTCAGAATCTGAAGCAGGCTCTAGACCCTGAGCCGTCAGCGCAGAGCTTGACACAGGGCTCGAACCCACGGACCACAAGATCGTGATCTGAGCTGAAGTTGGATGCTTAACCGACTAAGCCACCCAGGCACCCCTATTTTATTTTTGAGAGACAGAGAAAGAGAAAGAGAGAGAGAGTGAGCTAGCGAGCACATGAAAGCAGGATAGGGGCAGAGAGAGGGAGACAGAGATCTGAAGCAGGCTCCACGCTGTCTGCGCAGAGCCCCATGTGTGGCTCGAATTCATGAACCATGAGATCATGACCTGAGCCAGATGGTTAATCGACTGACCCATCCAGGCACCCCTCAGTGTTTCTGATACAGATATTTCTCAGATCATGTTTGACAAAAGTCTAGTCCACTGTGTTCTGGCCAGTCTACCAACAAAGAGGGAGTGGGGGAGTATTGTGGCTAGAACCAAAGTAAAAGGTGAAGCCTTGTACGTGGAGAACATAGCAGGAAGGAACTGAGTTAACTGGAATCAAAAGTGAAGGCAGGTGGTAATCATTTTGTAATATAGTATGAAAGTGTATTAAATCAATGTATTATACCCCTTAAACCTGCACACTTTTGTATGCCAATTATATGTCAATAAAGCTGGGGGAAAAAGAGTGAAGGCAGAATGACACAAACCTCATGGCAGAGGCTTGGAATCTGAATTCCAACGGATTAGATTTCTAAAAAGAATTTACTTCTGGGGGCTGTTTGCAGCTAGAGAAATTGGTGAGCTATGAGGGGCAGAAAAATAAGCAAGATAGGCCATTTATAAGAGGTATATCTAGCAGAGAGGCACCTGGGTGGCTCAGTCAAGAGTGTCTGACTCTTGGTTTTGGCTCAGGTCATGATCTCATGATTCAAGTTTCAAGCACCATGTTGGGCTCTGCGCTGACAGCACGGAGCCTGCTTGGGATTCTCTCTCTCCCTCTCTCTGCCCCTTCCCTGCTCGTGCTCTTTCTCTCTCAAAATAAATATAAATAAACTTAAAAAAAAGAAGAGGTACATCTAGTAGAAGAACAATAGCAACATCCCAAAATGTGGACACTCTAGGTATGTTAAAATTACCTCACAGTACAAAATAGTAGTCCCTGTTGGTGCTTATGAAATTGTTGTGAATAGTTCTGATGTTACTTTTATTGTTAGTATTTTAGGAACCTATCACATGTGTGAAAGTAAATAACAACAGAATACCTCCCCAGTTGTTTCATATTGCTCTTAAGTAGAAGTAATGTTAAGGAGCAAGGGAAGAATTTTGAGGAATCACTGAAGTATTGCTTAAAAGGCATACTTAAATGGTAGAGAAATTTATGATGAAAGATTAGTCTCTGGTACAATTACCTAGACTGGAATGCTTTTGAGCAAGGACCTCAGGCTGACCTCAAGTGACAGGCACATAGCCACAGGCTCTCTAGGTAGTGAGAAATTCTGTCTAAAAAGGTCTTTTTCTCTCCCATTTCTTGGATCGTCATCACCATCTGCCACAGCATCTTTCAAATAGAGGAAGGAAGATATAATTTGATACAATTAAATGAGGTAAATGTGACAGTGCTTTCTAGGCCATAAGGATATAGTGGCGATGATACTTTTAGAACAAAATTCTAACACAAAATAATTCACACAGACTTTCAAGGTTTATTGAATAGGCATTCTACCACTATTCCATTTTACTGCTTGAGCATATATTTATTCATGCTGCTGTGTGCAAATTTTTGGTCTTAGTTCTTTAAAAAAGAATTTTTATTAACATCCAGTAAAATTGAGGTTTTTTTGTGTATAGGTCTCAGAATTTTAACACGTGTAGATTTATGTAACTACCACCGCAGTCAATATACAAAACAGTCCCATCACTCTTCCCCAAAACTCCCATGTACTATGTTCCCCCCACCTCATCTCTAACTTTTAGGAACTGTGAACTTTCTCTCTCATTTTAGTTTTATCTTTTTGAGAATGTCATCTAAATGGAATCGTAGAGTATGTGATCTTTTGCCATTGGCTTCTTTCACTGAGCACAATGCCCTTGAGATAGATTCATGCAAGTCGTTGCATATATCAATATTCCATTCCTTTTTATTGTTTAGTAATCCATTGTATGGGTTTTACCACATTTTGTCTATCCATTCACCTGTTGAAGGATATATGGGTTGTTTCTGGTTTTTGGTGACTTTAAATAGAGCTGCTATATATACTTATGTATAGGTTTTGTGTGAATATAAGGTTTTTTTTTTTCCTGTAGGGTAAATACCCAGGAGGGGAATTGCTGGGTTGTACGGTAAACACATGTTTAAATTTATAAGAAACTGCCAGTTTCCAAGAGTGACTGTACCATTTTTTTAAATTGAAGAATAATCGACGTACAATATTGTATTAGTTTCAGGTGTACAAGGTAGTGATTTGACATTTACATAAATTATGTAAATTTACTTAGTGTAAATGTAAATGTAAAATTACTTAGTGTGGTCACCACAATAAATCTGATTGCAGTCTATCACGATATAAAGTTGTTCCAGTATTAGTGACTATATTTCCTATGCTGTACATTACATCCCTTTGCCTTATTTATTATTTAAATTTTTAAGTTTATGTATTTATTTTGAGAGAGAGAAAAAGCACGAAGGGGGGAGGGGCAGAGAGAGGGGGAGAGAGAACCATAAACAGGCCCTGTGCTATTAGTGCAGAGCCCGATGGCGGTCTCAATCTCACAATCCACAGGATCATAACCTGAGCTGAAATCCAGAGTCAGACGCTTAACCAACTGAGCCACCCAGGCATTCCTGTCTTATTTATTTTGTAACTGGAAGATTGTACCTTTTAATCCACTTCCCCTATTTCATCTCTGGCTGTACCATTTTGCATTCCCACAGCAGTGTATGAAAGTTCTGGTTGCTCTGCATCCTTAGTTGCCCTTGGGATTGTCTCTATTTTTTATTGTAGCCATTTGAATATGTATATAGTAATATCTTACTGTGGTTTTAATTTGTATTTTTCTAATGAATGCCTCAGTTCTTGATGACTTTATCTGTTGGGATCAAACACAAGAGATAGTCATCATCAGAAGAATCAGAGGAATGCTCATCAGAATATGCCTTAAATTTAACATTCTATGAAAGATACTCTGTGAATATTTTAAAAAGGAGTTTGTACTAATAAATGTTCGTGGTTCTTAATTAAGAGTGGGGCACTCTGAAACATGTCTATAAAGTCTCAAGTAAGCCTTTGTGACAGTGAGAATGAGAGAAGTTTGTTTCTGGTGACCTTTGGTCTTACATAGCACACTTGGTGGGTTTTAATAAACTGAGGAGATAAGCAAATGAAAAATATATCTGGTCATCCTATAATTTCTTAAAGCAAAATAAATGAGAAACACTTGTGGTCATCATGATCAACATAAACTGATCTATTACTGGTAGCATAGGTCAGTGGTATGATTTTGAATAACTTGCTTATTTAGGGATATAATTTAGATAAAGGAAAGATAAAGGAAAGGAGGATATTCCTGTGAGTAGTAATATTTGACCCTCTCCTGCTTCTTTTCCCTTCCTTATAAATCATCCCAGGCAGCAGTTTGTATTATGAGAAGCGAACCAAATGTTTGCTAATTAAATGTTTA
This sequence comes from Panthera leo, assembly GCF_018350215.1. NCBI lineage: Eukaryota > Metazoa > Chordata > Mammalia > Carnivora > Felidae > Panthera > Panthera leo. The sequence continues at coordinate 59,379,692 of NC_056689.1, forward strand.
GTGTTTATTTTAGTTGGTTATTAGCTTGAGGTCAAATTTGTTTAATGAGTAAATATGGAAGAGTTATGTTTTTTTTTTTCCACTTTGGACAAATACTTGCTCATCATCGGTATGTTATCCTAGTTCATGAAGCTGGAATGTAATTTCCTTATTTTTAATGACTGTAGATGTTTATAGTTATTGACTCTTCGTTTTGATGTTGTCAGGCATGTGAGTACTTTCTTTGTTACCAAGTCCTCAGGAGATAGCTTCCTGATTATAACTTATTTCCCTGGGAAAATATAGTCCACTTTGAAGCAGTTTCCAGTAATATATTGCTACAGAGATAGACTGTCAAGTAGTGACTCTAGTGTAATTTAGAAAAGGTGACTTAAGTAGAACATTGATTCATCTGTTTTTCAAATTGCAGTTAATTATAATGGCAGCTTATAAGATCTGCTTCACTCTCTCTTGGACTCTTGCCTAAGATTACAAATTTTATGAGATTTGAGGTAAAAACGGACAATTTAAAATTATCCAAATGAATTCATTGAAAAGAATCCTGCTTGTTAAATCATACTTGTAAAGGTTTTTCACACCCTCCAATCATATCCAGGTTTGGCATTTTGAAAATCAGAATGGTCACTTTATTTTTTATCAGAGTTTGAGAATAGAGTTCTTTATTCAGGTAGGTGTCATCTTTGATTATATGGTAGTGTTGTGAATATAGTCCCTTTACCTAACACCTGTAGCTGACACGTAGTGATTGCATCAGTAAACTATATGATCCTTGTTATGTTCATATGTGGTCATGTTAAAAAGTATTTCTTAAGTATTCTTAAATGTGTCTTACCAATATTTTATGGAAAAATATTCAAAATCTTTTGAAAGTGTTCATGTTAAAAAGAATTAGAAATGATGTTTGTTTATTTATTTTTTAATGTTTATTTAGTTTTGAGAGAGAGAGAGAGCTCAAGCAAGGGAGGGGCAGAGAGAGAGGGAGACACAGAGAATCCAAAGCAGTTCTAGGCTCTGAGCTGACAGCTCAGAGCCTGGCGTGGGGCTCGAATTCACAGACCATGAAATCAAGACCTCAGGTACCCAGGTGCCCTGATGTTTATTTCATTTGGACCCGCTTCACTTTCAATGTGTTATTAAAATGTAGGCATAGTATATAAGAATTCATACTATAGGATCAACTGAGACTTTGATTTAAATATATTATAAATTATACATGGAAGGCTGCATAAGATGCTACATATTTTTTTTCCCAAAGAAGCTTCTTTAAATGGTTCTGTTAAGTATAGGAATGTTCTGATGATTATCTTTTTAATTAAAATGAGAAATCTTTGTTTAAAGTGGCATTCTTTTTTTACGGCCTGTTACAGTCTCTGTAACAATCATTTCTTAAGTCTGAACGTTTTATTTCCAGGAATCCATTTATATAAAACTATGTTTAGACTTAATTAAGGAACGATTCTTACAAAGCTTGTAAATAGCCAGGAAAAAAGGGACCGAAAATAAAACTGACATTCACATTTAACAAAATGATTGTTACAAGGTATGTAATAAGCTATAAAAATACAATAAATCCGTTTTTATAAGAGTTCATATTTTTTGATCCTTGTTTTCAAGGGTATTTAAGAAAAATATCAAAGCTCTGCGAAGTGACATCTGTTTTGCTGAATGGACTAGTGATAACTTCTTTTCTCTATAACTGCCAGTATGGGAGTTCTACCTGTCTTAAGTATTTTCTTTGAAATACCATGTAATCTTTTTAGATTAGAATATAAATTTTACATTGTGCTATAGTGAAAACAAGATCTTGTTCCCATCTCACACTACTTTCTAAAAGTCATAAAACATTGGGCAAGTTGCATAACTTTTCTGAGTCTCATTTTCCTCATCTGGAAAGCAGAGATAATAATACTCTTCCTACTCCAAAGAGCTGTTGTGAGGACTAAGTGAAGCTATTGATAGTAAAAATATTTTGGAAATTCTATAGGACTATGAACATCCAAGCTATGATTCTTTTTTTTTTTAATTTTTTTTTTTAACATTTATTCATTTTTGAGACAGAGAGAGAGCATGAACAAGGGAAGGTCAGAGAGCGAGGGAGACACAGAATCTGAAACAGGCTCCAGGCTCTGAGCTGTCAGCGCAGAGCCCGACGCAGGGCTCGAACTCACAGACTGCGAGATCATGACCTGAGCCGAAGTCGGACGTCCACCGACTGAGCCACCCAGGCGCCCCCCAAGCTATGATTCTTTATTTCTCTGACCTTGGGTGGTGGTAGTTGTAGGTAGTAATAATAAAATAACTACAGTCATAATGACAGCAAAGCTTAGTACGTACCATGCTGGATTTTAGGCACTTGATGTACATTAACTCATTTGACCCTCTCACCTTATTAGGTATGTATTGTTATTATATAACCCTGATTTACCAATGTGGTAGTAAAAGCTGTATTAGAATTTCCTGGAGGGGGCGGTGCCTGGGTGGCTCAGTTAGTTAACTGACCAAAGAATAACAGCTCAGACCAAAGAATAACATCTCACAGGTTTCATGTGGACTCATACTGACTGCTCAGAGCCTACTTGGGATTCTTCCTCTCTCTGCCCCTCCCCTGCTCGCACTGTCTCTGTCTCTCTTAAAATAAATAAACTTAAAAAACAAAAAAGAATTTCCTGGAGGGGTTGTATTTTCCATTCAGTAGGCCTGGGATGAGGCCTGAAAATTTGCATTTCTAGTTTCCAAATGATGATGCTAGTTGTGGGATTGTAGTTTGAGTGCCATAGTGACTTCTGTAGGCCTTTCAAGCCAGGATTTTGCTTGTGAAAATTTGGACTCCCTTCCACTTGTTTGCTTTCTCTAGAATAGTGGATATAGAATAGTGGAATAAGTTGAAGTTTGCATTAGTTAATTTTGATAAATGCTGAAAAAATTGTGGAAATTGGCTTCTATTGGCTATTATTGGCTAATACTATTACTGAATAGGATCTCATTAACCTGGCTAATCCAGAATTGGCTGTGTTATGAAGAAAATGGCTATAGGCTATTTAAAAACTTACTGTGGCATTTGTATTTGTTGAATTTTCTTTATTTCACTTAATGAAATACTGATCCCTTAGTTTTGACTGAATTAGATGTCTGTAGTGATCTGTTTGGGCTTTCAGTTCTTAAATGATTTCTGCATACATTCCAGCAATTTGGTTCTGTTAAGTCTGTGTAATTAGTAAAGCAAGTAGAATATTTGTTATGTCATAGAGATATTTTTGCTTTTACACAATTTGGTCAGTTGGCCCAACTCCCTTGCTTCCCGCGTTAGAAATACTATAAACATCAGAGAGAAAAGGATGACCTTAATATTTGCTTCCCAGACTAAATCACAGCTTTGAAGCAGTTATTTCCTTCCGAATAAAAAGTTTAATTTCACGCCCTGATTAGTGCTAGTACGTGCAGGTGGATATTTATTTTATGCAGCTAAACTGATCTGCTTTTGCAAATTACTTGCCAGTCAGCAGAGCCATAATTTCTTATGAGTAGTTGGTGGTAAATTATAGTTCTCATTAGTAAGTTTTGTGTGTGTTTTTTTAACTATGTATTTATGAAGTAGGAGTGGGAATCAGTCACCATATTTTGGCCAGAGTAGGATTTGACTAATAGCTTTTTTCAAAGGCTTAGGGATTGGTGAATTTGGACTAGCAATCCCAATTAATTATGTAAAGCAGTTAGGACAGAGTGAGATCTTGTTTTCAATTAATGTGAAAATCTACTGAGGACCTAGAAGGAGTGATGCCTGGTGGAAAAGACCAAAGAATAGATTATCTTTCTTACTGAGGAATGGAATATATTGTAGTTAAAACTTGAATATTTAGAGAGGCTTAAAAGGAGATGAACTGAAGGTTTTGAAATTGGAGGAAGTTATTGAAATGAATTTTTAATTGTTTAATTGAAGCCATGAAGTTTTTTTTTTTTTAATTTTTTTAAATGTTTATTTATTTCTGAGAAACAGAGAGACAGAGCAGAGCAGGGGAGGGACAGAGAGAGAGGCAGACACAGAATCCTAAGCAGGCTCCAGGTTCTGAGCTAGCAGCACAGAGCCAGATGCAGGGCTCAGACTCAACGAGCTATGAGATCATGACCTGAGCTGAAGTTGGACACACAACCCACTGAGCCACCAAGGCACCCCTAACTTTTTTTAATGTTTATTTATATTTGAGAGAGAGACAGACAGAGTGTGAATGGGGGAGGGGCAGAGAGAGATGGGGACAGAATCTGAAGCAGGCTCCAGGCTCTAAGCTGTCAGTACAGAACCTGACATGGGGCTTGAACCCTATGAACCGTGAGATCATGACTGAGCTGAAGTCGGACACTTAACCAACTGAGCCACCCACGCACCCCAATGTTTGTTTGTAATATTTTTTGAGAGAGAGACACACAGACGGACAGAATGTAAGCGGGGGAGGGGCAGAGAGAGAGGGAGACACAGAATCCGAAGCAGGCTCCAGGCTCTGACTTGAGGCTTGAACTCACAAACCATGAGATTATGATCTGAGCCAAAGTCAAACACTTAACCAACTAACTGAGCCACCCAGGCACCCCGAAGCCATGAAGCTTTAAATTTTAAATTTTTATTTATTTTATTTGTTTGTTTTTTTGAGTAGCCTCCATGCCCAACATGAGACTTGAATCAAGAGTCCCATGCTCTATCCACTGAGCCAGCCAGGCACCCCCCATTTTTATTTTTACAAATTTTATTTGGTTTGGGGCACCTGGGTGGCTTAGTTGGTTAAGTGTCTGACTTCGGCTCAGGGCATGATGTCACAGTTAGTGGGTTCGAGCCCCACATCAGGCTCTGTGATGACAGCTCAGAGCCTGGAGCCTGTCAGATTATATGTCTCCTTCTCTCTCTGCCCCTCTCCTGCTCACGCTCTGTCTCTGTCTCTCTCTCTCTCTGTGTGTGTGTCTCTCTCTCAAAAATAAATAAACATTAAAAAAAATTTTTTTAAATTTTTATTTGGTTTTAACTTTTATTTATTTTAAAGTGAGACTGACTTTTATTATACTTGGAATAAGAGAAAGAGCAATGAATCAGGAGGCAAAGTTCTATTTCCTTAAGTCAGTCAGTGATTTGCCTTAACTAAAATGTCACCAAATATGTATGAGGTCATAGGCTTTAAGAATCTGGAGTATCATCTAATTAAAGGCTTCATAACCTTTTTTGTTCATGGACCTAACTAAAAATCTTTTGTATTGTCATGAGCTACTCTCCCCAGATAGGTTCTGTACACAGTTTTAAAAGGCTCAGGGATCGATGACTCCTATTCCTGGATCCTAGAGTAAGACCCCTGATCGAGCCTTATTTTAATGTTGTTTCATAAAGTATTTTAGTGGAGAACCTTTTATTGTAAATTATGTCACTATAACTATTTATAACTATTCACTATAATTATTTCACTAATTATTTCACTATAACTAGTTTTGACTGTTTTAACAAGGTTATGACTATCCGATCTGAGCTTTATCATAAAATGTCATTTTGAGAAGCTAATGAAATGTTGAATATGTTATTTGGTAGTGTTAGGAAAAATGGTACAGAAATGACTTGGGTGGTGGTTATCACAAATCCTACGGGAACGTCCTGTTCTTAATTTTCTCATTCCCTCAGCCACCCAGGCAAGCAGCCATAATTTATTCCTGTCTATGATGGTGGAATTTTACTTGTCAGGGATATATGGGTAGACACACTTAAAGCCTTTGATTGCAAGCCTACTGATATTTCCATGATCTTTCTACTTTTATCAGTTTTATTAAAGAAATAGTACGACCAAGTAAATGCCCAGCAAGGTCAGTTTACCCCAGTGAGTGCACTTTACATTTAAGAGCATTTAGAATACACTTTTCTATCAAGGTCAACCTTAAACACTGTCAACATATTCAGTTATTTATACTTGCAGTACTGGGAGTGCTGGGAAACATCATTTTCTCTTTTTCTTCATTCTCTTAAGGTATCAACATTGGGAATGCTGTCCACAGCTCGTTCAAGAAGCTGTGATTCCCTGATCATTTTAGATCACTTTGGGCAAAGACCTTGTTTGGATCATAAAGTATGACTCCTTTCTTTTAAAAATGAAGAAACTGGGACCCAAAGAGGTCATTTGACTTGTCCAAAGTTAACAGTTGAATACAGCCTGGATTAGAGCCCTCATTTCCCTAATCCAAACCTAGTTGGTGCCCTTTTGACTTGTTTTGTTTGTGTTTCTTCCACTGGATGTAATTGTGATTGATAGGTGAATTGAAGGGTGTGTGTGTGTGTGTGTGTGTGTGTGTGAGTGCGAGTGTTTCTTTGACTTGTTTAAGAAAACCTTTTCTACTCTCATGAGCATAATCTCATGTTTTCTACTAGAAGCTTTATAGTTTTGCCATTTATATTTAGAACTTCAGTCTCTCTAGAATTGATTTTGTATGTGATGTGAGGAAGGGATTCCGTTTCATTTTTCCCTCATATGGATTTCCAATGCCTCCCAGCATCATCTAGTGGAAGAATATGTATTCTGCACTGATCTGCAGTGCTCCCTCCATCATAATTCATGTCCTTACATGCCTTGTCCTCATGTCCTTCATGCATTGATTTGTTTTTGGACTCATTATTCTGTTATATTGTTCTATTTTTCTATTCATCCCTGTGTCAGTATCATGTAGCCTTATTCATGTAGCTTTATAATAAGCCTTGATATATGGTAGTTAGTTAAGTTCTCATACCTTGTTGTGTTTCTTCAAGAGAGTCTTGTCTAATCATGGCTTTTTATACCTTCATAAGAATATTTTACAGGTAACTTGTCAAGGTTCAGTAACAACAGCAACTCAAAGGCAAACAGTAATAAACCTGTTGGGATTCAAGTTAATTATTAATAGAAGCCAAAATATGGAGTTATTTTAAAAATATGTATTTTTGGATATGTAAAACATGCAACACAGTACAGAATTTAAAAAGTAGAAAAGGATATATAGCATTGGGGCACTTGGGTGGCTCAGTTGATTTGAGTTTGTGACTCTTGATTTTGGCTCAGGTCATGATCCCAGGGTCATGGTATGGAGCCCCATAGCAGGTTCCATGCCGAGCATGGAGCCTGCTTAAGATTCTTTCCCTCCCTCTGCACCTCTAACCCATTCGTACATGCTCACTCACCCTTTCTCTCTCTCAAAGAAAAAAGAAAAGGATATATAACAAAAAAATCTTTCTTACCCATCTGCTTATCATTCAGTTTCCTGCTCCAGAAGCAACTATTTGTCTCCTTTCTTATTATTTTGCTAGATTCTATAAGTAGTTTTTTTAGGACCCACCTAGAATACACCTACAATGGGTTAAATACTAAATTTTGAGAACCTTTGGCTAAAGAAGATGGCTTTTTTTTAATGTTAATAGCAATGGGGTTTAATGAAAGAACACTTCGTTGAGCTAGATCATTTAATAAGCATTTGGTCCTTAGATAAATTTTCTATACGCTGGAGTTTTTTAGCCCTTACTCCTGGGTCCTCTTCTTCCTGTCTACAGTTTCTTCCTAGGTGATTTCATTTATTTCTGTGGCTTTCCACAGTTTCAAGTTACCTGTGGTCATTTCCTCCTTCTGACATATTGTCATAAAGTCAGTGGTAGCTCAGCACTACCTCAAAATGCCTCTGTTATTCACTCACTTTATCTCATCACATAGTGATTTTGTATCTTACATCATCACAAGAAGGTGAGTCCAGAGCAAGAAGATTTTGAGAGAGAACATTCACATGACTTTTATGACTTTTATTATAGTATATTATTATAACTTCTATTTTTATTATTATTGTTGTTAACCTCTCACTGTACCTAATTTATAAATTCAACTTTATCACAGGTATGCATGCATAAGAGAAAGTGTATATAGGGTTTCAGGCATCCACTGAAGGTCTTGGATTGTTTTCCCCCTGGCTAAGGGGGAACCATCTGTGTGCTGATGACTCCTAATGTGCCATTGATCTCCAGCTCATCTTTCTTCTCTGACACCTAGAATTACATATTTAACTTCCTATCCACTTGAATGTTGCATAGTGATTTCAAACTTAATACAGTATATCAGAAATCTTGTGGTTTTTTTTTTTTGTTTGTTTGTTTTTTGTTTTTGCTAGCCCATTTACTCACGATTTACCCAGTTACTGAAACCCCAAACCTGGGATCATCCTGGACGCCTCACTTTTCCTTACTCTAAATATCCAATTCCTCATCAGATTTTATCTGTTTTACTTCCAAAATATCTCAAAATCTTTCGCTTCTTTCTGCTTCTGCTACCATCAACTTACTATAGGTTATTATTGCTTTTAATTTGTAATAGTTTTCTAACTATTATACTCATTAAATCTAATTTCCATACAGAAGTCATAGGGATCTTTCAAAAATCTAAATATAAAACTTTTCATTTTCTTTCCTTTGCACTTAGGCCATGCATGATTAGACTTTAACTTTTGTTCTGCCAGGCAGATTGGGTCCTTTCCTACCTACCTCTTTCCCTATCTAAAGTCAATATTCCCACTCTTCACTTACATTATAGTTACACTGGCCTTTTGCCAAACTCTTGCAAGACAACTGTAAGGCCTTTTCATTTGCTGTTTTCTTTGACCTTGGTTTTTTGCTTAAATCCTTACTGGATCTTTTGTATCTCAGTTCAGATGTCACTTTCTTAGAGACTACCCTATCTAAAGCCAGTGCTCCTTCATTGTTATTTCTACTAGAAAATAAACTCCATGAGGTAAAGTTTTATCTGTTTTGTCCTCCAGTATATCTCAGTGGATGGCACATGATAGGCAGCAAATAAATATTTATGAAATCACTTACCTTCCATATTTCTCATCTTGTAAAATGAGGGTAATGATAAATGGCCTATCCCACCTCATGAAGTCATTCTAGGGAGTAAGTAATCTTAACAATATTGTAGTATCAGTTTTGATGTTCCATATGATAACTTTTGATAAGTGAGTTTTTTTCCTTGCTTTTTTTAAAAGAACAAATTTGAGAAAGTAAAAATTTAAAAATCTTGTCACCCTACACAACCACTTTTTAAACTTTACTTATTTTTTAAAACACTTTTAATGATTAATATACTGTCTAGCACTCTTCTGTTTTTTCTGTCCCACGCAGCTTCCAAACATTTTTCAAGTGATCATATCAGGTAGAACACATTAATTTCATGCTTTTGAAGTTATGTGGGTAATTCAAATGTGTATTTTGATGCTTGTGTGAAAAGAGGTAAATATAAATGGTTCTACATCATATTTGGAAATTTTACTCTTGATTATTTAAGTTTTTATAAGAATTTTGCCTAAAGAACTTTTACTGAAACTAGTCTGTATATAAGCAGGATTTCTTGATATGGCATACAGTCTGATTTATATTTTAAAACAACTTGTAGAGTTACTATTTATCCTAGATGGTAACTATAGCTCCTGCCATGATTAAAATATTACAACACTAAAAAAAATATACATGACAACACTTGAGGAGTTAGGTTAGGTTTGGAAAATCGTGTAATTTGAATTCCTTGGAACGTATTTTTGATACTACCCTTGATCTTAGCCAAAAGGCCGAGAAGCGATGGAACGTATTTTTGGATTAGAAGTATTCAACTAGGAGAACTACTTTTTTTGAAATTTATTATTTTGGAATGTATAAAGAAACTACCCTTTGAAACTAGAGACTGTCTAATCATTTGGAACATCTAGTGTTTGGAACTAGAGGCCTAATTTACTAGCAAATGGAGTTTGTAATAACTAAAAAAATAGTACTGTCCATGTTAATTGTCTCTGCGTCAATTGTTACAAGAAATGCCAAATGGAAAATTAGTTTTGTTTCTTAGCATGATTTTAGCTTTCTTAGTTGAGGCATCACAAAGTCCCCCTTCTTGTTCACCAGGTGTAAGTTGGAGGTGTAAAGTTCAGAGACTGTTTATAAAAAAGGTAAGGTTGGCATGTGCCTTAATTTGCTAAATTCTTTTAAAAACAAATCCAAGTGATCTTAATTGTTCCTGCCACCAGAAGAAATGATAATTATGTGAGAAATTATAATTATGTGATGAGATGAGGTGTTAGCTAACACTACAATGGCAATCATATTGTAATATAAAAATGTCTCAAATCAATATTTTATAGACCTTAAACTTACACAATGTTATATTTCAATTATATCTCGATTAAAAATAAGTAAATCCAAGTAACTTTCTCTCTAGAACAGTGGTCTCCTAGCCAAAAAGTAATTTTGAGTACCCATCCTAAATATTTTTATTTGTTGACTTACAAGTTGTAAATTGTATGCATGCACTACTATCATTAGCTACAATATCAAGGCATAGTATATGTACTTACAGCAGGACATACACATTGTATATACTTTATGAATATAAATTATGAATAGTGGGGGCGCCTGGGTGGCTCAGTTAAGCGTCTGACTTTGGCTCATGTTATGATCTTGCAGTTTATGAGTTCGAGCCCTATATCGGGCTTGCTGCTGTCAGCATGGAACCCACTTCGGATCCTCTGTCCCCTTTTCTCTCTGCCCCTCCCCTGCTTGTGCTCTTTCTCTCTCAAAATAAATCAATGTTAAAAAAAATTATGAATAGTGTATATACATGTATATAAATAGTACACATAAATTCATATTTCAGATGGTTGCTTTATATTGTCTTTGGCTCACTTTTTTTTGCAGATGACTAATACAGTGTTTTTATCTTATAAAGTAACTAATGAAGGACTTCTGCAAGGAATTAGAGAAGCATCACTTGACAGTTTATTTAAAACTAGATTATGTTCTTAAATCCTGGGCATACTATGATTTTTGCAATATGCTAAAAGAGAATGAATAGGAATTGAGGGGTGCTGCTGTCACCTCATTTGTGTTGTGGAATTCTCAGTCTTCCTTTGGGTCACTTGGTTCACAAGTGACATTTGACCATCTAACACATCAGATCAAGTGAGGGAACCAGTGTCAATCTATATTATAAAAATCAGAAAACATTCATTTCTTTTCTACACTAAATTAATTTAAATAAAAGTCTGCCTTTCTCCCTTGCATCCCAAATGATCATCTAGCCTATCCCCTGGCATGTGTACACCTCAGTTTGGAAAACAAGTGGCCTAACACAACTGGCCTACTTGTGACAGAATTGAGTTCTTTGCCTTTCTTTTCTCACATTCTCTTCAAATTTCATACCATTGAAAGGCACTAGATTGGGAAAACTAATCCTTAGAATAAGTATAGCCCATGTAATACAAACTCCTTATACTGTATAGAATGTCCTTCTAAAATTAGCTGTATGCCTAGGAATTTGTACCTACATCTTTATTCCAAGGCTTTTAGTAAGTTAAGACTTTATGGAATGTGGACATTGTTTAGCTGGACCACAGGAGATATTTTCATCTCAATTCTATTTGGAAGAACTTTATAAATCACTGCATTGTATCTTGGAGCGTGGGAGTACATATAGATCGCTTAAATATATATGAGATTCTTACCCTTTCCGCACTTTTTGCAGCAGACAACTGGCTTGGCTTGTGAATTTCACTTTGCTTCTAATAGGGACAATAGTTTGTTCTTTTGTTAAGAGTTTTTGTCTTTTTGTAGACTCAATTATCTAGTATCAAAGGTAAAGCTAAAAGCAGGTTCTACCCCTACTCTTCTCTCCACAAAACACATAAGAAATAATGAATTTAGTTATGAGTAAAACAAAAGCAAACCACCTCTTAAGGAGCAGAGAGGAGACATAAGGAAGGCCCTTGCCCAGAGAGAGTAAGGGTTAAAATTCTTACCACTCTTGACAGGGTATAACACATTCCTGAGAAGAGTGGTAGGGGCTTGTCCCAGTAGCCTGTAAGTCCCTGTGGAGTACATGGCTAGACATGTCAGATCAGGGCAGGAATAGCAATTCTACCAGTGAGTTCCAGCAGGTGTAACAGCAATAGCACGGATCTGAATGCATGTCAGCTCACAGCAGACTGCCCTGGAGATGAGGCCAGAGGCTTTCTTTTAAGGGGTATTTTGGATGAGTCATTGCTTTTACCAAGAATGCCAGGCCGCACAGGCACAAATAATTCACTGATCCTGTCAAAGTGTATCACAAAAATCCAGTCTTGAGACACATGATTCCAACAGCATTAGCACCTAAATTCACATTATTGCAGTATAATAAAATTACATCATGTTGCTTACAGCCTAGGACCTACTGGCTTCAGCTAATTTAGAAGTCATTGCAAGGTAGCACTTCCTTGGGGGAGTGTAGGCTTTACAAAGGAGGATTTTCTTGAGGTTCCTTACCAATACAACAAACTAAGGAAAGAAGAAAGCAGGGGTGGAGAGAGGTGGGGTTTCATATATGATTTTAGCCTAGCTTGCTGGTTTCATTTTCATGTGAGGGTCTAGCCATTTCTCCTAGGATTGGAATTTATTTTGTGCTAGTCTCTCTCCTTTTTTTCAGCACCTTCTGTGCTGTTGCTACCCCTCTCTCAACCCCCCTGTAAGCAGCGTAAACACCCTATTGCTCCAGTGGCCTTATTTTCATTATCAGTGTTCCTCAGTTTCCTATGTGGAAAGGATTCTAAAGGAAAGATCTTGGTTCAGTTATTACTTTTGCTCTTAACGTTTTCAGACCCTCTCCACTACAGCCCTTTGAAAAAAAAAAAAAGGCTAAAAATTGTTGCATTGTTACTTTAGGTAAGTTAGTAGATTTTTTTCTTTAAAAAATGAACTTAAGGAAATGATTGTGCTATGAAAGACTAAGTTTTCTTTTGATCCTCAGGTTTGGTTAAATAAATCTAATTTTTTCAGATCATTGTAAACAATAAAATTTATTAAATTATCTCAGCTGTGATTAACATTAAAATGTGTCTTGTTATATTAATATGTGAAAATTAGTTCTATCCTGTAAAAATACTACAATATTATAAATGATCTTTTATATGCCTATAGGGAACTAAAGGGAATTTAGTAACATTTGCATATTTTCTCCTTTACATAGTAATAATTCCATGTTTTGTTTATAAGCAATAAATATGTATATATATTCATGGATATTTATGCAGTGGGAGAAGTTTTTAATGTATCTTTGTCAGCTGATTAAAGGGCTAAAAGATCTGAACTTAGTAAGATAAGATAAGCTATTAAATTAAGGTAATCTTTTGCATATACAAAGTCCTGTTATAGCAAATACTGATACAACAAAGGGTTATAGCAATTGAGAGTTTTTAAAAAACGCACTTTCACGTCCCATCTTGATGGTCCTAGTTATGGATATGGTGGTTCAGTAGCCAAAAATATTTTTAAAATTTTATATTATTCGTTTAGAATAATAAATGCTTGTCTTCAATCTATTGTATGAATGTTTTTATACTCAATATATAGTATAAAAGAATTTGAACTGTATAAACTTCTGCAGGATTCTACCACCATGGAAAATCTTGGATAAAGATAAAGATTTTCAAAAGTAGTTTACGTAGTATAAAGTCTGCTACTCCGAACTTGTATTTGTAATGAGTTATGTTGGATTACCATCGCAAAGTATGTGGTGCAGAACTGTCTTCATTCTTGATTGTTCTACTTGGGACAGGTATTAATGGACACTTTGTCCTACAGCTCATAATCATGATGGCATTGCTGTCTTTTGCTTGTGGAAGTCTATACAAAAATCAGTTCAGATTTCAGCAGATATCAGGGTTTTTAATGTTGTTTGGTTTCGTATGACGAAAGACCCATCAAAATGAGATTTTAAAAGATCTTAAAATTTTAAAAGATTTTAAAATTCTTATACATTGTATTATTTACTTTTTTCATGGGGAAATCCAGTGTCTTTAAGAGCACAATCCTAAAATAAAGTTGTCACATAATGGAGAAAGGCAGAATAATTGTGTTGTTATGGCAACTCAAATGGAGAAAATGAAAACAGCACACATAAGCTGCATCCTGTTGTCATAGCAACCATAGTTGTGAAAATGATTAAAGCTGGTCTAGAAAGGATGTATTGCAGCATTAGTCCATTGGAAGTAACTATGTAAGAAAAGACAGAATTGGTTTTAGACAAAAGTTAAATCCCGCTGGTGCCACAAGTTGCTAGTACCGCTGCATGTAGACAGATATCTGTCCTTTCTAATTATATTTCAACTCTGTTTTATTGCCTCCGATCATAATGATGGTATGAGGGAAATATAAATGTAATAACTATATGAAAAGCGTTAAAAAATTTTTTTTGGAGCAAAATTAGAAAGAAATCAAAGTTACAAAATTTGTTACTGAAAATGGCTTTAAAAGAACAGTAGAATGTTTTCCTTTTCTCCTATTTCCCTTTCCCCTCATTACTCACCCAATACTTTATTTTCTTTCTTTTCTATAACCCCTTCCTGTATCATTTCAGTCTTGTGTTGAACTGTAACATAAACACCTAATGTCATGGCAGTTTGTAAAGCATCAAGTGCAGCATTATGATTGCAGATGAACAGATGGGTTTGATGATAAATGATAAGCATCCTGTAGGTGTGGAGAAATTTATTTTAGCTTTATCTTTCACACTTCCTCCGTAATCAAAGCTTCTTAATTGTTATTTTAAATGCCATTATTTCTTTCCTAACTTCTAGTTGCCCACCATAGCAAAATATTTTATCCAGGTGGAGTGGAGACATGTTAGGAATAAACCTGATGAAAGCCGCACTCTTTGTTCAGCATCTGGCTGCTTGCAAGGGTTTTTGTGGTAATGGAATCGGCATCTCTGTATTAGAGTATTGATCTGCTGCTTGGTGTAGGTACTGTGTCAAAGAAGTATCTCAGTAACAATGTATTGAAATGGTTTAAGAGCAGTTTATGTTACAAATGAGCTGGAGGAAGATGGAGTTCTGCTAGACTGGACACCTACGCACTATAAGTATCTATAAAACTGAGGGGCTTGTCTAAAACTGTGTTGTCAGAATTCCTGTATATTTGTCTACATTTGAACACTACCCGAGCCTGAGTACACTAATGCCATTACCCTCTGGCCCTTTAGTTGAGACTTTTATATTTAATATTCTTGTGGTATGAACATAAGTCAGTTATGAGAGATAATATTGACTTGACCAGAAGAACAGTGTTTAATGTAATCTATTGAATATTTTCAGCCACAATCCAAATATTTAATGTTAATTTGCTTAAATATTAGTTTTCATAAATAAGCTCTTTAAGCATTGCGCAGGTTTGCCTGACTGACCAAAATCCGTCCCTTCATATAGGTAGGGAAGAAACCTCTTTTTATTTTTATTTAGTTTTTAAATGTTTAATATTTTTTAGAGAGAGTGCAAGCGGGAGGGGGGCAGAGAGAGAGAGGGACAGAGGGTCCAAAGCAGGCTCCATGCTGACAGCAGCCAGCCTGATGTGGGGCTCGAACTCCCGAACCATGAGATCATGACCTGAGCCGAAGTCCAATGCTCAACTGATTGAGCCACCCAGGCGCCCCAAGAAACCTTGTTTTAAAAAGTAGAAAAAGATAGCAACTTTTTTAGAGGAAAGAAGAGAGAGCTAACGAGGGTTTTTTGTTTGTTTTGAAAGATTTGTAAAATACTCATCTTTTTCTGTTGTTCTTTATGCTAATAGGTCATGTATGACTTATGTGACTAGATCAGACAACTTAAGCTATTAAATGGTTCACATACACAGCAGACACTTCAAAGACTCTGTCAACAAGTTAGCTAAACTTCTGTAAAGGAGTTGGAAAATGAAAAGTTGACCATAAGTGCCCATATCCCTTATGCCTAGATACTGTAGCACCACTGGGAGGTAACTGAATTTGAGTCTCCCTTTCTCCTAACTTATCTTGGAACAGACATTTTTAAAGGTAACTTTGTAAATATATAAAAATATTTCCCATTAAAATCTGATGCACTGATTTTTAGATTGGTGTCTAAAAGTGGGCAATATATGGGGCACCTGGGTGGCTCAGTCAGTTAAGCATCTGACTTCGGCTCAGGTCATAATCTCACGGTTCATGAGTTTGAGCCCCATGTCGGGCTCTGTGCTGACAGCTCAGAGCCTGGAGCCTGTCTTGGATTCTGTGTCTCCTTCTCTCTCTGCTCCTCCCCCACTTGTGCTCTGTCTCTCAAAAATAAATAAATGTAAAAAAAAAAATTTTTTTTAAGTGGGCAGTATCATCAGATTGTGCATTTGAGATTTACTAGTTTGCATCTTGGCTTGTGATAAATTGGATTGTAAGATCAAGTACTTTATTTTCCTGGAAGAAAAAAAATATTAGATATATTCATCACTCCCATTTCACAATTTCTTGTCACATTTCACTTGCTTCAGAAATATTCATTTCGGATCCTTGTGAATATGTAACTCTTAATACTGATGTCCTGAGAGAAAGCAGAATTTCTGATCTAACCTAAATAATAACCACACCATCACAGAAAATGTCCTCACAACATATCAAGTAATCAGATAGCCAATAAACCTATTCTCCTGCTAAATTCCATAAACTGGATGGGGAGGGTAGATGATGTTCATTTTTGTTACTTACCTGAGAACATGACACTTGATCTTTGAAATGGTTATTTATTTTCATATATTGTAGCTGCCAATCAGCCAGCCATTTGCAAATAGTGAAGTAAACACACCGCTGAAAACAAGTTTCTTCTCTGCTGGTCTGTGGTGCCTAGGAAGTCAGATGTAATACAGTTCCATTTATTTATGTAGGCATTTACTCTCTTTCTAATGAGGAAGTAATTTTCTTTTCTCTTCTCCTACACAGAAGTTAAATTAAGGAGTACCCAAGAGGGCTGGGATACTTGGTTTGCAGTCTTTGAAATACTGTTTGATATCCGGGGACCCTTTTCACGAGCAGAGTTTCCTTCTCAGTTAAGAAGAAAGCTCCGGATAGTTCTCCTTTTTTTTTTTTTTTTTTTTTTTTTTTAACGTTTTTTTTGAGAGACAGAGAGAGACAGAGTGTGAGTGGCAGAGGGGCAGAGAGAGAGAGAGAGGGAGACACAGAATCCCAAGGAGGCTTCAGGCTCCATGCTCACAGCTCAGAGCTGTCAGCACAGAGCCTGACGTGGGGCTCGAACTCACGAACCGGGAGATCATGACCTGAGCCAAAGTTGGATGCTCATCCGACTGAGCTACCTAGGCACCCCCGATAGTTCTCCTTTTGAACTCATTGTTAGAGCAAATGCATTTATAGAGAGGGGGATTATATAGAAGTGTGAGGGTTTGTCTCCTCTACCCTGTCCTGACCTCTCAACCAAAGGATTTTACTCTGTGGCTTCTTTTGCTCTTTTTGCCAGTAAAGTGAGGGACAAGAGCTCTGATTGCTCATATGATAGCCAGCCTCCTATGTGGATTATTAACATGACACCAACCTCTGTTGAGTAATAGTAACTCCTATGAACAACCATGTAAATCCATACTGAAAAGGAAGTGTTATAAATGTTCTTCAAGATGGAAGACTGCTTCAACTTCTCTTTACTTCTCTAGTTACAACCAAACTTTTTTGTGTCTCCCCCGCCTTTCTTTTCCCTTACCCTACCTTTCCTCTCGTTCTTTCCTCCTCTTTCTCAGAGCACATAAAGCCTAATCTAATCCTTCCAGTGAGCACTGCAGTCATTTGAAATTTGTATATAGGCCAACCCCACATCATCAAAAATTGTTGTTTAACCCCAAGATTCCTAGGCCTCAGCTGGTGGCCTACTTATTAAAAATAATATTTAATACAATAAATTCTAGGGCAAGAAAATAATTTGGACAGTTTCTTAAGAGTTTATTATAGTGGGATTTGACTTGAATTTTTAATTCAATGGAAATCTAGTATAACCAAATAATTTCTTTGTGGCATGATTTAAAAGGTCTTTAAGTACAGGTATAGGAGATTGAGTTTGTAAAAACTAATCTGAGCTAATTGCAGTTTTACTCATATTGAGTAAATGAGCACTTCAAAAATATAGGAATTCTCTTTACTTAGCATAAGATGATTTTTAATAATGTAGCAAAGAAAATGTAAGTGAACATCCTTACTTTTTGTTCTGTTATGAGGAGAATAAAGATACCACCTGGCTGTATGCATAAATTTGTTTACTAAGTTGGTTGATTTCCTGTGGTTGGGTATTAAAAATGACTTTTTCGGTACAGAAAACATGTGGCATCTAGGTATTATGATACCCTGCTGCCTACTGATGTTGAATATTTTATGTGATTTTTTTAAAAAAACAAAATTGTTCTTATTTTCAAATTCAACAATCTCACATAAAATCAGCTATAGACCAAATATTTAGAATTTGTTATATTGATACAAATGAAAGAAAAACGAAACACAAATATTTGGTAATTAAGGAAACCAGAATGTCAGTGTTGGAAAAATTAGGTTATAGGCTTGCACTCTGGAGTTCTTCTCTCAAGCCAGTGACTTTTAAGATCTTTTGTTTTATTTACTGAAACAGATTAGTGACAATGTTTTTATAGAAAGTTATGAAAAGAAGTCTATGTATTAATTTGCTTTGGGTCATTCTAGTCTCTCTGGTAAATTCATAATTAGAAAGGCCTTTTAAAGACTATGTTCTAGTCTCACAGGTACACAGCTACTCCATATCTGGTAAATCTAAATTCATATGTGAGGAGGTTATGTTTTTTTAAAGCATATTATTTACACAATTCACTGGAATGGCTCCTTTGGAAGTAGGGTGACTCTCTTATGTAATTATGTACTTAGTAACCCTGCACTACACAGCAGTAGAAATTCGAGTAAGAATAATTTATTGCTTATGCATAGTTATTAGAATTTTAAAGCATTTGTTTGTTCAAAATTCTAGTTTATCAGTGTTATATTTGACTAATTGCATACTTAATAGATAATAATGAATAAAATTTATTTTAGAAAGCAGCCAAAATTCTAGTTATCAGAGTGTTATATTTGATTAATTGCATATTAATAAATAATAATGAATACAATTTATTTTAGAAAGCATCCAAGTTTGAATTTTAACAGTTCTAAATAAACATCAGGGGCTGCTTTCTCTCCTCCCCCTTCATCTTACTGTTTAAAGGGATTTCGATCCCTTTAGTCTAGATTTAGTGGTGAAACTAATAATTCCTAAGAAAAATCCATATTAGAAGTATTGTAGATAGACTTAAATCACAGAATTATGGAATTTCATTGCTGCAAGGTACTGTCAGAAATGTTTTAATCTACCTGACTCTACCAGTGGAGAGGCTGAGATGCATAGAAATGAAGTGAACTGCTCAAGATCTTACAATTGGTTTGAGGATAAGTCTGTACCAGAACCTGAAGTCTTCCCTCCTGGGTTAGTGTCACATCTCCCGGTTGTCATGATAATTCAACAGTTTATTTCACCAGGGATTTCTTGAACACTTCTGCTATGTGGGCCGGGCATGCAGAGATTATAAGAATAGTGTGAGTTTGTACGGTCTAACAATGATACCAAACAAGTAATATTTTACCTTTTAATTCTAATTTATTTTGTGTTTTCCAGTGTTTATAAATATTAACATGTAGTGGACTAAACTTTTAAATCTACTTATTCTAGATTATAATCTTTTTTGTTTGCTTCTACTAGATTATAATCTTAAAGGTAGGTCGGGTTTTGTTCTCATAAACTTAATCCAGTTTCATTTTGGTAAATTTAAATTAAAAATTTTTTTTTCAAGCATTGATGGCATTGTTGGGATAAGTAGCTTCCCATGGTGTCTACTCTGGGGATAATACTCATTTTAGAGTTATATTTCTGTCTTCATCAAGTGCTTTTGGTTTTAAGTAACAGATGTATCATTTCCCCTTAAGGAGGGGCAACTATTTTAGGGTACAGAGATAGCTTATAGAGCTAAGTGGAAAGATGTATAGTGAGGTACCACAAAAATGTGGAACTGGGCATCAGAACACCAGTAGGAATCTAAGTAGCCACACTTGCAATCCTGGGGTAAATCCTGGGGTGAATCATGATATATCACCTTTTTATATGTTGCTGGATTTTGTTTGCAAGTATTTTGAGTAGGATGTTTGCCTGTATATCCATTAGGAGTATTGGTCTGTAATCTCCATTCTGCTATTGAGTCCATCCACTGAGTTTTGAAATTGCAGTTATTTTCAGTTCCTAGATTTCCATTTGGTTCTGTGTTATATCTGTTATTTCTTTGCTGAGACTTTCTATCTATCCATTTCTTTCAAGAGTGTCTGCCCTTAATATTGGAACATTTTTATACTAGCTGACTTCTTTGTCTCTAAAGGTAATTCCAACATCTGTGTCAGTTTAAAATTGTCATCTGTTGATGTAAATTGAGATTTCCCCTCCCTCCCTCCCTCCCTCCCTCTCTCTCTCTCTCTCTCTCTCTCTCTCTCTCTCCCTCATGCCATGTTATTTTGGGGTTGTAACCTGGACATTTTTTAATATTACAAGACTCTGAGTTTTGTTTAAATCTTATTGAAAATATTGATATTTTTGTTTTATCAGGCTCTCACAGTCCAGTTGAGTTTGGCCTGCGAGTTCAAACAGCCTTCTGTGGGGTTGTCATTTCAAAGTTTATTACATTTTTAAAGCCTTTGCAGTGCTATTGAAATCTCTTCTGTATGTATGCTAGTCAGTGGCCAGTCTGTAGTTCAGTTCTCGAAGTCTGTCTGTGGCTTGCTGTTTTGGGTCATAGCCACACACATGAAGCTTGTGGGTGAGCACAGGAGTTCATGAACCACTTTATGGGCTTGCTTTCCTGAACTCCTTCTCCGTGATCTCCCCAGTACCATCTAGTTCCCTAGGACTCCCTATTTCAGTTCTCTAGCCAGAGAGCTGGAGCTTTATTTAACCTGCTTTGCAACCTAAATATGTTACTGTATCTGGGGCTAAGTGACGGGAGGATGAAGAGGAAAAGGAAGCAGTGATGTTTCACCTTAGCCTTTTAGGATCACAGCTCCTCTGATCAAAGAGAGTTTCCTTGTTTCAGAGTTTCAGGCTCCCATGGGCCCCTGCTTCTACTGTGGCTTTCATCATGGGATTACTTGGAGGCAATAGAGAGAACTTTAAGGAAATAAAGTTGGAAGTTTTCCACCATTTTCTCTTAGTGTTAGATTCCCCTTTACACTCACTGGGCCAGAATTAGAGGGCTTCTCTTGGATCTCTCTTTGCCTATACAGATATCTACTTTTGGGTTTCAGGCTGTAGTCTAGGCTGGTGGATACTAGAGGAACAACAAAAAACAAAGGTAAATCCATTGTTGGTTTAGTGTTGTGTTGAAGTCTTCTTCCCCAGTTTGCTTACTGCTGTTTACTTCTCAGGGTCCTCAAATAGCTGTGCCATGCATTCTGCCCACTTTTGGTAGCCGCATTCAATGGGAGATAGAGGAGAGAGCATGCTTATTCCATTTTAACTGGAACCAGAATCCCTTTTAGTTATCTTTTTGAAACTGTTTTATAGCTAGTTAACGACATAATCTGTGCAAGTTCAGTCATTTGAAATTTGTTGATATTTGCTCCATGCATGGCCCATCTTAAGTTCTGTTTTGTAGCAAGCGTGATTGAAAACACCTACAGTTGTTTGGTGCAATGTTCTAGAAAAGTCATTAGGTCAAGTTCATTGATTATGCTCTTCAGTTCTTTTTTGCTTATTCTATCAAATAGCTGAGGGAGGGGTGTTAAAACCTGAAACTGTAAATTTGTCTATTGTCCCTTTAGTTCTGTTTATTTTGCTTGTTATATTTTGAAATTTTGTTATTAATACATGTACTTTTAAGACGTCTTGATTAATCGACCTCTTTATCCTTATGAAATGGTTATCTTGGGGCGCCTGGGTGACTCAGTTGGTTAAGCAGCCACCTTCGGCTCAGGTCATGATCTCGCAGTTTGTGAGTTTGAGCCCCACGTCGGGCTCTGTGCTGACCGCTCAGAGCCTGGAGCCTGTTTCAGATTCTGTGTCTCCCTCTCTCTCACCCTCCCCCGTTCATGCTCTCTCTCTCTCTCTCTGTCTCAAAAATAAATAAAAAACATTAAAAAAAAAAAAAAGAAATGGTTATCTTTATCTCTATTGATATTCCTTGTCAGAAGTGTACTTTGATGTTAGTAGAGCCATTTCAGCTATCTTATGATGGCCTTTTGTGATATCTTTTTCAAGCTTTGACTTTTATCTGTATGCATTAATATATAGTTGTGTCTTTAATTTGGTCTAACAATCTGTCAGTGTTTGGACTTGCAAACACTGTCCAGTAGAAATGTGTTAGTCACAGATCTTAACAAAGTATATAACTTAAAATTTTCATATAACCACATCAAAAAAGTAAAAAGACTCGTTGAAATTTTCAGTGTTTTTATTTAACCCAGTATATTTTAAGTATTATTTTTTAAAATACATTTTTAAATGTTTATTTTTGAGAAAGCGTAAGCAGGGGAGGGGCAGAGAGGGGGTCAGAGGATCTGAAGCAGACTTTGCACTGACAGCAGCGAGCCTGAGGTGGGGCTCAAACTCATGAACCAGAAGATCATGACCAGAGCCAAAGTCAGATGCTCAACCAAGTGAGCCACCCAGGTGCCCCTCAGTATTATTTTAACATGTAATCAATATAAAGTTATTGAGATATTTTCTTCTTTTTTCCTTTATATTGAGTCCTCAAAATCTCATGTGATTTTACAGTTAAGCACATCTCAGTTTGGACTAGCCACCATTCAAATGTTCAGTAGCCACATGTGAGTAGTGGTCACTATTTGAAAAATGTTGATTTAGACCATTTATATTTAATGTAGTTATTAGCATGACTAAGTTCAAATGCACTGTTTCGTTATTTGTTTCTGTTTATACCACCTGTTCCTTTTTTACCTTTTTATTTAAAAATTTTCCTGCCCTCTCTTGAATTAGGTGTTTTTTTGTTGTTGTTTTTGTTGTTGTTTTCTATTCCATTTTATCTCTTCTATTTATTGGCTTATTAGGTATCTTTGTTTTGTTCTTGTGGTCACTCTAGAGATGACAATATGCATTTTATTTATTTATTTATTTTTAAGTTTACTTATTTATTTTGAGAGAGAGAGAGAGGGCATGAGCAGGGGAGGGGCAGAGAGAGAGAGAGAGAGAGAGAGAGAGAGAGAATCTCAAGCAGGCTCAGCATTGTCAGCATGGAGCCCAACCATGGGGCTCAAATCATGAACTGTGACATGATAACCTGAGCCAAAATCAAGAGTCGGACACTCAACCAGTTGAGCCACCCAGGCGTCCCTACAATATGAATTTTAAAATACAGTTGACCCTTGAACAACACGGGGGCTATGGGAGCTGACACCCCTCCCCACAGTTGAAAATCCTTATATAACTTTTGACACAGCTTAACTGCTAATAACCTACTATTGACTGGGAGCCTTATCAATGACATAAAGAGTTGATTAACATGTATTTTGTATATGATATGTACTATATACTGTATTCTTACAATAAAGTAAGCTAGAGAAAAGATTTTATTAAAATCATAAGAGTAAACACATTTATAGTACTGTACTATATTTGTCCAAAAAAGTCTGCATATACGTTGATCCTCACAGTTCAAATCTACGTTCAGGGTGATTCATTGAGGTGAAATTCATATGACATAAAATTAAATTGCTTAAAAATTTTTTTTTGATGTTTATTTTTGAGAGAGACAGAGAAACAGAGCACAAGTCGGGGAGGGGCAGAGAGAGAGATACACACACAGAATTCGAAGCAGGCTCTCTCTCACAGAACTGTGAGATCATGACCTGAGCTGAAGCCGGACACTCAACCAACTGAGACACCCAGGTGCCCCTAAAATTAACCACTTTAAAGTGAACAGTTTAGTGTCATTTAGTACATTCACAATGTTGTGCAACCACCATCTCTATCTAGTTCCAAAACTCCTGGTAAAATTTCTTTTTTTTTTTTTCTTTTTGGAGACGGAGAAAGAGTATGTTTGTGCCCACGCAGATGGGGGAGTGGTGGCGAGAGAGAGGGAGAGAGAGGGAGAGAGAGAGAGAGAAAATCTTAAGCAGGAGCCAAGGGTGGAACTATGTGGGGCTCTATCTCACAGTGGGGGCTTGATCTCACAACTGTGCCATGATGACCTGACCTTCTTTCACTTAGAATAATAGTTTTGATGGTTATCCGTGTTGTAGCATGTATCCGTACTTCATTCATTTTTAGGGCTGAATAATATTCCATGGTTTAGAATATACCACAATTTGTTTATCTCTTCATTTGTTGGTAAACATTTAGGCTGTTTCTACCTTTTGGTTGTTGCGAATAAGGTTGCTAAGAACATGTTTTCATATATTTGTTTGAGTACCTGTTTTCAATTCTTGTGGGAATACACTCAGTAGTGGAATTGCCAGAAACGGTCACATGGTAATTCTTTAACTTTCTGAGGAACTGCCAAGCTGTTTTCTGTAGTGGCTGACCTTTTTTATATTCCCACTAGCAACGAAAGTTCCAGTTTCTCTACATCCTCACTTGTTATTTTCTGTGTGTGTGTGTGGTTTTGCATTTTTGTTTTTTGTTTTGTTTTGTGTTTCCATTATTGTAGCTTCAAAAGCTTTTGAGACTGAATAAGACTTTGATGATAAAACCCCTTCCAGTCCAGCTGCATCTCCTGGCATGTGTCTTATCTGAAGTTTCTGGATGGCTCTGGTTTTTTTTGTTTTTTAATTGCCATCTTAGTGGGAATGAAGGGCACCTCCTGTGGTTTTGGTTTTCATTTCCCTAATGACTAATGATGTTGAGCACCCTTTTTATGTGCTTGTTGTCCATTTATGTATCTTTGGAGAAATATGTGTTTAAGTCCTTTGTCCATTTTTGTTGTTTTTTTTTTTTTAATTTTTTTTTATTTTTTTTAACATTTATCTATTTTTGAGACAGAGAGAGACAGAGCATGAACGGGGGAGGGGCAGAGAGAGAGGGAGACACAGAATCTGAAGCAGGCTCCAGGCTCTGAGCCATCAGCCCAGAGCCCGACGCGGGGCTCAACCTCACGGACCGTGAGATCGTGACCTGAGTTGAAGTCGGGACGCTTAACCGACTGAGCCACCCAGGCGCCCCTCCTTTGTCCATTTTTGAATCGGGTTGTCTTTTTGTTGTTGAGTTGTAGAAGTTCTTTATATATTCTGAATACTAGACCCTTATCAAATATGTGATTTGCCAAACTATATGTACTTTTAACTTACTACAAACTCCCTTGAAATAATATTTCACTTCTCATATATTTCCTTTTCTCCTATTATTCTTGTGGTGTTATTTTCATATATTTTGTTTCCAATTATGAATATCATAATTCATTATTGTTAAATTGATATTTATTTTTAAATTGTTTATTGTTTTTAAAGTAAATTTTTAAAATGAGAAGGATTTTAAAAATATTTACTCACATATTTAATATTTCTGGCACTTTTCATATTTATTTTTAAATTGAAGTATGAGTAACATACAGTGTTATATTAGTTTCAGGTGCACAGTATAAGGATTCAAAATTCTATACATTTCTCAGTACTCATCAAGATAAGTGTACTCTTACTTCCCTTTATCTGTTTCACCCATTCTCCTGCCCATCTCCTCTCTGGCAGCCACCAGTTTGTTCTCTGTGTTTAAGAGTCTGCTTTTTTGTTTGTCTCCGTTTTTCTTTGTTGATTTGTTTTGTTTCTTTAATTCCACATATGAGTGAAATCATATGGTATTTGTCTCCGACTTGTTTTACTTAACATTATACTGTCTAGGTTCATCCATGTTGTTGCAAATGGAAAGATTTCGTTTTTTTAATGGCTGAATAATATTGTATTGTGTGTGTATATCTATATCCATATATGTTCATTTTATATATATACCACATCTTCTTTATCCATTCATCTATTGATGGACACTTGGGTTGTTTCTGTACCTTGGCTATTGTAAATAATGCTGCAGTAAACATAGGGGTGCATATATCATTTTAAATTAGTGTTTTTATTTTCTTTGGGTAAATAACCCAGTAGTAGAATTACTGGGTCATATGGTAATTCTATTTTTAACTTTTTGAGGAAACTTCATACTGTTTTCCACAGTCATTTGCACCAACAGTACATGAGGGTTCCTTTTCCTCCACATCCTGGCTGATATATCCAGTATCATTTTCTAAATATATTTGGGAAACGTATTTTCCAAATATATTTTATGCTGCCCCTCTCCAAATGCCCCCAATTTTCTTTGTGGGACACCAATTATACATATTTGGGACTACTTTATTATTTCCCACAGGTCATTGAGGTGTTCAATTTTTTCCAGTTTTTTTTCTCTTAGTGCTTTATTTTGCATATTGCTATTTCTTCAAATTCACTAATCTTTTCTTCTACAGCTCTTAATACTATCTCCTGAAATTAACATTTCAGACATTGTATTTTTTTTTCCCTGGGAGTTCTATTTCATTCATTTTTTAAAAAATCCTACAGTTCCTTTCACTATGTTCATGTTATAATAGCTATTCAATATTTTGGTCTGCTGATTTCACCCTATCATTTTTGGATCTGCTTCCATTGACTGGTATTCTTCCTGATTATGGGTCACATTTTATTGCTGCTTGTTTCATCTAGTAATTTTAGATTTAGATTGTGAATGTTACATTATTCAATATTTGTATTTTATTGTCTTTTTAAAAGAAGGTTGAATTTATTTCAGCCAGCAGTTAAGTTTCCTGTGGATCAGCTTGATACTGTTGTGGCTTGATTTTAAATTTTATTAGGGTAGACTTAGTGTAACCTTTATACTAGTGTAGTTTATCCCTATAAGTGAAGTGTGAGCTTTCTGGGTCTCCTGCTGAAAGTCCCAAGTGTTCAGCTAGGCTTCTGCAATCTGGATGGTCAAAACAGAAAAGTTCCCTAGCCCTGTGTGGGTTCTGGGAGTTATTGAGCTTCCAGCTCCCTCATAGTTCTTTGCTTGGCCTTGTAGAGTTTCACCTCATGTAAATAGGATTTTGTGTTCAGGAGCAGACTTAATGTTCAGATATCTGAAGCTTATTTGTGCATATAATTCATTCTCCAGTATTCTGCCTCATCAATTCTAGTCTCTTTGGCTTCCCCAGATTCTGTTCTGTATTTCCTCAATAAGTTGTCCCATTTTGCTCTGCTTGGATTCCTCCTTTCTTGTGCCATTGACTGAAAAATGCTTTGAGGTGTAAGAGTAGGACGATGATGAGGGTCATTACAATCTGTCACTGCCTGTTGTCCAAGTTGTCTTCAAATATATTTTTCACATATTTTGTCCAATTTTCTTGTCCATGATGGGGGGCTATTTTTGATATTAGCTACTCTCTTATGGTGGAAGCTAAAGTCTAATGTGCTTTTACTGAGAGTTCATATTTTATTTAATGTACTGGAAGACCTCACTTTACATGGTTCTGATATACACAAATTTCAATTTACTAAAGTTCAGTTAAATAATACCGTTTCCCCAAAATATGGCTGAAATTTTAGTTATCAGTGTATTAACTGTAATTTTTATAAAGTACAAGCTTTCTGGTCTGCAGTTCACTGTGGGTAAGGCAGATACTCATCACAATCACACTTGTTCCAAAGTCTGTTGTGAATTAGTCACTGCACATCTGTTATTGAGTTTATGCATAGACAACATGAAATACAGTTGTATTGTCTCCTCTTCCAGTGTTAATTCCACGAGATATTTTACAAAAATGGATAATGAAAGAGGCAGTTTGCCAATTTTTTTTTATGTTTATTTTTGAGAGAGAGACACAGACAGAGGGTGAGTGGGGGAGGGGCAGAGAGAGAGGGAGACAGAATCTGAAGGAGGCTTCAGGCTCCAGCTGTCAGCACAGAGCCCGATGTGGGGCGGCTCGAACCCATGAATCCCAAGATCATGACCTGAGCTGAAGTCAGATACTTAACCGGCTGAGCTACCCAGGTACCCCACCAGTCTAAAGAATCCTTTTTTTTTTTTTTTTTTTAATGTTTTATTTATTTTTGAGGGAGCGCAAGTAGGGGAAGGACAGAGAGAGGGACAGAAGATCCGAAGCGGGCTCTGTGCTGACAGCAGCAAGCCGATATGGGGCTTGAACTCATGAACCATGAGATCATGACCTGGGCTGAAGTCAGACACTCAACCAACGGAGCCACCCAGGTGCCCCAAGAATTCTTAAATTCAGCTTTTGTGTTTGTAATATTAACTTCTGTGGTATATATGTTCTGTTATAGATTTGAGTTTTCTGATGGAATGCTTCATTTTTTTCATCTTGAATATCTTAAACGTGGTTATTCTATTTTTTTATTTTTTTAATGTTTATATTTGTGTGTGTGTGTGTGTGTGTGTGTGTGTGTGAGAGAGAGAGAGAGAGAGAGAGAGAGAGAGAGAACATGAGTGGAGGAGGGGCAGAGAGAGAGGGAGACACAGAATCTGAAGCAGGCTCCAGGCTCTGAGCTGTGAGCACAGAGCCCAAGGCAGGGCTCAAACTCATGGACTGTGAGATCATGACCTGAGCTGAAGTCGGATACTTAACTGACTGACCCACCTAGGCACTCCCTAAACGTGGTTATTTTAAAGTTTATTTTTATTTGTTTTGAGAGAGAGAGAATTCTAAGCAGGCTCTGCCCTGTCAGTGCAGAGCCCAATGTAGGGCTCGAACCCACAAATTGCGAGATTATGACCTGAGCCAAAATCAAGTCAGGCACTTAATCGACTGAGTCACCTACGTGCCTCAAACATGTTTTTTGTTTTTTTTTTTTAAATTTTTTAACGTTTATTCATTTTCAGACATGGAGAGAGACAGAGCATGAGCAGGGGAGGGGCAGAGAGAAAGAGGGAGACACAGAATCAGAAGCAGGCTCCAGGCTCTGAGCTGTCAGCACAGAGCCCGATGCGGAGCTCGAACCCACGGACCGTGAGATCATGACCTGAGCTGAAGTCAGAAGGTTAACCAACTGAGCCACCCAGGCGCCCCTCAAACATGGTTATTTTAAAGCCTGTGTTTAGGAGTTCCAATACTTACTACTTTTGGGGGCTTTCAAAAATTGTATTAAAATGTACATAATCATCTTACTCATTTTTAAGTTCAGTAGTTTTACATTCACGTTGTTGGCCAGCCTATCTCCAGAACTTTTTCATCTTGCAAAATTATAGGCCAGTTAAACAACAATTCCCCATTCTCCTCTTCCTTCGCAACCACTATTCTTTCTCAGTTTGATTACTCTTGGTACCTCATATGAGTTGGAATCATACAGTATTTTCCTTTTTCTGACTGGCTTTTTTCATTTAGCATAATGTTTTTAAGGTTCGTCCATATTGTAGCACATGTCAGAATTTCGTTCCTTTTTAAGGTTGAATAGTATTCCATTGTATGTATATGCCACATTTTATTTATCCATTTATCTACTGGTAGATACTTGGGTTATTTCCACCTTTTGGCTATTTGGGTCTGTTTTTATTGTTTATTTTTCTGGGTTTTTTTGGGGGGGGCAACATTTAATCCCTTTTCTTTGAATTCTTAGTCATTTTTAATTGAATGGTAAACATGAAATGGTGGAGACTTTAGATGATAGCTTCCTTCATAGGGTTTAATATTCTTTTCATGGACATATCCCTTTGGTTTGATTGATTTCTGGTGTCTTTCCATGGTGTCAGCTGAAAGTCTAACTTTTTTTCCCCAGGGTACCTTGTCCTTGATTGGTTCTGTATTCCAGTTTTTGGTGCCTTAGCACCATGAGATTGCTAAATAAATTTTAAATTTGTTTTTTCAAATCTGACTCTACATGCAAAACATAGGACCAAATGTCAGCAAATGTCTGGAGGGAAATTGCATAGAATGTCAGATTCACCGCAATACATCTCCCTCCTGCCTAGAATTTTGGCCCCTAAAGTCTTAGCTGCATTAGTTGTTCTCTGATGCCTTCAAATAGCTTTCTGTATTTTATTCAGATTTTATAGTTCTCTTTTTGTACATAAAATTTAGTTTCATAGCAATTAATACACCATAGCTGAAGCAAAATCTTAATATAATTTTCATTAATTAAAATTTCATATTATTTTAAAAACATTCTCAAGTTTACAGAAAAGTTGCAAGTAAAATACAAGTAACATTTTCCTATAAATCATTTGAGACTAAGGTACAGACATGATTTCTCATCACTCCTGAATCCTTTGATACGTATTTCCTACAAACAAGAGCATTCTCTTACATGACCTATTAATAACTATCAAAAATAAGGACTGCCAACTAATTTACAGACCGTATTCAAGTTTTTCTAGCAATCCTATGTCCTTTATAGCAAAAGGATCTAGGTCAGAATCACATGTTGCATTATGTTGTCATACTTTTTATGTCTCTTTCAATCTGGGATGGTTCTTCAATCTTTCCTTGACTTTCATGACATTGACTTTTTTGAGGATTATAAGCCAGTTATTTTGTAGATTGTTTTTTAGTTTGGGATTTCCTGACGTTTTCTTATGATTGGGTAGAGGCTGTGTATCTTTGGCAGAATATCACAGAAGTGAT
Organism: Panthera leo; assembly: GCF_018350215.1. NCBI lineage: Eukaryota > Metazoa > Chordata > Mammalia > Carnivora > Felidae > Panthera > Panthera leo. The sequence continues at coordinate 59,410,155 of NC_056689.1, forward strand.
GCTGTGTTGTTCTTATTGTATCCTCTCAGATGACACATGATTTTAATTTGTTTCATTATTGGTGATATTAATGTTGATCACTTGATTAAGAGGTCAACCAGGTTTTTCCACTTTAAAGTTATTGTTTTATATGGGGAGACATTTGAGACTATTCAATTATCATGCTTCTCATGAAACTTTCAGTTTATTCTATTATTAATAGAGTCATATATTTTTATTTTACTCGATGGCTTATTATATTAGGTATCTTTTGCCGCATACCAAATTACCACAAATTTAGTGGCTAATAATAACATGCAACACACATTTATTATCTTGCAGTTCTTTGGGTCAGGAGCCTGGCCATGGCTGACCCAAATCCTTTGCTTCAACATCTCTCATAAGGCTGTAATCAAGGGGTAGGCCAGGGCTGAGGTCTCATTTGAAAGCGTGATTGAGGAGAGATCCACTTGCAGGCTTACATGTTTTTTGTTGTTGTCGTTGTTATTTGTTTGTTTGTTGCAGAATTCCTTTCTTTAAGGGCTATTGGACTGAGAGCCTCAATTCCTAGCTGGCTGTTGGTAGGAGGCCATGCTCAGTTCTTTGCCATGTGGACTACTTGCTTCATTAATACATCCAGGCCAAGAAGGCAGTAGTGTCTGTTAGTAAGATGGAAGTTACTGTTTTATGTAACTTAGAAGGTATTAGGCTGTCCCATACTTAGGGGCATCGATAGGATTACACAAGGGTTGTGAATGCCAAGAAGTAGGGATCATTGGGGAGTATGTTACATTTTGCCTACCACAGTTATAATCCATTATTATCATTATTTTGATATCTGATTTGTCTCAAATTTATCCTGTGAGAGCATTTCATATTGGCCCCATGTCATTTTGCCATGTCTCCGTTATCCTTTGAGTACCATGAGAAAATGTTCTTTGCTCATCTTAAACTTTTTCCTGCCCGAGTCCTGGATTCAGCCATTGTTCTAAGCAGCTTGGAGAGTGGTATTTAGGATCGTTAAATGTATTCATTGCTATTAGGGGGTTACAGTTAGTGAGCCTTCTCAAATGATAGAACGGGGGTGTGTTTTTGTGTACAGGTATCTCCTGCTTCATATCATTTTGCTTTTATAAAAGACCTACATTAGTACCTGTTTTCACTAACCAAAAGAAATCTGAAGGAGATTCTCACTTTTATGAAAAAAGGAGACAAGTAAAAGTAGCATTCGGTATTTGTTTTGCTGTCAGTTGTGGTAGAGGGAGCGTACTATTCCCTGGAGCAGTAAGAGCGGCACTGTCATGCTCCTTCTCCAAGAATTATACTCAGCATCTCAGCATCAAGCCTCCATAGCTTTATGAACATCTTTGCTTTATCTCCTTTTTTTTTTTTTAATTTTTTTTTTAACGTTTATTTATTTTTGAGACAGAGAGAGATAGAGCATGAACGGGGTGGGTCAGAGAGAGAGGGAGACACAGAATCTGAAACAGGCTCCAGGCTCTGAGTTGTCAGCACAGAGCCCGACGCGGGGCTTGAACCCACGAACCGCGAGATCGTGACCTGAGCTGAAGTCGGACGCTTAGCCAACTGAGCCACCCAGGCGCCCCTGCTTTATCTCCTTTTATTTTGTGTGTCCATTAGCAAGATGTGCTGTGAGGTATCAGAAGATCCTAGGAGAGGTTATTTTTTTTTGGGTCTGGGAACACTAAAAATGTTTCCATATAAATTCATGGTAATTCTTTCCTTGCTTTATGCCATTTTGGCTTACGAAAGGTTTCATAGGAACACTCTACTTTTGGATAGCAGTGGAAACCTGTATCTGTAATGTGTATGTATGTACACATACATATACATCATTTACTTAGAAATTTCTCCATGTACTGTAAGGTTTGAGCTCACAATATCTTTAATTGTAGTTGAGCAACATAGCATTCATTCAGTTTTTCTTTTCTGTATTTTGTAACTTTGATTATGAGAAATCTTGCTCCTATCCTCAGTATTTGATCTACCCCCTTATTTGATCAATCCTCCTATACAACTCATCTCCCGTTGCTAGTAAAAGGCTCTTCATCCCCCACCTCATATTCTGTGTGGATGTTTTCCTTACTCTTTAGGTTTCTGATTATTTGCATTGGGCTCCTCTCCCATTGGGTCTGAAACACTGTTTTGGGCCACTGCCCCTCCACCCTGCTTATCCCACTGGGTCTGAAACTCAGTGTTGGGCCAATATCCCTCCACTCTCAATGAATGTCTTCTGTTCACTTTGGGAACCCTTGCTGCCCTGCCTTCCTGCACTGCCCTGCCCTGCTCCATCACATCCCTCATCATCCTGCTCCTGCCATTCTGGTCCCCCATGTGGAAGCCTTTCTCAGTCCACTAGGGTGTGGTACCCCCTGCCAGGCCACCGTCTTGTGCATATTTTTTCCCTCACCCAGCTTGAGCTCTGACACTGTGGCAGGCCTCTAACCCCTCAGAGACACCTTTCTCATACTACTTGGACTCCAAAAGCCTGTATCGGGTCACTACAGCTACCACTTCTACCACTCAGCGGGATGCCCGCTTAGCCTGTTCTTACTTAATGGCTGTTGAATTTTTCAAGTAGGAAAGGAGACAAGGAAAGAGGAATAAAATTTTATTTAAAAAACCTCAATAGTATTTTTACAGCAAATGCTTTTAACCTAGTGCTTATGTAGAACTCAGTGATTCCCACATCTATGTAATCCTTACACGTTTATATCCAAGCTTTCATGCTAAATTTTTACATACTAGAGGTGTATTATCATGTCAAATTAATGATTTCTGAGCTTATCTAGCTCACTTTCCTCCTGCCTTGTCCAACGGTGCTACCACCATCCTTCTAGTCCTTCAAATTTGAAATCTTACAGTCATTTCTGACTGTACTCCTTCTTTCCTTATAGTCGGTCATTAAGTCCTGTTGATTCTTCTTTTGATGTACATTTATCTTCTCCATGGCCATTACTTTGATGATTACAACAGCCTCCTGGGTGGGATTCCTTTTTAAGTGCCATTTTTATGTGGGACTATCCTAGGTACTAAAATACCTAGTTTTGAATCCCATTTTTACTGCTTGCTAGGTACCCATCAACTTTTGTTAATTTATTTAACCCCTCTGGATGTTATTTACCTTGCTAGATTGTTTTACAGGTAAGTAAGATAATGAATTGTGAAAGAGCTTTATCTAACACCAGTCTAGTAAGATCTTCCAGTCTAGTAAGATTGGTGTTAGTAAAGTAACCATTGTTATTTTATCAGTGTTTTTACTATTCCATAAGTAAAAAATGTTTCTTTCTCTGTGGTATGTAGCTGTCCATGATCTCTCACCATAAGCTCACATTTATTGAGTATCTACTATGACCAGATACTGGAGATTAAAAAAATATATATATATATATATATATATGACTTATCTCTCTGAGGACTACAGGCTGATAGAGGAGCAAATATATAATTAAATTACATATAATAATAACAAGTGCTACAATAAAATTAAAGCCTGTGTCTGAAGTTTTCTAAATTTTAATTAAACTTATACAGCAGCTGTTGTCTAACACAATTTAATACATTCTTCTGTTTTTCCTTGCAGTTACTGTTTGTGTTGGTTAATTTATCTCCCTAAGATAGAGTGTAAACTACTTGAGAACAGGTCGTTGTTGTGGTGAATCTTTGGGTTTGGGTAGACAAACACATTAGGGTCTTATTTCTGTCATTGCCATGTAGTTACTGTAACTCTTCTGAACTCAAGTTTACTCTCGAGTTAAAGTGAAATATTAATAACCCTTTGACGTGGATTGTAGTCATTAAATGGTATAATGTATTTAAAGGGTCTAGCACAATTTATGCCTGATAAATTTTGGTTCTTCTCTTGTACTCCGTATGTATCCATTCTGGTAAAGAACAGTAAGTATTTGATTGACGGATTAATTTATTGATTCTATGGTCTGCGGTTCGCAATGGCTTCCCAGAACATTTTGAAATGCAAGTGACATTCATGGAATTCTGTTCTTAGTAATGATGCCAATTTATATGTTTTTTCTTTTGTACTCTTATTTTAATTTTAATTTTATCACAACCTTGTGCAATAAGGCTAGGCAGATACGACTATCCTATGTGACATGTAGAGTTTCATTTTTAAAGTGAGTGAACTCAATTGGGATTCTTAAGAGGCAATCATTGAATTTGTATAGGTAGATTCTGAATCTATTACATGGCCTATGGAATACTGTAGTTCTCTTGGCCTGACTTTTTAGTTGATATAGTAGTGAAAAGGGAATTCTTCTATTCCATGGCTTAAGGATACACAAACTCTCAATGCAGCAATCTTTTTATTGTTGATTATTATAGCTTCTATTACTCCTAGAAGTTGACCAACAGGGACCTGAGTTTAGGAGATTTTGTCATTCAGCTTTCATATAGTAAATGCTGAGGCCAGCCCTTTGCCTGCAGGGCTCTCTATCAGTGAAGAGGAACTGTGACTTTTCTCTAGGCAGCCAAGTAGGGGGAGGAGTCAAGGTTTTCAGTTTTTCTGTGAAAATGAATTTGTACTGTTGAACCTGAAGGGCACTCGGTAGTATATTCTTCTTGAAGCACTGGAGGCCCTTTGTTGCAACATTTCAATCTCTTTCTGATTCTTCCAAGTAGTAGAAAACATGTTCAAGGATTTTTTAAAATGCTGTGTCTGCTTTTCAAAAGCTGGTAAACTTACTCAGTTGGGTAACAGAATTCAGTTGTAATTATTATGGCCTTCAACTTTCTTTGATTTTGCAGAGTAGAGTTAGTTGGAATGAGGTTAAATGGAGAAAGCTGAAGAGACAAACATGTGCTGTGTAGGGCTGGATTTGTACAGGATGAAGGCACACGTATGATCTAAACTGTTGTATCTTTTGAGATTGCATAGGAGTAACATTTAAGGAGTAGGTCATTCACAAGCTCTTTAACAGTTAATAGAAATTAAATATTTAAATGTGAGGATGTAGTTGCTAGATTGCAGTTCTAAATTATTAGAACCTGCTTTTTTTTTTAAGTTTATTTTGAGAGAGACAGAGAGAGCACAAGTGGGGAAGGGGCAGAGAGCAAAGGAGAGAGAATCCCAAGCAGGCTCTGAGCAGCCAGTCCACAGAGCCCGATGTGGAGCTCTCACTCATGAAACCCTGAGATCATGACCTGAGCCAAAATCAAGAGTCGGATGCCTCATTGACTGAGCCACCCAGATGTCTCTAGAACCTGCCTTTTTTTTTTTTTTTAATGTTTACTTTTGAGAGAGAGAGAGAGAGAGAGCGCACACGTGGGTGCGCGAGCGCAGGAGACACAGGATCTGAAGCAGGCTCCAGGCTCTGAGCTGTCAGCACAGAGCCCGACACGGGGCTCGAACTCAGGAACAGTGAGATCATGACCTGAGCCTAAGTCAGACAGTTAACCAATTGAGCTACCCAGGTGCCCCACGAATCTGCTTTTTTTAATTAAAAAATTTTTTTAATGTAGAGAGAAAACCTTAGAAATTTAAATATTTTGCAGCCTAAACTTCAAGTAGAAAACTATTTGTTTTGTCTTCGGGGTTTTAAAGGTAAGCTTTAAAGGGGATTATATATTAAACATTGAAGGACAAAAGAAGTCTTAGATCTTTGTCAGAAATTAACCAATCAGGATAGCCCTGAATTATATAGAATACATAAGAATAGTAACCAAAGTGACACTCCTTTCCACCTGTTACTTACTTACTTCCACCTGTTACCCAAATTTCTTTTGATTTCCCCCTTCATTTAGAAAATACTCCTAAATGTGAAGATAGAAGGGAAAGAGGTAGAGTAGAAGTTACAGCCTATTCCATTAATTTTGTGATTAAATTTTTTTCTTCAATGTTTTTAAGTGGCATTTACCAGTATGGGTAAGATTAATTGTTATAATACAAACCAATTTTCAAATTGGTTTTTAAATTGAGCTATAATGTATAAAATCTTATGATAATGCTCAGATCTGACTATATGCAAGTGCAGTTTTCATACCCATACCAATTGTCTTGTAATAATGGAAAATGCATCCTCTGCGTGGTGTTTTCAAGTTAATGCTGTTTTAGAAATCATCCCAGTATATCTAGTGGCTTTTCTGAGTGTCTTTGTTTCATTATTGATTATAATTTTATTTTGAAATTTTAGTTTAAAGGGATGGGGTAAGTCCTTTCAAATTCTTAGTTAGGAGTTTCGATGGAGGATAGGGATGAATGAATAAGGAAGAGTGTTAGAATGAGTAATAGTAAGGAAGTTATAATAATTAATCAAGGACATACTGCAAAAATAACCCAGGATCTAATATAAAATGAAGGAGACAAAACATTACAAAAAGAGTGCCTTAAAAACTTACCAGGGAGTGTTCACAAATACAAACAAATATGCATAGTTAATAAAAAGGAAGTGATCATGCAGATGGCTTCAGTGTGGCATAAAGCGCATGAGCCGTATACCTCTTACGAAGGGAAGTAAAGCTGTCTTCCAGTGCTTACTGCTTTTTCGTTCTACCATTTCCTCTACTTTTTCCTCTACTGTATTTTCATTCTCTCTTTTTTATTCTCCCTTACTCTACCAGTTTTCTGAAATTCAGTCCCTTCTCCAGGATGAGACTTTCTTTTCTACCTGGCATACATAGAACTTTAACCAATTGCTTTATAATGTACAGTGTCTCTCATTAACCATGAGAGAAACTCTCAACTCTCAAAAACAAGTTTTTGGATTTTTGTGGTTTTGTTTTTTACATTAAAGATTTTAAACATAGAATAATTTAAGTTTGACAGAATGTCACTAGAATGGATTTTTGTCTCTTGTTCATTGTTCTATCCCTGGTCTCTAGAACAGTACAAAGAAAATGCTCAATGAATATTTGTTGAATAAATGACTAAAAAATTAGACTTATAAGGTTTTTTTAAAAATTTATTTTTTTAAGTAATCTCTATGCCCAACATGGGGCTTGAACTCACAACCCTGAGATCAAGAGTTGCATGATCTTCCAACTAAGCCAGGTACCCCTAGACTTAGACATTTTTTTTAACTTTTTTTTTTTTAATGTTTATTTCTTTATTTTGAGAGAGAGAGAACATGAGCAGGGGAGGGACAGAGAGAGAGAGGGAGAGAAGAAATCCCAAGCAGGGCTCCACACTCAGCATCGAGCCTGACGTGGTGCTCAATCCCATGACCTTGAGATCATGACCTAAGCTGAAATCAAGATTTGGATTCTTAACCAACTGAGCCACCCAGACACCTCTGACTTAGAATTTTTTTAAAAAAATGTTTATTTTTGAGAGAGTGAGTGAGCAGCGGAGGGGCAGAGAGAGAAGGAGAGAGAGAATCTGAAGCAGGCGCTGCACTGTCAGTGCAGAGCCCCATGCGGGACTTGAATTCACGAACTGTGAGATCATGACCTAAGTTGAAATCAAGAGTTGGACACTCAACCAGTGACTGAGCCACCCAGGTGCCCCTAGACTTAGAAATTTTTTAACATCATTTATTTAAAAAAATACTTTAGCGAAGAACTTTATAACCTCTGTGGTAGAGCAGTAATATGAAAACAGCGATTCTCAGGGAGAAAGAAACTTTTTTTGTCCTGCTCCCCCTTAATCTCTTCTCCCTATTGCCTTCTGACAATATGAGAATCTCTGCTACTGAGGCCTACTGAATGAGACTGAAATTAGTATAAATAGTTCTAAGGAGAGCTGAAGTAAATGGGAGGTGTACATTGGTAGGGTGAAAGGGAGAAGGAAATTACAGGTTCAAAGGATGGGAGTAAGATGGATATTTGAACAAAATATCAAGTTAGTTATTAGCTAGAGTGCCAGGGCCAATTGGAAGGACAGAGAAAGTGTTAATGTAGGCAGTAGGGAAAGATCAGATCAACAGAGTGCTTGGGTTTCATACAGTAGATAGAGGGAGCCATTATGAATTATTGGCGAGAGTGACATGATAGTAAGCTGAACACAATTATTCTACTTAGTTGCTCTTCATAAAATGGATGGATTATAGCTTGTGGTGAAGGAACATTGGGAACAGTGAACAAAGTCAGGAGATTGTTGTAGTAGTTGAAAGCAGCGTAGCTATTTTGGTTGGTGTGTTATCCAGTGATGCCTTTAGCAGATACCCTTCTTTGAAGTCTCATGTCTCCGCATTATGACCTAGGGATGGATGGAGGGAGGCAGGGCACTTAAAAAGCAATAGGCCAGTTTTCCCGTACCTACTTCTCTGCTTTCTAAATTCATGATCATGAATAAATACTTCAATTTTTCCTGGGTATCAGTCACCTTAATTGTAAAATGAGGAAATAATGACCTGAAAGCAGGATCTAGACCAGATCATTTTTTGGAGTCGTTTGCATTGCACACTTCTTATATCAATTATAGGGAGTGTGAGCAATAAATACCATGTTTTGTTTCCTAATATTAATTTCTACAACTAGGGTATTTTAAGAATAAAAAAGTCCTGGGCACCTGGGTGGCTGAGTTGGTTGGGCATCCGACTTCAGCTCAGGTCATGATCTTGCTGTTCATGAGTTCGAGCCCCACATCAGGCTCTGTGCTGCTAGCTCAGAGCCTGGAGCCTGCTTTGGATTCTGTGTCTCCCTGTCTCTCTGTCCCTCCCCTGCTCATGCTCTGTCTCGTCTCTCTCTCTCTTTTTGAAAATAAATAAACATTAAAAAAAAAGAATAAAAAAGTCCCATGATACTAAATATTTCAAAAGTTATAATTTCAAGTTTAATATTATGTGTATTGACTGCTATATTTTAAAATATGTATTCCTGTTTTTACATATGATCAGGTGTTTAGTTTTTTTAGTACTATTAGATTGTAATAGCACACAAGTTGATGGACCAAACCTCCGGTGGGGATACATTTAGAGAAACTTGAAGCATGTAAAAATTCTTTTAAAAGATATATTATTTTATAAGATTATAGGAGCAGTAACACTGATAGTGTTTAATTAATGTTACTAGAAATCATTTCTACTCTTTTTTGCTACTGAATACACTGTGTATATTTATACTCACACATAACTTCCTGTTTAGGAGGTTTTAATACCAGTAACTTTTTTGGGTTCTTTCTCTTTTTCTCTTTCTTTCTCTTTTTCCATCCTTGTCTCTCTTCCTTTGTTGTTTTCCCTTCTGTTTGAGTTGCCCCCCCTCCCCGCCCCCCAATCCATCTGGAAAGATGAAGAGGCAGCTGCTATGGTAACTATGCATTTCGGTTAATGAATAGCAGACTAACAAGATACATAAAACATATGCAAACTGTGCAGAGTTGGTCGCTGTCAAAGCTGTGGGGGTATGATACTTTCTCTTTTCCTCCTCCCCACCTTCTAAAAAACACCAACTTTTCTCTTGTATTTTGTTTTCTAATTTACCATTCCTAATAATGAAATGCTACCATGAAGGGTTCCTTTTGCTGTTTAGTCTGTGCAGTATCTCACCCTGTGGTGAATTCATGGGAGATGAGTTGAGGTGTAGAGAGAAAAAGAATTGATTATTGGATTAAGAAGTAGATTTCCTTTGGACTCCTACGTAAAAGAACAGAGAAAAAAATTTCACTAGATATTTGTTTCTTTGATCTGTAACCTCCTTTCTTTCCCCTTGCCTTTTGGCCACTAGTGCCCCTTTTGAGGTTCTCTCTGGGGTTAGAACTTGTAAGCAGTATGTTTCTTGAATATGTTTCTATCATAAAGGCCAGCTGCGACTGGAGTATTACATTCAGCCAAGCTTTGAAAATTCCTGTAATCTGTGCCATCCTGTCTCATACTGTCCCATCTCATAGTTGTCCTCTCTCTGCAGTGCTCTATGCCCAGGTCTCTGTGGCTGGGCTGCTCCAGCCTGGCGGACAGCATGCCTTCGCTGCGATGCCTGTATAACCCAGGGACTGGCGCACTCACAGCTTTCCAGGTACTTTCTCTGTCTCTGTGGGTTATTTGCGGGCATTAGTGTGTATGTCTGATTCATTAGCGTGTCCTCGTTCTTTCTTGTGCTCTACTTATGTTCACTTTCTCTCCTTCATATTGCCTGTATTTCACATCACTCAGTACTCTTTTAATTATTATTTTTTAATGTAGACCCAGACCATTCCACTCTTAAGACAATTTTATTATCGTGATTGGTTTGCCAGAATTGACATAGCACAACTTGACTGTTTTCATATCTAGTGGAAGTATGATAGTGAATTTTAAAGTAATTTCAACAAATAGTGTTTATTATGTAATGTTTGTTCTGGACCTACATAAAGCCAATTAATGTAATTGATTAATTAATTACAGCCAGTTGCCTGAACACGTTGTGTTTTTCTTATGATTACTAAAAATAAAAAGTGCTCTGTTCAGAGTGTCTCCTGGTTGCTATACAGCTATATATATATTTTGGGGTAAGATCTGTGTTTATTTATTTCTTGACTAACAAGTCTAGTTTCAAGGTGAAAAGGCCTTTTAAAGACCTTTGAGTATAATATTTAGCTTGAAACAGTCCAGCTTGTCTTGCATGAACGGACAGATTCTAGTTCCCTTCAGCCTTTCTTAGAGAATATCAGGACAGTTCTAGGATGTGAAAGAAATCTATAGAGAGAATGAAAAATTTGTAGAGAAAAATGTAAGAAAGCACTTGATGCTCGTAGCTTACAAATCTGGGTACTATATATTTTCTTGGTAGAAATGTTATCTATCCACCTCAGGTATTTGCAGTTTGTGTTTAGCATTTGATAGCAATACACAACAAGTTAGCTTTTGGTTTGTTTTTAACCTTTGTAGCTCATATTCTATTTAGAAGAATTCCAAAGGCAAGTTATAAGTAAGCATCAGAATGCGTAGACTATCGTCTTAGAAGAGACAAAGTTAAGTGTTCCACATTTTGGATTGTGCTGACAATTGCTAGTCTTTAATGATACAATTTTAGTGGTGATAATGCTAGATATTTGTATTTGTTCTTTGCAAAATAGAATATTAAACTTCCTTTGCTTGTCTTAGGAGATACAATATAGGAAAGTGCATAGGCCTTAAAATTAGTTAGATCAGGGCTTACATACTGTCTTTGTCACTAGTATGGTCTTGAGCAAGCCATTTCACTCTAATCCTTGTGTTCCTCATCTGTAAACAGAGACTGCAGTAAAGGCGTGCAGTAAACGGTTGCTGTTTTTATCATCTTCATTATTATTAACATTACCACTATTACTGTTAGAGAATGCTACTTTCCTATCAATTTATTTCAAATATTGTAAATTTTTTTTACCACATGTCATATTGATAAAGTTTCTGCTTTTGAGGAACTCCTGGTCTAACCTGTGGGTTTTTAATCTTGTTTGGGTTGTAATAAGTTTAGCCAAACTCCAAACTCCAAGAGAATAGTCACTGCAAGACTGCCCTCATTTCAGACACCAGTTGCAAGTTTAGGAGTCCCCTTGACCACATTCATGCTTGAGAATTCACTAAAAAGGACTCACAGAACTCACTGAAAGCTCTTAGAATTTATTACAGGGTGAGGAGACAGGTTAAAATTAACCAAAGGAAAGAGACACATAGGGCAGATTCAAGAGGGGACCAAATATAGAACTTCCTGTCATTATCTCCATGGATTCAGGAATGGCGTTACTGCCTCCTGGCCACAGTATATGACAGTACAACACAGGGTATTACCAGCTAGGGAAATTTACCCAAGTCTTTGGTGTCTACAGTTTTGTTGGGGCTCAATTACAAACTGCCTGCATGGCCGACTGTTAGTCTCTAGCCCCTCCTGTAGGTCACACTAATGCTTTTTGCCTCAGTTTCCTCTCTGGATAGGAATTGATAAAGTATGGTTCAGAGCCCCCACTCTAAATCCCATTTGTCCAATGGCCAGAAGCCGCAGGAAGAAAGACACTTCTGTTAGGTAAGAAGTTCCAGAAGCCTAGATACCACTTCCCGATAGCCAAAGGAAAAGGCCATGCCTATCTTTGATAAGGTTAATCCTTCACTACACAGGTGTTACGGACTACTTTGAGAATCTAATGAGCACTATTGACCTTGGGAAAAACTGCATATGGCACATAGGCAAAATTTTATTTAATAGTTATGTGTATGATTATTATATTTATATTAAATCACATAATCCTCAAAGTATTAACTCCCAAACTGAAAAATCCTATCACAGAAATATAGAGGAGCTGTAAGAATACATAAAAGAGGAACTTGATCTAACCTGAGGGTGAGGGTAAGGAAAATCAGGTAATGTTTGATTGAGTTAAGGTCTAAAGGGTGAGTAGGAATTAACTAGGCAAAAGAGGGGAGGGGAACACATTTCAGGCTTAAGGAAGAGGCAATGCAAAGGCTCTGGAGACTGGTGGAGCTTGTTGCATGTAAGGCCTCTACTGAAAAAACACTATTATTTTAGAGAATGAGGAGAATGGAGCTAGGAAAGACTGGGAAGTTTGATCATGCAGGATTTGTGGGCCAGGTTAGTCTTGATGCTAAGAAGAGCAGTAAGCTGTCGAAAGGACTTAAACACAAGTTTTGATTTCCACTTTAGATGTATTAACTCTAGCTATCACAAGGATGATTTCAGTAATTGAAGAGACAGATTGTGGTCGTTTGGTTTTGGTCTGGAACTCCTTTGCATTCTAAAAAATTATTGAGGCCAGCAGAATGCTTTTGTTTATGTGGGTTATATGCACTGATAGTCACTATTTGAAATTAGAACTGAGAAAAAATTTAAGTATTAACTTATTAAAGTATCTGTAATAAATCCGTTACATGCTAGTGCAAATAATGTCTGGATTAATGAAAGGCAGCTGGATTCTCATTTCTGTTTCTGCAATCTGTTGTGTTGTGGTGTTTTGGTCGAAATATATGAAGTATCCAGCCTCATACAGATATATAGTTTAAAAAGAGAGGGGTGCTTTAATACCCTTTTCAGTTAGTAATTTCTTTATTATTTTTTTTATGTTTTTTTTTGTTTGTTTGTTTGTTTTTGATTTTGACAGAGAGCGAGCAGGGGAGGGGCAGAGAGAGAGAGGGAAACCCAAAATCCGCAGCAGGCTCTAGGCTCTGTGCTGACTCATGGATCATGAGATCATGACCTGAGCTGAAGTCAGACGCTTCACCGACTGAGCCACCCAGGCACCCCAGTTAGTTGTAATTTCTTAAAGATGAGTTACAGTATAGAATCTAAAACGTACACACTTTTTGTGTTCTGTTACATTAAGATGCATTGGTCTCAATCTTTTCAACAAATCATGCTGGAGCAATTGGACATCTATGTCTAAGATAATGAACCTCGACTATTACATTGCACCATATATAAAAATTAACTCAAATTGGATCATAGACCTATATATAAGCTAAAATTACAAAACTAATAGGAAAAAATGAGGGAGAAAAAAGTCATTGTGACTTTGGGTTGGGCAAACACAGTGAGATACTACTGCATTACTACCACATGCCTCTTCTCACCCTGGATGTAGGGATTGGGAATTCAGTAGACCCTAGGTTTAGACCCACATCCTAGTTTAATATGAGAGATGTTGGGCTAGAAAATTCCTTGAAAGCAGAAGCAATCTTTTGTATTTATCAGTTGACCTTCACAGTGTTCTGTAGAGTGATTTTTAGTATTTGGGGGGAATGATTTGAACTATATTAGACAGTGTTAAATAACATGCGATTAAAAATTGTGTAAGTTAGGGGCACCTGGGTGGCTCAGTCGGTTAAGCCTCCAACTTCAGCTCAGGTCATGATCTCACAGTTCATGAATTCGAGCCCCCTGTTGGGCTATGTGCTGACAGCTCAGAGCCTGAAGCCAGCTTCAGATTCTGTGTCTCCCTTTCTCTCTGCCCATCCCCTGTTCATTCAATCTCCCTCTCCCTCCCTCTCTCTCTCTCAAAAAATAAATAAACATTAAAAAAATTTTTTTAAAGCATATAAGTTAAAATCATCTGACTTGCACACCAAGATACCAAAAAAATTCAAATTTTCATTTTATCTAAAGCAGTCTGAATCTCAGGTCAGGTAGGAAAGAATTCTGCAATTTACTGTCACTCTCAGGACTTTCTCTATTTGGTCTTTTTCTTTTTTGTTTTTTAAGATTTTATTTTTTAAGTAATCTCTACCCCCAACATGGAGCTGAAACTCACAACCCCAAGATGAAAACTCACATGTTATACTGACTGAGCCAGCCAGGCGTCCCTTTCTGTTAGCTCTTAATTAAAAATCAACAAATACCTATTTAAAAAATATTTTTAGTCTCCTTGTAAGTTACCACTTCTGGAATATAATTGGAGGGATGTTGATTTAGTGATTTTGCTGGAAAAATCAGGAATAAATTGGGTGTATGGACCTTGAAGTATATTGCAGGAGTGAAATTGTGTGGCACAGGCAGAAAAGAGGTGCTTAAGAAACATTTTAGAAAAGCAGGCCAAAGGCTATTTTGTAGTGTTGTGGTTATGAGCTTGGGCCTTGGTGCCAGACTGCTTGAGACTTGTGCTTGGCTCTGTCTGTGTGTGACCTTGGGCAAGTGCTTGACCTCTCTATACCTCAGTTTTTTAAATTGGGAAAATGGGGATAATAATAGTACTTATCTCATACAGTTGTTAACATTAAATGAGTTATGTTAAGTCCTTAGAACAGTGTCTGGCACATGAATGAGTTTTATATTATTGGGAAAATGTACAGAAGAATAGGTTTGGAGACTTTCAGCAAACACTGTTTTCACCTTGTTATAAAGCAATATACTGTTCAATAAATTCTTATTTTTTTTTCATTCCTTATAGCCCAATTTTGTATCATAGGGAGCCTACTCTTGGTTCAGGGACTGATGAAAAAATTTTGCTTTTCTCAATATTACTGTAGGTGTGAATGTTTATTTTTCTTATTATGTCTTACGTAGCAAAAATGGAAGACATGAGCTTATATACCAGTTTTATTCTATTAATTCAATAATTCTATGACAGGGTCAGTGTGCACAGATGCTCAATATTACTGGCTGACGAATTAGCAAGATGCAGCATTTACGTCTTTTCTGTTCCTACTAGAATAAAACATTCCTAGTACATTTACGTCTTTCTGGTTTGGGTTTTATTTTACTTATTTAGATTTTTATTAATGTAAAATTTACACACAAATCTGAAGTGTACTGAGTTTGACATTTATACATTTATGTAACCTCATTCTCAAGACATAGAATATTTGCATAATCTGAGAAAGTTTCTTTGTACCCCCTTCCAGTTAGTACTCATCCCCCCTATGCAATTACTGTTCTGATTTGCCACTAAGATTGTTTTTTTCCTGTTCTTCAGCTTTATATAAATGCACTCATATAGCATACATTGTTTTGTGTCTTTTTTCTTTTGACCAATATGTTTTTGAGTTTTGTCCATTTTGTTGTTTATCAGTAATTTATTCTTTTTTATTGCTGAATATGTTCTATTATATTACTATACCACAATTTATCTGTTTATTGATAGACATTTAGATTATTTCCATTTTTTGACTACTATGTATAAAGCTACTGTATACAGTTTGTACAAGTCTTTTTGTGGACATGTGTCTTTATTTCTCTTGGTAAGTGCCTAAGAATGTAACTGCTGGGTCGGGACACCTGGGTGACTCCGTCTGTTCAGTGTCCAACTTCAGCTCAGGTCATGATCTCGCGGTTCATGAGTTCAGGCCCCACATCGGGCTCACTGCTGTCAGCCTGTTAGCACAGGGCCCGTTTGGGATCCTCTGTCCCCTTCTCTCTACCCCTCCCTCACCTGCGCTCTCCCAAAAATAAATAAACATTTCTAAAAAAAGAATGTAATTGCTGTGTCATAAAATAAAGCATATTTTTAACTTTAAAAGAGACAGTCAAATGGAAACAGCCCAACTGTCCATCAACTGGTGAATGGATAAAGAAGATACGGTATGTATGTGTATATATTTGTGTGTGTGCGTGCGTGCGTGCGTGCATGCGTGTGCGCGCACACACACACAATGGAATATTACTCAGTCATAAAAAAGAATGAAATCTTGCCATTTGCAATGATGTGGATGGAGCTAAAGGCTAGAGAGTATTATGCTAAGCAAACTAAGTCAGAGAAAGACAAATACCGTATGATTTCACTCATGTGGAATTTAAGAAACAAACGAACAAAGCAGCAAGAAAAAAAGAGAGAGAGGCTAACCAAGAAACAGACTCTTAAGTATACAAAGAGAACAAACTGATGGTTACCAGAGGGGAAGTGGATGTGGGAGATGGGTTGAATAGATGATGGGGATTAAGGAGTGGTGTATGGAAATGTTGAATCACCATTACATCTGAAACTAATATTACAATGTATGTTAACTAACTGGAATTTAAATTTTAAAACTTAAGAAAAGAAGGGAGACAGCCAAGTATTTCTTCAAAGTGATTATCCCTGAAGGAATACTCATTTTACTAATATTGCCAAATGTGTGTAACGAAGTGAGTTGGTAATAGCTTCATGATATTTTTTTTCTTTGAAATTATGTCATTTCTTTAGTAAGTTTGAAGTACCTTCAAAGTCAAAATTCAATGACAACAGAAGAAGAAGAGCCTTGGAGTCATTATTTAGTTTGTTGGGTTATCTTCAGTAACTCATATGGAAATGGCAACATTGAGATGGTTTGATTAATTAACATTTCACATCACGCATTTTAAACTAGTCACAGAAAAGATTGTGAAAATACTGTTTAAATGGATTCTATGAGGACGTGGTTAATTTGAACATATTTTCATTTTCATCATTCCATTGGTTTGTCCTGGAAAGTATATGGATAATTAAGAGGATTTCTGTTGATTAACAGTGGATGTATTTCATGGAATCGTTTGCTCATCCTCAGCAAGTGGTGATCTTATGATCTGATATTAAATGAAAATGAGCAGTAGAAAGAAAGTGCTTAAAAATAACTGGGTAATTAAGATTCTTTATTTTCTTTAGACATTGAAAGAGAAGAGAAATTGTAACATTAAAAATATAACTAGATTTATATGGCCTTACAGTATTTCAGGTGTCAAGTATAGCTATGACATTTTAAGGAAATCTTGAGCTAAATGTACCATATAATATTTTAATATTAGTAACGGTCCCTTGTCAAAGGTTGAAATTGTTTGGGGTTGACTTTAGGAGAGACAGTGTATTTTATTGTTTAAGAATATTTAGAGGTCTGGGGCACGTGGGTGGCTCAATTGGTTGGGTGACTGACTTCAGCTCGGGTCATGATCTCACTGTTCACGGGTTGGAGTCCCGCGTCTGGCTCTGTGCTGACAGCTCAGAGCCTGGAGCCTGTTTCGGATTCTGTGTCTTCCTCTCCCTCTCTGCCCCTTCCCCGCTCGCACCCTGTCTCTCAAAAATAAATAAACGTTAAAAAAAAAAAAAAGAATATTTAGAGATCCACTAAATCTTGCCATCTACCATGGAACAATACTAGGAAAATTAAGCATTTTTCAAAATGTCCGTGTGTATGTATATGTATGTATGGAAGACTTCATTTTATAGTTGAGGTTAAATGGCAATATGGATTATCACCCTGAATGTAAACTGACATTCAAATCTGACCAGAAAATAACACCATAAGGAAAATTTTCCCATGACAAAAATGCTTACTAGCCCTAGGTGATGGCCTCCTCCACAGCATTGTATATGGATAATCTCAGTACAGCATAATTTCTGTATAATAAAGAATTTGGTTCTTTTTGTGTATATGTTGACATTTGACCTATGTTTATCCCAGCCATAGTCTTTGCATTAGGAGTTAGCATGTAGTGGCAAATAAAAAATGCTTTTATTTTGTGTGTGTGTGTGTGTGTGTGTGTGTGTGTGTGTGTGTGTGGCAGGGGTGGGGAGACACACGTTTCCCCCTACTTATAAAACCAATTTATTGTTTGTTGTAGAACATATAAATTATTTGGTAAATATATAAACAAGAAAATATCGCCCATAATCCTTGCACTGTAAGATAATCATATGTTAGCTTCCTTCAGTTTGGAATGACCTCCATTTGTGGATATATGCACACAGGCATGTCTTGCAAATGCAGTTTAGCTTTAAAATATTTTTTATTCCATTTTATTGTAAAATTACAAAATACAAAAATTAAAATTTTAATATTGTAGAAAATACAGACAAGTAGAAATAAGAAAGGAAATGGTTTTCTTTTAATTTTTTTTTTTTTTTTTATGTTTTATTTTTGAGAGAGAGACAACACGAGCAGGGGAGGGACAGAGAGAGGGAGACACAGAATCTGAAGACAGGCTCCAGGCTCTGAGCTAGCTGTCAGCACAGAGCAGAAAGGAAGTGAAATGTTTTTGTTTTTGTTTTTAATTTTTAAAATTTTTACTTACATCCAAATTAGTTAGCATATAGTGCAACAATGATTTCAGGAGTAGATTTCCTTAATGCCCCTTACCCATTTAGCCCATCCCCCCTCCCCAAATCCCTCCAGTAACCCTGTTTGTTCTCCATATTTATGAGTCTCTTATGTTTTGTCCCCCTCCCTGGTTTTATATTATTTTTGCTTCCCTTTCCTTGTGTTCATCTGTTCTGTGTCTTAAAGTCCTCATATGAGTGAAGTTATATTTGTCTTTCTCTGACTAATTTTGCTTAGCATAATACCCTCTAGTTCCATCCATGTTCCATCTTGCAAGTGGCAAGATTTCATTCTTTTTGATTGCTGAGTAATACTCCTTTGTATATGTATACCACGTCTTCTTTATCCATCCATCCATTGATGGACATTTGGGCTCTTTCTATACTTTGGCTATTGTTGATAGTGCTGCTATAAACATTGGGGTGCATGTGCCCCTTCAAAACAGCACACCTGTGTCCCTTGGATAAATACCTAGTAGTGCAATTGCTGGGTCATAGGGTAGTTCTATTTTTAGTTTTTTGAGGAATCTCCATACTGTATTCCAGAGAAGCTGCACCAGTTTGCATTCCCACCAGCAGGGCAAAAGAGATCTTTCTCCGCATCCTCGCCAACATCTGTTGTTGCCTGAGTTGTTAATGTTAGCCATTCTGACAGGTGTGAGGTGGTATCTCACTGTGGTTTTGATTTTTATGTCCCTGGTAATGAGTGATGTTGAGCATTTTTTCATGTGCCGGTCAGCCATCTGGATATCTTTTTTGGAGAAGTGTACTATTCATGTCTTTTGCCCATTTCTTTACTAGATTATTTGTTTTTTTGGGTGTTGAGTTTGATAAGTTCTTTATAGATTTTGGATACTAACCCTTTATGTGATATGTCATTTGCAAATATCTTCTCCCATTCTGTTGGTTGCTTCTTAGTTTTGCTGATTGTTTCCTTCGCTCTGCAGAAGCTTTTTATTTTGATGAGGTCCCAATAGTTCATTTTTGCTTTTGTTTCCCTTGCCTCCAGAGACATGTTGAGTAAGAAGTTGCTGCGGCCAAGATCAAAGAGGTTTTTGCCTGCTTTTTCCTTGAGAATTTTGATGGCTTCTGGTCTTATATTTAGGTCTTTCATCCATTTTGAGTTTATTTTTGTGTGTGGTGTAAGAAAGTGGTCGAGGTTCATTTTTCTGCTTATCGCTGTCCAGTTTTCCCAGCACCACTTGCTGAAGAGACTGTCTTTATTCCATTGGATATTCTTTCCTGCTTTGTCAAAGATTAGTTGGCCATACGTTTGTGGGTCTATTTCTGGGTTCTCTATTCTATTTCATCGG
Organism: Panthera leo; assembly: GCF_018350215.1. Taxonomy (NCBI): domain Eukaryota; kingdom Metazoa; phylum Chordata; class Mammalia; order Carnivora; family Felidae; genus Panthera; species Panthera leo. Next base: position 59,429,808 of record NC_056689.1, read on the forward strand.
TTTGAGTGACTGTTTTTGTGCCACAGAAAAGAAATGTTTTAAGTGTCCTTGTGGATATTACCACTTTATTGAAACTAATACTTTCCAGATTTTAACTATGTCATATTCTTGTTCAAATTCTACATTTATCAGCTGGTTACATTGATTTTAGTCAGTTTTTATCTCATGGCCAGTTGCTTACATGTTTGTAAGTTGAACGTAGTTTGAAGTTGGCTTAATTGATTGGCTTGCCACCACTTTCCTCTCACGTAATTCTTAGCCATTTCAAATTTACAGTTCTCCAAAAGTGCTATGTTCTCTTATATATATCTGTGTCTTTGCGTGTTCTGTTCTACCTGGAGAACCCTACAGAAAACACCTGTCCTCCCTAACTAACTCCTACCTCCCACGTTTATCTACCTGACTACTTACTAATCTTCATGATTCAACTCAAGTAGTTTTACCTCTAGGATAAAGGTCCTCACTGATCTTTTCATCCTCCCCCTTAATCTCGTTGGAGCATCTGTACCCAGGGCATACAATGGATACCTCTGTCATAGCACTGATAAGCTTTTGCAGTTGTTCCCTCACTAGACTGAGTTTCTTGAGAGTAGGATTATGTTCATTTTATATTTTCAATGTCAAGTACAGTGCTTGATACAAAGTATGTGCTTTAGGATTTTTTGCGGAACAAATGACTTAAATAATTTGAAGAAAACTATCAAATAACATATATAAAGTGGGAGAAGTGAAAGCATTGAATTGCCAGTGGTACCTACACATACATACACACTACTGTTGTGCATTCAGAAAGAAGTCATGATAATTAAACATTTCAAAGACCACACATTTACATGGAAACAAGGAAAACACGCTGAATCTGATTTATGGGTAGTCTTCAAATTTTATACATTTGGCTTTCATACAGCTCACACTATGATGATACCCTCTGAATTGGATTTTGTATGCTGAATTTGGACTCTTGTTGATGAACAAATGCACATTTCCAGCTATTAAATAGTGGCACTGCCAATGCCAGCCAGTAAACAGTTTGGTTTCGATGATTCAGCATCTTTATCAACACAGCAGTGTATGTTTGAACAATTATTTGACTATTTTATTGCATTTTATCCTTATTTTATGAAGAATAGACACTGGGAAAATTAAAATGATGATAGTAGTGATAAACAACAGTCTAGAGAAGGTAGAATTCATCAAGCATACTGAAAGTGACCCTTCAGGCTTGATGAGGCACAAAATTAAAGTACATGTGCAAGATGTTGGAAATATATTATTGAAGATCATTTCTTAAAAATAAAGTATAATTGTAGATTTTAAAACATTTTAGCTAACATTGGAATTTACTGTTCAGCTTCTACCCTTTGCAAAGTTTGTATGAATTTCACTAAGAAAAGGAGAGATGAACTGAGTTTGCTGCATTTTACTCTATCCTGGAAATAGGTTTTCTTGGAGGAATCATTAGGACTGATTTGTCTTTTTAAAAAAAAAATTTTTTTTAATTTATTTTTGAGAGAGAGAGAGAGAAAGGAAGGGCGGGAGGGAGAGGTAGAGAGAGAGGGAGACACAGAATCCCAAACAGGCTCCAGGCTCTGAGCTGTCAGCACAGAGCTCGACGCGGGGCTCAAACTCACTCACAGACCGTGAGCTCTTGACCTGAGCTGAAGTCAGATGCTTAACCGACTGAGCCAGCCAGGTGCCCATGGATCGATTTGTCTTTTAAGATGCCCACTTTGGTTATTTAAATACTCCAGTTATTTCAAGTTTTGTTATAATAGATTCCTCCATTGCTGAGTATTTTGACATGCCTGTGATGCTGGTAATGTTCATTTACAGGCTAATGTGCAACATTATCTAATGTTTAGAGTAAACCAAATCAAAATCATTTTATTGTGAGACAATCATTTCCTTTAAAATTTTTTTTTTCCCTAATGGTTCTGAAAAATTAAACTCTTCATAAAGTGGGCTTACCCTTTATGTTAAATAATGTTGGATTTTCCCTAATTGCTCTAAATTCAACATGACCTCTGATGGCAGAAGGGAGAGTACAGGTACGCCAAGGGGCCTGGGATTGCCTCAGTGTAAGAAGCACAGACTGGAGGAAGGAATTGATGAAACCTTTAAGGGTGATGGGAGCCTCTGTGGATGTACTGTCCTTATCAGACAAATTCTTGCTATGGGCAGTTAAGACTCACCTGTATCCTCTGAAGAAGTATGTATTACTTTCTTTATATTCCAAGATTACCTTCTTGTTATTCTCCTTTTTGTGCTGAGTAGAGGCCAGAGTATCACAGGAGTTCTTTCTCTGTTCTTCAGGAATCATTGTTGGTTGTTTTGTGACTGCCACAGCTATTTGTACCTTCTTTCACTATTCTGCTTTATGTGGTAGTGTTTTATTGTCTTGCTGTCCTTCCTTGTGTTAGTTTCTAGACTTGGTATTTTATGTGGACTGTCAAGATATGCAGTCTTGGTACATCGGCAGCATTCAGGAAACTTTTTTTGTCATTTTTCACGAAGAGAGAAACCCAGGTTATTTATGACAGCCTCATGGTGGGGGGTGGGGGGGGGGACCCATCTCTTTACTTGTTTAGCTGCATAGGCCTCTAAGAATTGCAATACTTTACTATTGGGAGGTGATACCCATGAGTTTTGTTTTTCCTGAGAGTGATGTTGAGTAGCTTTGAGATTTTCTATATTCTCTGTCCCAGACCTCTGGAGACCAAGTCTGTTATATTTTGAAATAGTTATTTGGGTCTAGGATGTAGTACATCATTATGGAACAGCATGTTGCAGCGTACCTTCCCCTGTTGGGTTATCTGTCATCCGCCTTTTAAAGTTCTCAGGTGTACCATTCAAATCCTTAAGACCTTTGTTGCAAACCTAGTATCTGTGTCTTGATATGAATTAAATTGGAATTTTGTGTCCTGTAAAACTGACATTAAAAAAGAGTATATCCATTTTCTTATATGATCCTTCAGCAAAACGTTCAGGTCTTAGCCTGATTTGGTTTAATTTTTTTGTGTTAGAGGTCGTAAACAGAAAGGGAAGAGTAAAGAGATAAGTACTTGTTTTGTTTTCATGTTTCACACACACATGAATATAGAGAGAGCACTATTTCCAACTAGTAAATATAAAGCTTTTGTGTAGCATGGAAAGTTTTATATTTGAATGAAAACACATGATCAGTTTTACTAAAAAATAGTTGCTATTGTTCATTGCAATTTCTACCCTTTGCGTGAGCCGTGTTTTTTGGGGGGAGTGCCTGTTTCTTAACATGTAATAAAACGTAAGGGAAATTTCTGGTATAATATTTGTATATTTCTCCTAGATTTTTAAATTGGCAGGTCATTAATTTTTTTAAGCATTTCAGTTGCAGCATAGTGCAGTCCTTTGGGGGGAATTGGTAAAATGAGGATAAAATGGGTACAGGATTCCAACAGCTTGAAAATAACACAGTATTTGACCAAAATCTCTTTTGTATTCCCTATTCTGGTTCTATTCCAGTAGTCCTGGAAATGTGCCTATGGACTATTTACAGTGAGATTATAAAACTGAATCATGATTTTGGCGAATAGAAGCCAGAGCATGTGGCTCCAGCACCCCAGCTGGCAGTAAGCTCTCCCTAGGTTTATGAATGTAGTTAGATGGCCCCCAACTGTTTACAAGACAGCAGAGGTGAGGTCTTTGATTGACAAGTCAGAAATGCATTATATCATTCTCTCTGCCAGTCTCTGGTTCATGCTGTTAAAAATGTCAGCCTCCAAGTTTGAATGGCAGCCTGAGGGCCTTAGAAGCTTTTTGTTTTCTGAGATGGAAACACAAATTGGATGTGTGCCTGAGCGCTTCATCCTGGGCTGTAATTTCATCTTTTAGCTAAGAACCACAAGGTACACGAGCAAAGCACCCTGTAAACAATAATACTGTGGAAAAAAAAATAAACAAGGTCGTGTTTCTGGTACGTTGATCCGATGGTGTCCTGACCTCTATCACGTTGAACATCTCCACTCTGATTGCTGTTCCCTTTGGCATTACAATGAGAGAAAGAGAGACTGACATAGGAGGAAAAGATTTAAAGTTGCAGTGTCGTTGCACATTCCTTGTATTGGCTATGAAATATTGAACTGTCAGAATGTGACACTTGGTTTTTTAAGCAACCTCTCTTGTTTGAGGTGTTTGCAGTTCATTCCTTTCTCCCCCATTTGTCTGCTCTCATTGATAGGGTTGGAGGTGGTTGCCTTAAATGCATGAAAAGGGACAATGTTAAAGAGAAGTGGTGCTGATGGAGCCAAATAAACTTCACCCTGGAATAGAAGTGCCGCCTGTGAGGCATGGGCAAAAGCAGACTGAAGTTGGGTTAGCTCATTAATCTGGGGGTTTATGGAACACTGCATAAGGAAGTTTAGGAAGAATTGGTTTAGGTCTTGGTTCTATTTTTTTGGAGGCAGGAGGTTGGGAAGGCAGTAGTGGGTAAAGATAAGAGATGGGATAACATGGTTTGTTAAACTGATAGCCAACTACATAACAGTATTGTCAGTGAAGTCAGAATTAACGCAGCTATGTTATTTATTGCTCTAATTATCCACTGTCTTTAGGAAGTGGTTCATTATGAAAGACTTAGAAGTTCAGTAAGAAAAATATCGTTTTTTAATGTGCAAAATTCATATTTATTGTAAGGTTGATGATGACGAGGTCATATGGAAAGAACCATTATGTTTGTATTAGTACAACTTAATGGCACATGAATAGAAAATCTTGGTTGCAAAAGCCAAACCATAGTTTTCTTGGTAAATATTTTCTAGTTGTAGAATGTGTTTTCCATTGCTATTTGTTTTAAGATGCTATTTGTTTATCTTAAAACAACAAATATTTTTTTAAAAAATTTTCTTCTTAAGAAAACAGCACTGTTAATAGATGTGTGCTGTTATCTTAATCCATTTTGGGGCATAGACCTTACCAGTAAAGTTTTAAGTGAGAATGATATTTTGTAATTCTTCTGGAGAATGAAAAAGTAGGAGTTTGTGTTGAAAGTACTTGAATTAACACTATTTGGGTGTGTGTGTGTGTGTGTGTGTGTGTGTGTGTGTGTGTTTTAACATTATCGATGGTTTTAAAGGACATTTGTTTCTCTTAGCTCTCTCCGTCTACAAATGTGAAAGGCAGGAGAGCTGCTCTCTATCACGAATACATAGTGAAATGCACTGGAAAAATGGTGGTAATCATTTTGGACATTTCTTAATTCCCTCCTTTGAGGTCATGCTGGAAAGAGAGGAGATAATAATTGTAAAATAATGTCCTGCTCTCCTGTACCCAGAATTATGTTTTCACTTACAAAATACAGCGCAAGACCAAAGGGAGAAACATTGAGAATTAATTACTGTTGTTTTAAGTATTGCTCTCTATTTTTAAAGCATAAATATTGATGTAGATATGCATTTCAGCTGTGCTGTGAGAACCCACTCTCTTGACTCAGTTGGGACGGGGGGTTTCAAAAATCATTCTCACAGAAATTGATTTCTCATTGTCTGATTTCTTGAGGATGAATAAAAACAAACCATTCTGTTCAATGTGGGAAGAATAAGAGTTATGCAAGCGCTTATCAAAGAAATAAGGCTATAAATATGTACATTTATGAAATCTCCTAAATCTTAACACAGAGAAAGTGTGCAGAATTTCCTCTTTTGTTATATTATTAGTGCATCAATTACTGTGAAAATGCCTCCGCCCATGGGCTTTTAAACAGTCACACCTCCATGATAATGATTAGCCTTACTACCTAAAGTCCAGGCTTGCCTCATGAGCAAAAATCAGTGTATTCATGGAATCTTAGAATTTCAGAATTGGGAGGGACATACATGGACATTTTGTCACATAGAGGAATCCTTTATGAAATGTTTGTCACGGGGTCATGTAATCTCTGATCACGGCCATTATTGGCAAGCTGGACTTGTTGAGGCATCTTGTTTTCTTCTTCAGTGTTGGTTCTATAAGAAGGGGTTCCCTCAAGAAGGAGTCAAACTTTTTGTTCACCTAGTGATTAGAAGTCTACCTTTCATAGTAATATAAAGGAATTATTTTCATGTTTGTATATTTGTGTTTGAGGATGGCTATCACGTTGCTTATATTTTCCGTTCCCAGGGTGAATATTCTTGGTTCTGTTAGGGTTTCTTTGGAAAATATCAGTATTCATACCTGCCATTTTCATAACCTCCTATTTTGGTGGAGGGCGTTATCATTCTGGTTGTCTTTCCTTGTAAGTGCATTCCACCTTGACAGTGTCCTCATTACAATGTGGCATGCATAACTGGAGGTAGTGCTGCAAAAGTGTGTAATAGTGTAGTATACAGTGAAACATCTTGTTTTGAACGTTAAATTCAGAGTATGTAATTTAATTATTGCCGCCTAAAACTCAAATACTTCTGTAGGGGAGGGGATAGAAAAATCTCTAGGAACTTAGCCTGGGTTTGTTTCCTCACCTTTTCTTTGAAGCCAGAAAAGCGTATGTAAGCACTTTGACAAATGACATAATGTAGTGGCGTATCTGAGTGGTGCAGGTATTTTAAACCTACTCCAGTTCCTGAAGATGGTGAACATCTGCTTAGAGGTATTGTAGAGCTCCACAATGCACTAATTGAATTACTCTTTTCTGGAGTTGCCGACTGCACTAATTGAATTAGAATCTGTGTGTGTGTGTGTGTGTGTGTGTGTGTGTGTGTGTGTGTGTGTGTGTGTAGCGTGTGTGTGTGTGTGTAACTGAGATAGTTCCAGTCTTACCGGGAGAGACCGTGGGAGATATGACTGATGGTGTGTACTGTGCTGCTATCTAATGGCAGCCTATGGAACTACTCCGTGGTCTCCTGGGAAGAGAGAACACAGTCTTCTGATCTGGTGTGACCTCGGTCTAACCCCGTCCTGTTTAGTTCAAAAGGTCTCAGGATGTATTTTTGTAATTCTAAATCTAAGAAGGAAGAATGTGATTAATTTCTCCATTAAAAATTAAGATAGGTTTTATTAGGCATACAATTTTTTATGAAGTATTAAGTTGTAAATATTCAATTAAATTTAAAACTTCTCATCTCTAATTTAATGGGTGAAAACAGTTGCAAATGTACTGAGTCAGTGGATCATGTTCCTATTTTGCCTTCCATATGACACAAAAGAATTACCTTTTTGAAATGTCTTCACATCACAGAAGGGAAGAGTGGCATAGGGTTTGGGTTCTTAACTAAAATTTCTTCCTGGTTGTCAAAATACCGATCAGTCAGTTTAGGAGTGTTAACACATTTTGTTATACGTGATTATGCTTTATAAAATTTTTAAAATTGTTATAGAGAAAAACATTTTAAGTATAGCAGTATCAGATCAAGTTCCACAAATGTCTGTTGCTCTAGTTAATCATTTAAAATTTAACTGTACCATAAATTTGGGCAAATTTGAAATTCTCAGAAGTGAAATAGGTAATTCTTTCCTTTTCCTAAAAAAATAATTTGATGATTTTTGTAAAACATCATGAAAAGTATAATTCTATACAGCTTTAAAAGCAAACACACTGAGTAGAACTCAGCATGAACTGTTCTTTTGATTCAGTTTAGCTCTAGGCATTCTAACTGTAAAATAGCCCCTACCAGAAAAATAAATATGTGTAATCCCCTGATTTGTAGAAAGTGTATGTGTGCATGTACCACTACTTTATGAATAGAGAATTGCTACTGGTTACCTTTCTGAGCATTTAAAATGATCTTTTAATTTTATTGTATGAAAGAAACAAAGTATTATAAAAGTTTTAATCTCTCCTATATAATCATCATTATTAAAATAAAAATATAAGTTTGAAATATTCTAATATTGTGTAGGCAAGTTTTTTATTGTAAGATGGAACTACATAGGGTTTTTGTACAAGTGGCTTTGATAAAAATGACTGAAGTATATGATGTGTGCTCTATATAGGCTGTAAGGGGAAAATGCATTTTGACATCATGTAGATCTAAAGCTTTAACAAACAATATTGCCATTCACAACTAGCCACAATCCCATTTAATTCATATATAGAGGGAGTACTTTCTGTGTGCCAGGTACTGTACAGAGAATTGGGCATAAATTAAGAGTCAGGCCCTGTCCTCAAGGAGCTTAGAGTCATTTATTTATTAGACAGTTATGGAGAACCTATGTACCAGGGCACTATGCATATAATTTGAGGCATTGCTACTGTGAGCAACCATTAGTTGAATGTATTTTTCCCTTTCATTGAGCTAGAGGCCTGGCATAATAGCAGCCCTAAGGAGCAGTACACTGATGTTCACATCAGATATAACTCATCTCAGCCAAAAGAGTGATATGCATATTTCAGACTAGTCTGTCTCTTTAATGGCTTTCCCTTCTTCCTTTAGACACCTTCCAAGGGAGCAGTATTGTTTTTGGTAGTTTTACATACAGCTTAAAAAAGAGATGGGTAACATTTATTATAGTGCCTCCTGCTGGTAGAGCACAGATTTTCAATCCTTGTTTCTAGAGTTGGTAGTGCCCACTTGTGGTTTGGTAGTTAGGGCTTCTTCTAAGGCCACAAACGGGAAAGAGTCCATTGCATGCAAGGTATAAAATGCTTCTTTAAACAGTCTATTTCTAGAACCTAAATTGTCATGGGACCAGCTCTTCATATAAAAATTCATTGAAACCTGTTTTTCACAGAGTGTGGTAACTCCTTGCCATAGTGCTGTAGTGTTAAAATTCACATTGGCCAGGTTGTTCTGTAAATTAAACACTGACAGCTACCCTCAGGGGAACAGCCAATGTATTTATGATGATGTGCTGATTACACAAAATACACTGCAAGCAGAAAACAGCTGCAGAGAACAAACCTCTTAAAAAGAATACAATTACAAATAGCACCCTCAGTATTTCTAGTGGTGAGTGTAGAATACAGCATGCTAATGCAGGTTTCTTACTTAGTCTGCCTGAAAACAAAAAATCTGAAGGAGATAAGTTAAATTATGGTTGATTGCACATGCGGTGCCAACAGAGCAGTAAACAAATTTTGTTTCTGAAGAGTATAGGTACAAGTGTACAAATAGCAGGTGTATAGTAGCCTCCCCCCCACCCCCGCCCCCGCCCCCGCCCCCGCTTTTGGTAGTAGGTTTCTCATATACAGTAGGGCATGGCCTTGTTTTAAGCATTCTGGACACTTGAAGGATATCACGCAATGAATTGGGCAGGAGAGTAAATTGTGTTTTAAAAAATCCAGGAGAAATGCAATATGTTGGGATTGTAGATATCAACATTTCTTTTGAGATGCGGCTCAGTATTTTCACTGTTATTAATAGCTTTGAAGATGTTTACCTTTGGAATTAGTAAGAGGAACCATGACTCTGTATCTATGGTAAGGTCTTTGTACTTTCTTAGATTCTCTTTTTTCAAGAATATGGTGTTTTAGGATACCGGAATGGCTGGGCGATTACATATTTTTAGGAGAATCCACTTTCAAGCGTGTCCCCTCTCATCCCTGCATGTTCCTGGTTACATGCAGACAAGTAAGAAGAAGATAAGAAAAAAATAGTTTTCCTTGTTTGAGATTCTGTTACAGTTTAGGGTTAGTATCTATAAAATATTTTAGCTGCTGGGCATGGTAGCTTCTGTTTAAATCAGTAGAAAATATGTTGATCTTCCAAGACATAAATTTACTCAAGCCAACTCTAAGGTAGGGGGACATAGTGATTGGAAACAGTTCACTTCACCCGCCTGAAACTAAGAATCAACTTTTCAGTATATGGATCACTGGTATGTAATAATCGACTATTATTGGTCTGTCTGTTGGTCTCTTTTTAAATCAGTTTGGAACCTCCTGGAGTTATTTTCTTGCTCTGCTGACATCAATCCCATGTGGCAGAGGAGTTGTATATAACCGGTTTGGTTTAATCAATAGAATAATTGATAAACCAGATAAGATTTAAACTGATTATAGCCCCCAACAGAATTCCCCAGAGGCCTTGGACTCTCTTAATTTTGACATGTGTGTTGTGTACCCTGAGGATGAAGTGCAGTTTGAATTATCTGTTTTTATTTGCTTAATGACGGGGAGGGTGTTAAAGTCAAATGTTTAATTAACCCAGCAATGGGCTGCGTTGTCACTTACACACAGCTGATTGAGATATCTCATGGAGAATACTGAATAGGAATGATAATGTGGCACTGGGACGGAAGATTGCTTTTTCAATCCATTTGCTGGGTCACTGCTTTGAATGTCTTATTGGATGAAAGGCATTCAGCCTGGAGAAAAAATTCAGCATTTAAGTACATTTTGTTCTCTTTCCCCCCCAACCCCCTCCCTGCCCAGAAGTTAACTAAAACAGATATGTTCTAGGTTTAATAAGCCATTCATGTACTAGTAAGAGATCAGGGTAGTCAGTAGCCTCAAGCTACATAATTTCCTGTGGAAACGGAAAAATTCTACTAGCCTCCAAGGCATTCTAAATGTGAGCTCTTTTGTCCCTCACATGCCTTGTTCCTTGCCATTATTGTGTAGTTGTCTTTGGTTTCTTGTCTCTTGCCTTTTTCTGTTGTGTTTGTTTGATATGCAGCTACTCTAAGGCCATGGACAGATCCTTTTCTCCTAAAGAAGCATATTCTTCTGTACATTTTTGCCATTTCATGCTGCTGGCTTCTATTCAGTTATATTTCTGATCAAATATTGTAGTAAGATTGTTGAACTATTTAGAAAGATGAAAATGTGAGGCATAGAGATTCTTGTTCCTTTTGTTACTTCTATTATATAAACAGTTGGTTCCCGGTATATTTCATTTTGTTGAGAGGCAGTTTGCTTTCTGTATGGACTAAAAAACTAGGCCAGGAAAGATTCTAATAGCCACACACCATCAAAAATGCAGTCCAGGCAATTGGAGTTTTAATGACTTGCTGCCCTGACTAGCTTTATAATCAAATGTGAAATTCTTTGGAGGCGTACTGAGCAAAACTTTAAAAAAATTTTATCATGACTTTCCTTCTTTGTGGTTCTTATGTTTCTTCCTTCTATCCCCTAAAGATCTAAACCAGGAATTTACTAATTTTTTTTCTTTGCTTTAGTCATTTGTATTCCACAGAGCACAATAGGGAGAAGGATACAAGATTGATTTTTTTTATGTGTGTCCTCTTGAAAGCATAGTGTGGGGCATGACTACTTGGAGGCACGGGGGGGGGGGGGGGGGAGCGGGGCGGGGGGAGCGGATTTACAAAGCAATAGAAGCATGCAGCTAGTTTTCAGGCGCAGGTTGGACTTTTGCGGGTCAAGGCAGACCAGACGAGTAGCTTATCTTGAGGGACGCAAGTAATAGACCAAATATAGAGCAGCTATTTCAGGAATCATGTAGGTCATTTAATTATCCATTATGATTGAGTGGCTAATGCTCTTTTGGCAATTACATGACCTCTGTTATTCTTGAAACCTTTCCAGGCCCTCGTGGGTCGAATGACCCACCAGTCAGTGCTTGCAGACTTCATTCCACTCAGAAGGAAAAGAGATGCTGGGAACTACTGGCATTTAGAAATGGCTATGCTTTCTTTACCAACCACTACCCAGAATGTCTTTGTACAGCAGTCAGTGATAGGCAACTGGTTTTGAAGTCAACTATTCCTTCATTGCCTTCATTGCAGGAGCAAGAGATCCATTGGTTTCCACAAGAGGGAATTGTGGCAAAACAAACTAAATACCAAGTTGGTTCTTAGGCTATTCACAGGTTCTGGGCTGTGAGAACAAGTACTAACGTGTTAAAACTAATGTTTGATATCTGTCAAACCAGTTATCCAATATGGAGGTCTAAAGTTAGTAAAGCGATTTTTTTCATAACACAACAAAATACTATTGATGATAATAATAACAGATTTTTAAAAATCATTGATTAAAACTAGTCCCATTTAAATTGGCTAATCATTATAATTTTTATCATTTTAGCATGATTATTTAATTAAATAAAAAGGCCATTTTAAAATGAGCTGCTGATCCAAGGTCGAATAATTTTGGAACATTTGGATTAATATTTCTCATGTGTTTTTTCTTTAATCAACAAAGGATCATTAATATTTGCAAAGAAAGCTCTTTACTTCTGCCAAATGATAGTAAAACTTACTTTTTCAATTTGTAGTGACTTTTCATGTAATTCTGAGAGAAGAAGATAATGTAGATTTGTTGTGACTCTTTAAGAACAATTTTGGTATAGAAAGTAATGACACATAAACTGTTTGTAGGATTTGTCAGGAATGCATAAACAAAATTCTGTATACTTAACTAAATGGAAGATTTAAGGTATTTAATCATTCTCTAGTAGTCCAATAATTTAAGACCATAGGCTTAAGAGAAATAGTTTTGTTAGAGAAACACACAAACATACCCTTTAAGTAGAAACCATTTGCATTGTTATATAAAAAAAAATCTGGAGAAAAAGAAAACTGTTTTTAAATTTGTTATACTTAAAGAGCATTGTTAAAACAACAGCAGCCAACCTACAAAGGTTGTTTATTCCTGGGGCGGTAAAATTAGCCATCTTTCCAAATAAATTTGTTAAAGTACTCCTGGTAGAACTCTGAAGTCAATCTGTTTTGGTTTTATTTTCATTTTGTTGTTTGGTAATATTGACAAATGAAAAATTGAAGCCATGAATTGTTATTTATAACCTTTGACCCTTCAGAAATAGAAGACTTCTCACTTAAATTTTAAATCCTTTAGGCCAATACTACCTTGGTATCTGGCTATTTAGAGGCCTATGAGAATATAGTCATTATAAATTATATTAGCTGTTTTCTGTTTAAAAACATATTTTCCCTTATTGTAGTTTTTTAAAAAATTCTGTGGTGGAGATGAGCAGAAAATGAGAAAGCAGAATTTATAGTAAAAGCAAAAGTTACAGCTTAAAGCCGAGTATCCTGGATAAGGAGTGTAGTTAGTCTGTTTGGCATTTTAAAAAGAAAGCAAGAGATATAAAACAAAGTGTGATTTTTTTATTTCTTATTGATATATTGCAGTTCTTTAAGGCATATCCTTCAAGTATATGTTGGCCTATGTTGGACCATGTTTTTCTACCCTTGGGAACCAAAAATCTATATAAGTCTATGTAAGAGGAGATGATATTTGTAATTTTAAAGACCTGAAAATTCGTTAAGACTTTGTATAATTAGTGGAAAAGTCCAGAGGATAATAAGCCCACAAAATAGTAATTTTTTAATAATAATAAGAAAAAAAGTAATTAAATAAGGGACAGTTCACAACTGAAATACATACCTGACACAAATCTTAACCTAGTCCAATCTGGTTTTTAGAAATTTACTTACTTATGTGGAAGGATTTCATTTTTACCCCACAATACGTAGACATTGGGGATATTACAGTTTATCAACTTTAAAGAAGCCTTTAATTTTTTTTTCATGATATTGTTGAATTGTAATCAAATGGGAACACCAAAACAGGGAAGACCTCCAAGGTGACGAAAATCATTTAGCAGAAAAAAATCAGGAATAGGGATGAGAGAAATAACTAATCTGCGGACAGAAAGGATTTTGGCATACATCCTAAGGGTTCTATAGTTCTCAACCCCATTTTGAGAAATCAAAAAGATCTACAGAATGCAGATGTCTTTGAGTTACAAAAATAACCAGATGTGCTTATTAGTAGAAGCAAATGTTTGCCTCTTAATTCACCTAAAACTATATGCAGAGGATCTCTGGATGAAATATTGTGTAAATATGGCAGAAAAGAAAATTGTGGCATGAAAGGCTCTGCCCTAAACACATAATCAAAAAGGTAGTATCTTGAAAAGGAAAAAAAAAAAAAAAAAACACCCATTCTTTAAGATCCATGTAGATTTAAAGGTAAAAGAGGTAAATTAAGCTAGAAACACTTTTGTTTCACATGGTAGGTGAGTTTGGTTTTATATTACATGTGTCTTTTTACCCCAAATCTTTGGTGAATTTTTGTTCACCTTACCATGCTTGTTTAGCTACTTCGTGTTTTGTCAATTGTATTTTAAACAGTGAAAGCATATGCCTGAAACTCCTTTTTTTCCTGAATGAGAGTGATAGTTGTCTTAGTTCTGTCAAGAAAAACAATCTACAGTAGTATATAAATGCCCCCTTGTAAGCCTATTGGGATTTTTAAAAATATTAAGCCACATTGTTACAAGTAAATGCAGTTTTGTGACCTAATTGGGATGTTAAGCAGAATAAAATGAAAAAATATGTGCTGGAAAGGTCAAGGTGTGAAGTTTTTGGTTTGTTGTTAAATCAAGCCTTTAGAATCAAAAACCTTTAGAGTTTAAATAGACTATTATTTCTGATGTGGAGCATATTAACATAATTACAAACTCTTTTATATATTCCTAGTCATTCTTAAGTTGAGGTTCAGCCTTTAAGTCACACAGCTGACTGTGTTGAGACTGCTGTGTGGTAGCTCTTCTATTCACAAAACGTGTAAAACAAGTAACTGTTTCAGCTTTTTTTTTTTTTTTTTAATTCCCATGTGTATTGGCAGAAATTCATCCTTTTCCTATAGCTGTACATTTAATGGTGAAGTATTAAAATGCCATATTACAGTGTATTCTGTAACTTGAAAGTTAACAAAAGCATGCTTGTTCCTTCCTGCCCTTGCCTTGTCACTCCCTGGTGCAGCTCCTCGCTTCCATCCTTCTTATCGGAGTATCTCAGTGTTTAGTTGAGCTTGTTTATCTGAAAAGAGCAGGAGGCAGGCTTTTAGGGAGTAAGCTACATGTTCCAGTATAACAGGCACCAATGCTGTTTGACTTGAAAAACATTTGATCTCTTACATTAACAGCCCGTGTCACTGTAATAGAGACTACAGCTGGGCTGCTGCTCAGTTTTCTATTATTTTAGCTTTGAAATAACTGTTAGTGCTGCTCCAAAATCTCCGTGTTTAAAATTGTGTATTGGCTGTCCCCCAGGACTCGTAAGTAAACAAGGTGATATGTGTGGCCAGGAGCATATTTTGTTAGCTTTGTTTTAAATAAGAATCTTCCCTATCTAAATATGGTGTTTGTCTGATCCCTGATAGTGTGCATGCTTTTGTAAATTTGTAGATCTAGCAGTATTGTAAAG
Organism: Panthera leo; assembly: GCF_018350215.1. Classification (NCBI taxonomy): domain Eukaryota; kingdom Metazoa; phylum Chordata; class Mammalia; order Carnivora; family Felidae; genus Panthera; species Panthera leo. Next base: position 59,444,889 of record NC_056689.1, read on the forward strand.
CAGACTTTTGTTTGTTACTAATGCGTGAGCCTGATCAGTAACTATTAATTAGGAACTTTTTTCCCTCGAATTAATGAAGCATTTAGTTTTCTCATGAAGCTTAACTTCAAATATGCTGCACAATTTCCCTAAGTATAGCAGTAGTTGAAAGTGGGTAAGCAAGAATTTAAGGGGTATGTTTGTTAGGCTTAAATATGCTTAGCTTTGTTTTAAAATATTCAGTTATTGGTAATTTCTGTGCCAGGAATACTCTTGACAATTGGAATTAAAGTAGCAGTATTTAAAGAATAGAAAATCAAATTTGTAAATTCAGTTTGTTGTTTTCTTCCTTTTTTGGAGTACCTCTTATTTTAATAGTGGTAGAACGGCAGATTATAGTATTGGTGGAATGATAGCAATCTTACTCCTTTTCTTTCTTTCTGTATTTATTAAAAACCTAGCACGTTTTCCTCTTCTAATTATTTTCTGGTCTCCTACAGAACTACCAAGCCACCCAACACTTTCTTTGAACTTAACCTAAAATACATATATCAGCTAGCACAAGTATAATTGGTTGAAAGGCAGCCATCTATCTGGGAGTTCTTCTAAATACTGAATGTGTCATGTGCTTTGACAGGACATATCTGTAATATCTCTGAATACAGAAAGCACTTTCTCTGTTAGCTGTAGGTGTTAATGCAGTAGTGTGTTTTAAGAATGTGTGCAGTGCAAATTCAAGCTTGTGAGGTAATGACAAGTGTTTGCCTGCATAGACAATATATTTTTCCCCCTGAGGTCCCCACACACCTAGTTTCCCTCAAGCTCATCATCTCTGTCAGGTTAATCAATAGGCACCGTATGGCAGAGGGTCAGTAATCAGTGTCATCGTGCCTTTAAATCGTGTTGAAAATTTGCTTAAAGCCTGGGCCAATTAACATCGAGATGATGAATGGATGGGAAGATGGGAAGAGCCTGACGCTCAGGGGCTTTGTGAGGAGGAGATGCTCAGCTGTTGAGCAGCAGACACCAGCGAATAAAATCAGCCATTCATGTGAGCTCAGTCCACCCACTCTTAATGATAATGTCAATCTAGCAAAATATATACACATTGGAGTTGTCACGAGTTCATAAATCAAAGGAGTTTGTCAAAGGCATTCAGATTAACGAGGCAGCAGCAATAACAAGTCAAATTTGCATAGAGAATTGCTCGAATCTCAGTAAATTATGATCCTGTTTTTCATTTGATTATTTGCTAATGTCTCAAGAGGGAGAATGATTATATTAGCATGCAAAATCTACTCCAGAAGTAGAAATCTGAAGTATAGAAGACCAGCACACTATGACAATTAATCAGTTTCTGCATACTAGCATAAATGCACAAGGCCCAGAAATGAACTTCTTTTTTATTATTATTTCTCCTTGCTACTGATCCAAATGGTTCAGCTTGACAGAGACTTTATATTGCTTTAACAGTGTTCTGAATTGTGCCTGCAGGCAAGACATAGTTATGCAGCTATAACCAACCTATCCATCTGCCAACCAGATTGGAATTCTCCTATCCAAGGCTTCCATTAACCCCCACTGACAGCTCCAAACAGGATTAAGAATTTGGAAGCATAAAAAATAGTTGTTCTTTGCAAATATACACAATCCCTTTGCATTTTTAGAAAGGCTGCATCTGTAGTGTTTTATAATTAGTGTCGGACAGTGTCGCAGGGGAAAAAACCTAGTTGGTAGTTTTTTTTACTTCTCTCATAGGAAGTAAGACAGTACTAATGGAAATCCTGTGTGTTTGGTTGTCTGATAGTGCTTTCCATTATATCTGGTTCCTAGCACTGTGCTTGGATTGGTATATTACTAGAAAATACCACTTCTTGAAAGCTTTAACTGGAAGATCTTGTTGAAGTTTAGCAGGATGGGGAGGCTTTGATGTGGTTGTGGTTTAATCGAGTATGTCAAATGATAAACGTGCCGGAGAAGCAGTGTGCATGAAAACATGCCAGAGAATATTATCTTATGAGGACACTTCAGGTCCTCCCTAGAACTGGTCCTTGAATAGGATTCTTCAGTCAGCTTCTGAACTTAAATGACCTATGTTTTCCCCAATGTATCCTAGAAGGATTAATTAAAATTTGTTTAGATACACACACACACACATTTTAGTTGTCACCTTTCACTAAAGGGTTTGAGTGGTTCTTATTCATGTAGTTAAATTACCTTTAACCTTGTAGAATTGTTTCTGTTTTTGAGAATTGCAAATCATATATATTTGGAGGCTGTTCTTAGTTCCAAATGATATATTAAGTTAATGGGAAAAATATTAATTCAATTACTAATTTACCAATCAAGCCCACTGTATGATGTTTGCAACTAGCTATTAGAAATTGGTCTCAAGATTTCATCTTTCATGTGGTTGTCATTCTATGTGATGATGCTCAAATGACTCCATTTTTTAAATGTGTTCAAAATCAGAGTCAAAATCACCACAATTTACCCATTTTGCTAAAATGATACAACTTTCCTGGTTACAGAATCCTTTGAATTTTCTCAATAAGAAATGTGGCATAGGTGGGGAATGTTACTTCTAGTGTTGGCAGTGATTATTTTATTTATAACAGATGTCTATTTAGACAGACTCAGGCTCTGTTGCACCATCCAACCTTGAGCAAGATGCTTATTCAAAGATTATGATAAGTCATTACAAGTGGCTTGACTTTTCATCACTGTGTAAATTAGTTTAGTTTTTCATTTGATTATATAATCAACTCTTGATTATCCATGTCATCAGGAGTTGTGTGTTCGAATAGATAACTGAAAACAGTAAATAAGCCACTTACTAGGTCGTGGAGAATATTGCCCTAGCCGTAAACCTGCTGTGTGCTATCATCAAAATCCATCTACTTGTTTTGGACACCGGGAGAAACAAATAAAATCCAGTTCTGAAGAATCAGGAGTGCTTTGCTTGTCCACAGAAGAACTTTTCCTTCTTAATCAAGGCTTGACAAACTTTAACTGCAAAGGGCCAGACAGTAAATATTTGAGGCTTTCTGGGCCATAGGATCTCTATTGTGATTATTCACCTTTGCCATTGATGTATGCAAGTTGCCATAGATAAAAGGTGAATGAGTGGAGTTGGCTAAGTTCCAGAAAAACATTATTTGCAAAAACTTTATTTAGAGCAGGAACTTGCTAGCTCCTGCTTTAAATTGTCATGCTGACATCCTTAGTGATGGGCTAGTAGGACTGTAGTTGGACTATCACTTTGAAGGTTTTCTGCTTTGAAAATCTTTTTTTTCTTTTTTAAAAAAATTTTTTTTACTAAAAATTTTTTTTACATTTTTTTATTTTTGAAAGACAGAGACAGAGCACAAGTGGGGGAGGGGCAGAGAGAAGGAGACACAGAATCCAAAGCAGGCTCCAGGCTTCGAGCTGTCAGCACAGAGCCCTATTCAGGGCTCGAACCCACAAACCGCGAGATCGTGACCAGAGCTGAAGTTGGATGCTTAACCGACTGAGCCACCTAGGCGCCCCTGAAAATCTTTTTTAAAGCTAGCTGGACAATGTGGGTATAGGGCTTTGATTATTTATTAAGCACTTATCTGTATATTATGTAATGTGTTGGGAAGTACAGGGAGCCACAAAGACTTTACCCAGTAAGCTTTCAATGTTATTGGGTAGCTGAGAGTAACATGCAAACATTTACCTAATTAAGTGCTCAACTGTGTGGACCAAGATAGAAATGTTAAGGAATTTCCAGTAGGGAAAGATGGAATAGCTGTATGGTTTCTTAGAGAATTCGACAGTTGAAGCTCATTTCAAGAATGGGTAGGACTTGAATAGATTAAATAATTTTCTTGTGTTTATAATTGTTGAATGAATGACATTAAAGTTAAGGATCCTTCCAGCCTGAAAATGTTGAGGTCATATCACTTGTTTATAAGACTGTGAAGAGGGGCGCCTGGGTGGCTCAGTCGGTTAAGTGTCCGACTTCGGCTCAGGTCACGATCTCACGGTCCGCGGGTTCGAGCACCGCGTCGGGCTCTGGGCTGATGGCTCAGAGCCTGGAGCCTGCTTCAGATTCTGTGTTTCCCTCTCTCTCTGCCCCTCCCCCATTCATGCTGTGTCTCTCTCTGTCTGAAAAATAAATAAACGTTAAAAAAATTAAAAAAAAAAAAAAAGACTGTGAAGAGACTTGCTTGACTAGGGCAGAAAATGTATCTTGAGGGAAATAACTTGGTGTAATGTGGCAGAAAATTCTGGAAGATCTTGAAA